>NW_027187348.1:7225664-7333573 GCF_028583685.1 Petaurus breviceps papuanus | reverse complement strand
ACTCTATTTACTGTGCCACCTAGCTGCCCCCTAGGTTCTTTTTTTTGATCATGGCTTTCAGGTAGTCCAATATTTTTTAATTATCTCTCTTGGATCTATTTTCCAGGTCAGTAGTTTTTCCAGTAAGATATTTCACATTGCCTTCTATTTTTTCATTTGTTTGGATCTGTTTTATAGTATCTTGATTTCTCATAAAGTCATTAGCTTCTAATTGCTCCAATGTAATTTTGAAGGAATTATTCTCTTCAGTGAATTTTTGAAATTCCTTTTCCATCTGGCAAATTCAGCTTTTTAAGGCATTCTTCTCCTCATTGGCTTTTTGGGCCTCTTTTGCCATTTGAGTTAGTCTATTTTTTAAGGTATTATTTTCTTCAGTGTATTTTTGCATCTCCTTTAGCAGGCTGTTGACTAATTTTTCATGATTTTCCTGCATCATTCTCAAATCTCTTCCCAATTTTTCCTCTACTTCTCTTATTTGATTTTCCAAATCCTTCTTGAGCTCCTCCATGGCCTGTAATCAGTTCATATTTTTCTTGGAGGCTTTTGATGCATGAATTCTGACTTGGCTGTCTTCTTCCTGCTCCATGCCTTGATCCTTTTTGTCCCCAAAAAAGGATTCTGTGGTCTGTTTGTGCTTCTTATGCTTGCTCATATTGCCAGTCAATTACTTGACTTTTTTTTTTTTTTTTTGGTTTTTGCAGGGCAATTGGGGTTGAGTCACTTGCCCAAAGTCACTAGTTTTTGTGTTCAATGTCTGAGGCTGAATCCGAACCCAGGTCCTCTTGACTCCAAGGCTGGTGCTCTATTCACTGTACCACCAAGCCTCCCCAATTACTTGACTTTTGAGTTCTTTGTAATGGTAGAACTCTACTTCCAGAATGGAGAGAGCTTTGTCCCAAATTGCTGGGAGTTTTCGCAGCTGCTGGAGCTAATAGGAGGGTGCTGTCTCTACAGCCCCAACAAGCTCTGGTTCCCTGGTCACACCCAGGACCATCACCAAGGCTGTGATCCAGATCCAAGTAGGTTAAAGCAAAAGCTATTACCTTCTGAATGGTTGCTTGGCCCCCCTGCAATCTTCAGTCCAGGAGCTTCTGAGGCAGGCACATAGCGGGTCTGCACAGCCAACATGCCTCTGGCGCTTCTTGCTCTGGGGGCAGGGATTGGACTGCCCTCTTCCGTCCTCCCCCCCCCCCCCCCCCGCCTTGGTGTTTGTGGGTTCTAGAAGTGTGGAAACCACCACAGCTAATAGTGATTCACTCTCCTGAAGTCTGCTCCAGTAGCTGCTGGTCCAGGCTGCCCTGGGGCTGGAACTATGTGACTTCTAATGGGACTGAGCTCAGCTCCCAGCGTGCTGTGATAGACCTTTCCTGTTGGCTTTCCGGGCTATCTTCAGTGGGATATTTGTTTCTGTCACTTTGTGAGTTCTGTAGCTTTAAAATTTGTTTAATGTCATTTTTTTTATAGGTATTGGAATTATTTGGAGCCAAAGCCCACTCCAAGTTTGTGCTTCTACTTTGCCATCTTGACTCTGCTTTCACTAATTTTTTCATCTTATTACATTTTTAAAAAATCTTAAGTGCTCACCTGGATTCCCTGCACCTGGAGGAGGCTTAGGCTAGTAGATCTCCTGAACTTGGGAGTTATGAGATGTAGTGGGCTAAGCAGATCAGATATCTGCACCTAAGTCTGGCACCAGCATGATGAGCCCCAAGAGCCTGCCCAAGGAGAGCTAATTTGGTCCAAATCAAAGCTCCTATAGCAGTCAGCAGTCACATCATTCCTGTGACTGGTCATTCATTGCACTTGCAGCCTGGATGAGATAGGGAAACCTCTTTTGCTTCTCCTTTTCCCTCCAAAAAAATACCTACCAATATATTAAAACAGGCAGAGTTTCCCTGGGGTTTTCAGAAAGATTTTAAGGAATTTGTGAACTTTGAACTTTCAATATTTTGGATAATTATGTTAGGATATAATTGGTTTTCTTAAAATCTGCAGTCAAGGGAGAGAGATGTGCTTTCTCCACTCTTTTTTGGGTCAAAGTTTGGCCTTTATAATTAGATAGTACTCAGTTTTTTTGACCTATCCATTTATATTTTTACCATTTCATAGATATATTTTTTCCTTTTGCTTTCTTGGTATCTTTTCTTCTAGAATAAGACCTAAACCTCCTCATGCTACAGATGAGGAAAGTTGAGGTCCAAAAGGGTTAAATTTTTTGTTCATAGGTAGGCATTTTTTCTTTATATCTCTCAACATTAGTAGCAGATGTATGCTTAAAAAGTGTGTAAGTTGAATTTCTTCATTACATTTGTGTCTGAAATACATAATAAATTTTATATTTTGAATGACTGACTCTTGAACCTGAATGGTGGGTTGTTTGTTTCATACTGCCATAGTAGCAAGCATTAGATTTGAGTTTTTAGTGATGTGATATGTTGACTTAATTCTCTGTTGCAGGAAATTGAGACGCTGAGCTAAAGTTACAAATTCCGATTTTCTGGATTCCAAACCTAAAGAGTCGAGAAGAATTAAAGAGAAAGAAGCTAATGAAAACCCTCAAGAAATACTTTAAATAATTACTTTTCAAAAAATATAAAATGATGCATTTTCCATTCTTAAGTTTAAGCAAATGTATGTAAAGTAGCTATTTTCTCATTTTGCCATTTATGAAATGGTTTTGATGAAGACCACTCACACTATATAATCTCATGTTTTTGCTATTATAAGTTTCTCTAAATAAAGACATTACTTTATAAATGTAAGATTCAATGAAACATTTTTATGTGTGTTTTTAACAAATGTAATAGACAATGTTCTATTTCATTAATAAATTTAATTTTGTATTGATTCCCTTTAGTCAGTTGGGTAGCTATGGCTGCAGAGTGCAGTCAGTCTCTGAGTTTTTGCCTTCTGAGAAACAGAAGACCAGGGTTCAAATCCTACATCTGAGCAAATCATTTCACCTCCAGAGGCCTAGTTTCATCATCTATAAAATTAGAAATGTTGTAATGATGACTTGAGATCCCTTCCAGTTAAACAACTATGATCCAGTGAAGCATTCTAACAGGGGGTACCAAGGGACAAACTGTCTGCTGCCAGAGAATCAGCCTAAGAAAGAAGAAGAAAGCTCATCATCAGAAAATTGGTATTAGAAATGGCCTTTTTCTTAAGCAGTGGCTTATGTGACTGCTGTAGCCCACTTTCCCATTTAAGGTGCATCTGATGTGTGATTTCTTATTATAGAAATAAGATTAAGGGATGGGCCAGTCTTCTGTGTAGGACTGCTTCCGTTTGTTGTTTAATACATATTCGAACTGCCATTACACCTTCCCCTTTGTGAGGCTTCTTTCCTAGATAAAACAGTTGCTCTCTGTAACTATAGTGTGTTGCAACTCCTTGCATATTAAATTGGAAGCACATCCATCCCCTTTGTACTTTTTAAAGAAAAAATGCTTTGCTACCACCACCCCATGGAGTACTTCATGCACAGTTGGTATCTTGATATCTTTTCTTCAAAAATGAAGATCTAAACCTCCTCATTCTACAGATGAGGAAACTTGAGATCCTCTAAGCCATTGATCTCCAAAATGGAGTGTGTGTACTCTAGGCACAAGACAATCCACTTGGGTGGGAGAAGGAAATATTACTACTTGTATTTTTAATCTAAAAAAGGAAAGAAATTAAGCATTACTAATATTTAGTATAGGGATTTAACACTAGCATCCTTGTTCCATATCCCACAAATTATGTCACCATATTCTAGGTTTCCTGAAGGAGTAGTTTATAAAATGCTTTAGATAGATCATCCCATCATGTGGAGAGGTTAACAGTGGCACCATTCTCAGTGTTCTATATTGAGCATGTTGCAGTTTATGTGTGCCCAATTAAGCAGTCTTACATACAGACTATAATAGCTTAACTAATCCTCATAAAAATAGATATGACTTTTAAAAGATTCTTGCAAAAAAACTGAATTGAAAACACTGTTTTGAGTTCAAGCAGACAAAAACAGCAGCACTGATGCCCCTCCTAATTTGGTTTCTTCATTAGTCACATTACAAGGTAAAGCAGTGATGATCTAATCACATGAAAATTTGGGCCAAAAAATTAGAAATTATCAAAAATATTTAAAATGAGTTTATAGGGGGGTGGAGTCAAGATGGAGTAGGAACAGAACTTCTGCAGGGCTCTAGCTTCCACCTCCCCCAATTCATGTAAAAGGGGACTCTGAACAAACTTTGGAGCTACAGAACCCACAAAATGACTCAGAGAAGCTAACCTCCCACTGAGGACAGCCTGGCAGGATGGCAGGAATCAGCCAGCACAGTGCTCTGGGAGCCGAGCCCAGCCCCGCAAGAGCCGGAGGTTTTAGCCCCAGGGCTAGCCTGACCAGCCATTGGCTGGAGGAACTTCAGATTACCAGCAGCTGTGGCAGTTTCCAGAATTATCAACACGTAGATGCTAAGGACAAAGTGAGAGGTCAGTGCAGTGTGAACTTTGGGATCCAGTGGTTGGGACTGCGTCTGCTTTTGCACTCAGGGCTAGAAGCGGCTGAGGCGCCAAGGCCCTGCAGCCGCAGCCACATGTGGCTGCTTCAGCTCCTGGCCTGCAGATTGTAGGGGGATCAAGCGACTAATCTCAGGGGTAATCTTTAACCTGCTTGGATCAGGATTGCCGTCTAGGGTGGAGGTCCTGGGGTGTGTGACCAGCTTGCCAGAGCATGTGGAGGCTTCAGAGAGGGCACCTAACTAATACCTTTGGCAGTTGAGAAAACCCCAGCATTTGGGACAAAGCTCCCTTGTCTGGTGGCAGAGACCTACCCAAAAGTCAAGTAATTGAGTGGAAACATGAGCAGGCAAAGGAAGCAAAACAAACATCAATCCAACTTTAGACTCCTATTTTGGGGACAAAAAGGGTCAAAGCATGGAACAGGAGGAAGACAGTGAAGTCAGAACTTCTGCACCAAAAGCTTCCAAGAAAAATACGAGCTGATTACAGGCCATAGAGGACCTTAAGAAGGATTTTAAAAAGCAAATAAGAGAAGTGGAGGAAACATTGGGAAGAGAAATGAGAAAGATGCAAGAAAATTATGAAATGAGAATCAACAACCTGACTGAAGAAAATAACACCTTAAAAATAGACTGACTCAGATGGCAAAAGAGGCCCAAAAAGGCAATGAGGAGAAGAATGCCTTAAAAAGTCGAATTTGCCAGATGGAAAAAGAATCTCAAAAACTCACTGAGAAGAATAATTCTTTCAGAATTAGATTGGAGCAATGGAAGCTAGTGACTTTATGAGAAATCAAAATACTATTAAACAGATCCAAAAGAATGAAAAAATAGGAGGCAATGTGAAATATCTCATTGGAAAAACCACTGACCTGGAAAATAGATCCAGTAGAGATGAAAAATTATTGGACTACCTGAAAGTCATGATCAAGAAAAGAACCTAGAAATCATCCTTCAAGAAATTCTCAAGGAAAATTGCCTTGATGTTTTAGAACCACAGGGCAAAATAGAGGTTGAAAGAATCTACCAATCACCGCCTGAAAAAGATCCCAAAAAGAAAACTCCTAGGAATATTATAGCCAGGTTCCGGAATTCCAAGATCAAAGAGAGAATATTACAAGCAGTCAGGAAGAAACAATTTGAATATTGTGGAAACACAATCAGGGTAACAGGATCTGGCAGCTTCTACACTGAGGGATTGAAGGGCTTGGAATATGATATTCCAGAGGTCAAATGAGCTGGGATTAAAACCAAGAGTCACCTACCCAGCCAAACCGTGTATTATGTTTCAGGGGAATATATGGTCGTTCAGTGCAATAGAGGATTTTCAAGCATTCTTGATGAAAAAACCAGAGTTGAATAGAAAATTTTACATTCAGATACAAGAAGCAAGAGAAGCATAAGAAGGTAAACCGGGAAAAGAAATCATAAGGAACTTATCAAAATTGAACTATGTATATTCGTACATGGAAAAACAATAATTGTAACTGATGAAACTTTTCTCAGTATGAAAATAGTTAAAGGGAATAGAAACATATTTTTTATTTTATTATATATTTTATTGTATTTATTTTTGCTATATACTTATATATTTCATATATTGTATATAATATATACTTATATATTTTATTATACTTTTATAATACATATATTCATATATATTATGTCTATATAGGAGGGTGTATGGGTGTATGAATGCATATGTGAATGTGTGTATATATGTTTACAAGTATACATAGAGGACACAGGACCAATTTAATAGGAAGGGATGATACTTAAAAGGTGAAATTAAGAGGTGAGAGAGGGATATAATGAGAGGAGATGGGGAGAGACAGAATGGGGTAAACTATCTCATATAGAAGAGGCAAGGGAAAATGGTTTCAATGGAGGGGAAGAACAGGAAAGCAAAAGGGAATGGGTCAATCTTATTTTCGTTGAATTTGGTCTAGGGAGGGAATGACATACACACTAAATAGGGTATCTCACCCTACAGGAGAGTAGGGGGGAAGGGGATGAGATGGGGGATGATGGAAGGGAGGGCAGGCTGGGGGGGGGAGGGAAGTTGGAAGCACCCACTTTTGAAAAGGGATGGTATCAAAGCAGGGAATAGAACAAGTGGGAGGTGGGATAGGAGGGAGGGAAATATAGTCTTTTACAATATATCCACTCTGGAAATGTTTTGCATAGCTACACATGTACAACCTATACTGAATTGCTTATCTTCCCAGTAAGGGTGGGTGACAAGGAAGGAAGGGAATGAATTTGGAATTCAAAGTTTTAAAATCAAATATTTAAATATATACATATACACATTATTATTAATATTATTTTACATGTAACTGGGAAATAAAATAAACAGCCACTGGGGCATAGAGGTCCACCATGCCCTACTGGAAAGTCGAAGGGGGTAGGGGAGAACATGTGGGAGAGAGCAGATTGGAGGAGGGGATATCTAGTGGGATCACTATTTTGGGGTGGTGGGTAGGGGAAAAATGGGGAAAAAATTTGTAACTCAAAATCTGGTGGAAATGAATGATGTAAACCAGAAGTTAATAAAGCATTTGATTTGGGGGGAAAAAAGCAAAAAAAAAAAATAAATGAGTTTATATCCACTCATCCTTAACCTATGCATATGTTGTGCTAATGATAGACTAAAGACATCATTTATCACAATTTATCCTATATGTAACTTGTTTGTACTTATTATTTTCTATCTTCCCAATTAGATTATAAGCTCTTCAAGGAGAAGGACTATTTGTATCACCAGTATTTAGCACCGCTCCTGGCACATTGCAAACATTTAATAAATATTTATTGACTGACTGTGAAAACAAGGGTACAGACCAAGCAGCAGTCTGAAGCCTTGAAATAGTTGCCACTACTTGTTGTAATATTTATGTGTTTCTTAACCACATAACATGTATAAAATTGTTAGCTTTATTAGTTTTTTTTTCTTTTTATATATCACTGACAAAGTTTTTAAGTGTGGTGCCCCAGCCCCATTTTTCCTGCAAGCCCTGTGGTTTTTAATTCTGTAATTTTGCTTAGCACAATGATTTTTAGGAGCTCATATGTAAAAGCAAAAAGAAAGTCCCTACCATTAAAAAGCTGTATTCCAGAGGGGAAAGATAAGACAAAAGCAGGAGTTGGGGGTGTGGGGAGAGGCAGGATGAGAAACTACCCTGGCAGGGGCAAGGGCAGGGGAAAGATGGAAAAGTCCAGAGATCCAAGATCAGAATATTACTGTTCACTGCCCTGTGAAAAGTAATACCGTGTAGTCCCTTGGAGAGAACTAGACACGAGCCCAAACTTAAGATATTAGCAAATTTTCCTCCAGATCATCAATATCCCTCATGTACTTTAAATGCAACTCAGGTACTGCCTTCTGCATGAGGCCATTCCTGATCTCCCCTTACCCAGATCCTACTATCCTCCCTTATTAACTACTTTAGGTATTATAAATATCGAGATTAACTACAAACTACAAAGGACCTAAACAAACTGAAAAGTGTGAGAAGACTGTCCCTTTCTTATTAAAGGTTGAGCTCTCCTCAGAACAACTCTCCAAACCATATTTGGGTCCAAAGTAAAGGGACCCTTTAGGGAGAAAAAGTAAGTGTAGTGCCCTAGCAACTTTGGCCCAGCAGTGTTATAAATGTTAGACTTATAGAAGAAATTGATATGACACTAAAGAGATCAAAGATGGGAAAAGCAGCTCAAAATGAGCAAAACCATGCTGAATTACAATTGTGAGAACTGGAGGGACTAATTCACAAAGTATCTGAACTTCATATTACTCTCAAGTGCTGAAGCATTTTTTTGTTTTTTGCTTTTGGGAGGGCAATTGGGGTTAAATGACTTTCCCAAGGTCACATGGCTAGTTTTTGTGTTGTGCCTGAGGCTGGATTTGAACCCAGGTCCTCCTGACTCCAGGGCAGTGCTATATTCACTGTGCCACCTAGCCTCCCCCTGAAGCAGTATTTTTTTAAAAAATGGAACATATCCACATACTTCCTTAGTGAGAGCAAAAAAAAAAAAAGAGGTTTACTAAATAAAAATTATTTTAGAAATGTTTTTGTAATCATTAACTCAAACTTTAAAATTTTTATTTTGAGTATGTTCTATAAAATAAGTACCATATTAGTAGAGAAAGATACCAAGATCAGGGAAATTATATTGGACTATGCTATTAATGCAAAGGAGGGAAAAAAAGAGGCAAAGAACATTAATAACTGCTATTTTCTCATTTAAATAAAAATGATGAGAATATGTACACGCATTGAGTGCATGCCTGGCATGTTGCAAGGGCTTAATAAATGCTTGTTGGTTGATCTTTAATGAGGGGTTTGATGGGGAATAGGCAGGCTTTCCCAAGAAATATTTCATGACAGGGTCCATATATTTATAAACATTGAGTTGGTAGATACTGAGAATACAAGATCTTACTCTGCACTTTGAATGATTTAAGAACTCTAAATATAATCGCAACATTGTGTGATGATTAATGATTTGGTTCTTTTCAACAATACAATGATCCAAGACAATTCCAAAAGCCTTGTGATGGAAAATGTTGACCACATCCAGAGAAAGAAATATGGAGTTTGAAAGCAGATTGAAGCAAACTATTTTTACTTTTTTTGTTTTTTCTTTCTCACGTTTGTTCCTTTTTGTTTTGATTCTTCTTTCACAACATGACCAATGTGGAAATATATTTAACTGCACATATATAACCTATATCAGATTACTTATTGTCTTGGCAAGGGAGAGAGGGAAGAAAATTTGGAACGCAAAATTTTACAAAAATGAATGTTGAAAATTATCTTTACATGTAATTGGAAAAAAATATTGTTAAGGAGAAAAAGAAATCTAAATATAATGACCAACCATGTTTTCAGAGGACTGGTTGCTACCCATTTCCTGATAGGTGATAGATTCAAAGTGCAGAATGAGAGATTGTAAATTGTTTACGTGGACAATGTGGGAATGTATTTTACATGATTGCACATAGTTATTACAGAGTTTTTGTTTTGTTTTAATGGGAGTGTGAGAGTCTAGGAGAAAGCAGATTTTTGTTCATTGATTTGTTGGCTATTCTAAAAAAAGCTTTTGATTTTTGGTAAAGCAAAACACCATTTTAAAGGATCCTTTCTAACAAGGTGTGATGTAAATGTCAAAGTTTCATATGATCTCTTGAAAGTTGTCTATCCAGATCATCAGTACCCCTCATGTACTTTGGATGCAACTCAGGTATCACCTTCTGCATGAGGTCATTCCTGATCTCCCCTTACCCAGGTCCTACTACCCTCCCTTATTAACTACCTTAGGTATACAAATACCAAATTAACTACAAAGGACTTTTGAAGGAAGATGCTATCTGTGAGGTGGCACCAAGATGGCTGAGTAAAAACAGGAACTTGCTTGAGCTCTTCCCCCTAATCACCTCCAAATGTCTGTAAAAAATGACTCTAAACAAATTTTAGAGCTACAGAACTCACAAAATGACATAGTGAAACACAACTCCAGTTGAAGACAGCCTGGCAGGTCAACAGAAAAGGTCTATTGCACCAGACTGGGAGTGGAGCTCAGTCCTGTGTAGGCCATACTAGCACAGACAGGGCAGAGCAGGTCTCAGGGGAATGAATCATTGGTGGCTGTGGTGGTGTCTAGACCTCTTGACACACAAACACCAAAGACAAAGTAAAAGGTCAGTGGGGAAACTCTTTGGAACTGGGTGAGAGAAGAGTGAGGTCCAGGTCCATGTCCACTCTGAAGTGGCAGAGGCAGTGGGGGTTGGCAGCAGTGGTGGCAGCAGTAGCAGCAATGGCTTCTCCCAGAGCTCTAGGCCCACAGATGGTGGGGGAATCAAGCAGCTGATCAGAAGGCAAGTGCAGAAACTTCTTTGCTGGCTCTGAGGCAGGATCCTCTTGCTTTGCCCTGGTTGGATCCGGGTCACAGTGTTGGGTGGTGTTCCTGGGGGGAGGAGAAGCTCTGGCATGGCAGAACTTGTGATGGCTGTAGAGAGGGAGTCCTCCTCACAGTGATGAGGCAGGTGCCCAGAAGAAGCTCTGACAACAGCTGCGCAAAACCCCAGAAATTTGGGACAGAGCACTCTCCACTCTGGAAGCAGAGTCCTACCTTGGCAAAGAGCTCAAAAGTCAAGTAACTGGCTGGGAAAATGAGCAAACAGAGGAATAAATCAGATTATAGAATCTTTCTTTTGTGACAAAGAAGATTAAAACGTACAACCAGAAGAAGACAATAAAGTCAAAACTGCCACATCAAAAGCCTCCAAGAAAAATATGAATTTGTTGCAGGCCATGGAGGAGCTCAAAAAGGATTTTGAAAATCAATTAAGAGAAGTAGAGGAAAAATTGGGAAGAGAAATGAGAGTGATGCAAGAAAATTGGGAATAAGCTATCTTCCTACCTTGGTATCTACCTGCATCCCTCAAGGATAACAGAGTTTCTTGAGGCAAGAATAGAACAGTGATTAGCAGGATAACTGAACTTCTAAACAGCTCATAGGCAAAAAGACAGATATGTCATTTGGACAATCATACAAAATGGGGCAGTAGTACAGAATAGGATTAATTATAGAATGGAATCAACTATAAAATGCCAGCAACTGGTGTTGTAGGATGGCTGGTGAACAAAAGAGTTGGGCTAGGCAAGCATAGTTAGGCAACAATGCTGGTTTAATGGGGTAGTATAGTTGATTATATATCGTTCTTGTGTATACATGGAAAGTTTTACAATGAACTTCAGAATCACCAGTTTCTCACAATACACTCAGCTAAACATAGATATCAGCAATGACCTTGACTACCAAGCTGCTGCCTGCATGTCCAGACTGCTTGTAGGAGACACAGCAATGTTTCTTGATACTGATTGCCAAATATTCTTCTCTGAGAAAGATATGGCACACCCATCCAGAGGGGACTTTGCACCCTCCTGGATTTGAACAAGTCAACAAGTTCAGACTTGGACATAGCTCAATGAGTCCTTGAACTTGGAGCAAGTCAACAAGTCTCTGGACCCAGAAACAAGCTCAAGAATCCATTAGACTTGGCCCCCCACAAAAAAATGATAGAAAACCAATTTAATTTCTTCACTTGTATGTAGGAGGCCCTGCTTACACTTCAAAGCTTACAGGAAGATGATGCCTGAGGGGCATGAATTGCTCCTTTAGTATATCTGTAGAGTTTCACCTCTACCACCAAGGAAAGAGTTATCATAGCTGAGAGGAGGAAGTCAGAGGGACTGAGTAGTGCAGTTGGGGGAGGAGGGAAAGGCCCCTCCATATTATGTATGTTCAGCAGCAGGTGGACCCCAAATTTCCATGTAGCTGACTGGAATGCTGACTGAACATGGTCTAAGATGTGGGGTGGGCTGAGTACTACATATATATGCCACATGCTTATGTGTGTATATATTGGACAGATATTGCCAATGGACAATGAGTTTGACTCAAAATTGAAGAGGAAGGGAGTAGGATGGATTGCCTTTAGCAAATTATAAAACCCCTTTAATGACTAAACTTCCTATTTAAAAAGGGCCACTGATAAGAACAAAGTCCGCATATATGCCAGAATATTTATAATAGCAGTTTTTTTTCCTTGTGATAATAAATAAGTGAAAACAAAATGGATCCCCAATGATTGGGGAATGGCTAAAAATGTGGTAAATGAACATAATGAAATGTTATTGTGTTGTATAATGGATGAATGTGATGAATACAAAGAAGCATGGGAAGACTTGCATGACTGATGTGGAGTGTAGTAAGCAGAGCCAAGAAAACAATATACATATCGACTACAAACAATGTAAATAGAAAACCATGACAAAATTAAATAGTTTTACAAAATTTTAAAGAATAAGTATAGCTGGAAAAAAGAGATCTGAGAAGATATTTCTGCCCTGCCTCTTTGGAGAGGTAGAAGGTCCAAAAGTGTTGTACACTGCACTTACTTTCAGACTTTTAAAATATGTTGATAAATTATGCTGATTTTTCTTCCTTTTCCTTTTTTTTGTTTTATTTGTTATGGGGTGACTTTCTGGGAGTAGGAGGGAAAGAAATACTGGGGGAAATTATGGTGATACAAAAAGATAGCAAAAGGCATCGATAATATCTTATTGAAAAAAAAAAAGGCACATGTAGGTCAGCTCAAAGCCTGGGAAGTTTTATTGCTGACCATATGTAAATTATAAAAGCATCATCAAACTACAGGAGCAAGACAATATTTACACCTAGTAAGACAATGATCTTTCTTTCTTTATTAGCCTTTATTAACTTTCCTTTTCAGATTCAGTCATATGACAGAGAGACTCAAAGGATCTTAGCAGCTAGAGAAAACCATGAAACATGAAACCCCCCAAAACCTTTTGTAGCTTTTTGGGAGTCAGACCTTAAGTGATCTGAGGTGCATGCTTGGGTTGGTAATTGAGAATTAATAAAGAAGACTTTATAACTTTAAGTCATCATCAGGTATAGGTTTGGGATAATCAATAACCATTTATTAAATTCTATGTGCCCTGTACTGTGTGATAACTGGATTTACAAAGACAAAAGTGAGATGATTTACTTGCTCTCAAGGAGCTTACATTGTAATGGGGGATAAAATGTATATATAAATGCATGTATACACACACACATACACACATACACACACACATATATATAATATACAAAATGAATACAAAGTGGTTTTGAGAGGATAAACACTAGCAATTGAGGGGACTGAGTAAGGCTTTGTATAGTAGTTGACATGAGTTGAGTCTTGAAGGATAACTTAAGAATCATAGGATTATCTGAAATCTATGATCACAATAGAAACCTACATATCATATTTCAAGAAATCATTAAGGAAAATTGCCCAAACATATTAGGATAAGAAGATGATGTAAAACAGAATCCTGAAATAAAACTGAAAATTCCTAGGAATGTCATTGTCAAAATCCAGAGCTTTCATATAAAGAAAATAATGCTAGAAATATCCAGAAAGAATTAATTCATTTATCAATGAACCATAATCAGGATCACCCAAGATTTAGCAGCTATTTTTTTTTAAAGAGAGGGTAACATGGAATAAAAAATTTTAAAATACAAATTACAGGTCTATAACCAAGAATGATTTAATCAAGAAAATTGAGTATCATGGTACAAGAGGAAAAATGGATATTAAATGAAATAGAGAATTTTCAAATATTCCTAATGAAAAGTTGGAGTTGAAAAGGCACTTTGGGGGGAGAAGTCAAGATGGAGGCATAGAAGCAGGAAGACTCCCTGCACTCTCCACATAACCACCTCAATACCTATAACAAATGACTCTAAACAAACTTTAGGGCTACAGAACCCACAAAGTGACAGAGAGAAACCTCCCACTGAAGACAACCTGGCAGACCAGCAGGAAGGATCAATCGCAGCCCAGTGGGAGCAGAGCCCAGCCCCATGTGAGCCCACAGTTTTAGCACCAGGGTGCCCCGACCAGCCCTGCCTGGAGGGACTTGGGGAAAGTGGATCACCAGCAGCTATGGCAGTTTCCAGAATTATTAACCCATAAATGCCAAAGACAAAGTGAGAGGTCAGTGTAGACATTGTGGGAACAGGGGGTCTGGGAGTGTGGTCCAGCTTCTGACCCCTGGAGGGAGAAGTGGTTGAGATGTGGTGGTGGTGCAGCCACCACCACATGGCTGCTTCAGAGCTCCTGGCCTGCAGATTGTAGGGGGACCAAACGACCATCCTGAGGGGTAATCACTCTTGCTTTAACCTGCTTGGATCTGGATCGCTGTCTTGGGTGAGGTCCTGGGGTGCACGACCAGTGTGCCAGAGCCAGTGGAGGTTTCTGAGAGGGTACCCAGTTAATAGCTCTGGCAGCTGAGAAAACCCCAGAGATTTGGGACAAAGCTTTCCTCTCTGGAAGCAGAGTTCTACTGTGGCAAAAAGTTCAAAAGTCAAGTAATTGAGTGGCAACATGAGCAAGCAAAGGAAGCAAAGCAAGCACAGCAATGTGACTTTGGACTCCTTTTGTGGGGACAAAAAGGATCAAAGCATGGAACAGGAGGAAGGCAATGAAGTCAGAACTCCTGCAACAAAGGCTTCCAAGAAAAAATATGAACTGGTTATAGGCCATATAGGAGCTTAGGAAGGATTTTGAAAACCAAATAAGAGAAGTGGAGGAAAAATTGGGAAGAGAAATGAGAATGATGCAAGAAAATCATGAAAAGAGAGTCAACAACTTGACTAAGAAAATAACACCTTAAAAAGTAAACTAACTCAAATAGCAAAAGGGGCTCAAAAAGGCAATGAGGGGAAGAATGCCTTAAAAAGCTGAATTTGCCAGATGGAAAAAGAATCTCAAAAGCTCACTGAAGAGAAGAATTCCTTCTGAATTAGATTGGAGCAAATGGAAGCTAATGACTTTATGAGAAATCAAGATATTATGAAACAGATCCAAAGGAATGAAAAAATAGAAGGCAATGTGAAATATCTCATTGGAAAAACCACTGACCTGGAAAATGAATCCAGGAGAGATAATTTAAAAATTATAGGACCACCTGAAAGTCATGATAAAACAAAAGAACCTAGAAATCATCCTTCAAGAAATTCTTATGGAAAATTGCCCTGATGTTTTAGAACCAGAGAGCAAAATAGAGGTTGAAAGAATCCACCGATCACCTCTTGAAAAAGATCCCAAAAAGAAACTCCTAGGAATATTATAGCCAGGTTCTGAAGTTCCCAGATCAAGGAGAAAATATTGCAAGTAGCCAAGAGAAACAATTTGAATATTGCGGAAACACAATCAGGATAACACAGGATCTGGCAACTTCCACAATGAGCGATTGAAGGGCCTGGAATATGATTTTCCAGAGGTCAAAGGAGCTGGGATTAAAATCAAGAATCACCTACCCAGCAAAACTGAGTTTTTCAGGGGAAAATATGGTCATTCATTGGAAGAGGACTTTCAAGCATTCATTATGAAAAGACCAGAGTTGAATAGAAAATTTGACATTCAGATACAAGAAGCAAGAGAAGCATGAGAAGGTAAACAGGGAAGAGAAATCATAAGGAACTTATCAAAGTTGAACTATTTACATTCCTACATGGAAAAACAATAATTGTAACTTATGAAACTTTTTTCAGTATGAGAATAGTTGAAGGGAATGTAAATGTATATGTATATATGTATACATGTATACATATGTCTATATAGGAGGGTATATGGGCGTATGAATACATATGTGAGTGTGTGTATATATGTGTACAGATATACATAGAGAGAGGGCACAGAACCAATTGGATAGGAAGGGATGATACTTAAAAGGTGAAATTGAGAGGTGAGAGAGGAATATAATGAGAGGAGATGGGGAGAGACAGAATGGGGTAAATTATCCCATATAGAAGAGACAAGGGAAAACCGTTGGAGGGGAAGAACAGGAAGGCAAAAGGGAATGGGTCAACCTTATTCTCATTGAATTTGGCTTAGGGAAGGAATGACATATACACTAAATAGGGTTTATCACCCTACAGGAGAGTAGGGGAAAGGGATGAGAAGGGAGATGATGGAGGGGAGGGCAGGTTGGGGGGAGGGAAGTTGGAAGCACACACTTCTGAAAAGGGACAGGGTCAAAGTAGAGAATAGAACAAATGCGGGTGGGATAGGATGGAGGGAAATATAGTCAATCTTTTACAATATACTCACTCTGGAAATGTTTTGTGTAGCTACACGTGTACAACCTATATTGAATTGCTTATCTTCTCAGTTAGGGTGGGTGATGAGGGAGGAAGGGAAAGAATCTGGAATCCAAAGTTTTAAAATCAAATGTTTAAAAAAAAAAAATATATATATATGTATATAATTTTTTTTTTTTACATGCAACTGGGAAATAAGATATACAGGCACTGGGGTATAGAGGTGTATCTTGCCCTACTGGAAAGTTGGAGGAGAGACAGGGGAGGATATAGCAGAGAACAGATTGGGGGAAGGAGTATACAGTGGGATCGCTGTTTTGGAGTGGTGTTTAGGGGAAAGAAGGGGAGAAAAATTGTAACTCAAAATCTTCTGGAAATGAATGATGTAAACTAAAAATAAACATAAATTTAATTTAAAAATAAAATAAAAATATAGTTTTTTTTTTAAGCAAATGGGGTTAAGTAACTTGCTCAAGGTTACACGGCCAGGTGTTTCTGAGAGGGTGCTAAGTGTCTGAGCCCGGATTTGGTCCCAGGTCATCCTGACTCTGGGGCTGCTGCTCTTACTGGCTGTGCTACCTGGCCGCCCCAAAATATAGATTTTTATAAAAAATAAAAAAAATAAAAAGGCACTTTGAAATATAAATATGGAAATAAAGAGAAAAATGAAAAATAATTTTAAGTGAGTAATCAGTAGGGGGTTTTTAAAGGTGAACAATTTACATTCCAAGGATGATGTTAAAGGGTTCCTTTAAAATCCTATTGGGGGAGGGTGTGGTGGAGTAAAATCTATTATGTCTCAGCTCAACATCGACAACAGAAAAAGGGTTAGGAATCATGATTTCAGACAAGACAGAAAAAAATAGTCTTCATTGGTCCATCCAACTGTTGGTGTCTTTCCTTCTGAGGTTACCTTCCATTTACTCCATTTTCTCTTGTATGTATCTATATACAGATATACATAATCATGCATGTGTGATATAGTGGGAAGAATTCTGGCCTTGGAATCAAAAGGAACTGAGTCCAAATCCTGCCTCAAACACTTAGGTTATTTTAAACTGAGATTGAGTTTAAAATAAAATATGTGATAAACTTAGAAAAATCCCTTTGACTAAATAATTCTGTCTAAAGCATAAACGTAGTTAGTTTCCTAAGATGTTTCACATTTTGAGGGACATTTATAACAGGAAAGCCTTTAAAATTATAGCTAGAATCCTCAGTTGTTGAATCATTTCAGTCGTGGCTGACTGCATGACTCCATTTGGGGTTTTCTCGGCAAAGACACTGAAGCGACTTGTGATTTCTTTCTGCAGCTCACTTAACAAATGAGTTAAATGACTTGCCCTGGGTCACACAGCTAGTAAGGGTCTGAGTTTGAATATGAACTCAGGAAGAATACCCTTACTCTAGGCCACTAGATCTATCCATCGCGCCACCTAAATTGCTCTAGTACGAATTAAAGGACCTTCCAAAAGCCTAGCGCTTTTCTAGTCAGAGGAATCTCTCTCTCTCTCTCTCTCTCTCTCTCTCTCTCTCTCTCACACACACACACACACACACACAAACACACACACACACAAACACACACACACTCACAAAGAATGAAATAATCCCCCTTCTCAAGGTGGTTTAATGTAATTCCCAGCATAGATTGCCAGTTAAAGCAATAAACGCTATGGATTTCGGAGGAAGAGTATCTCTGGGTAGACGTAATTAGACAATTTTCTTAAAGTTCTCGTTATATATACTCTGACCACAATATTACACTGTGCTATATTCCAAAGGAGATGATATGCAACATGGGATGACTTTTAATCTGGATTTTGTTTATTTTGGGTTGAATTTTTAAAAGCGGATCTGATTGCTTTTAGACTACTTACGTCTGGACCAGTTGAAAATGCTCTGGAAGAGGAAGTGAAATTCAGGCGTTAGGAGGAGGGGGAGACCGCAGGCGGGAGGGTAAGAGAGAGGGAGACAAGAGAAGGAGCGGGGAGGGGGTGCGAAAGGGTGGGGAGGGCGAGAGAGAAGGAGAAGAGGAGAAAAGGTATGTGGGAGGGAAAGTCACTGAGAGTGGCTTGGGGAATTAAAGGGGAAAAGAGGGAGAGGAGAAAAGAAAGGCTTTTTCTTCTAAAATGCTCCTAGGAGAAAGGGAAGGGTTTGGAGGGGCGGCGCATTGAAACTCTCCCTGTCCAGTCTAGGTCAGAGGAAATCGGGGCGGAGCGGACAATCAGAACTTCACCCCTTGCTCGGGTCCTCAGCTGCAGTCTGAGCCTTGCCTGGGTTAGCTGTGCTGAGCTGCACTCCTGCTGACTGCCCACTGTCTTGAGCCTTGAGCCCTCTTCTGTGCCAAGGTTTCTGTGAACTCTTTACCAGACCTAGCTGACCAGTGCACTCATTTGCCATCATGTCTCTTGCTTTAAACGGACCGTCAGAACTGCTCTTCTACGTGAATGGCAGAAAGGTGAGTTAACTGAAGGTGGGCTTCAGGGTGGGCTTGACCGTGTGCATGAAGATGAAAAGGAAAGGAGGGAACAAATATTTATTAAATGCCTGTTATGTGCTACGCATCTTACAAATATTTGATTCTCAAAACAAACCTGGGAGGTAGGTGACATTGTTATCCCTTATTTTACAGATGAGGAAACTGAGGCATACAGAGGTTAAATGATTTGTCCAGGTTCCACTGCTGCTAAGTGTTAGAGGCTGGATTTGAACTGAAGTTTTCCTAACTCCTGAGCCAACGCTCTACCTAGGATGCGACCAAGCTACCCAGATAGATCTATATCTCTATATAGAGAAGTAGATCCATATAGACCTATTGATATATAGATACTTAATTTTATTTCAATATAATTCTTTTCCTTTGTAACAAAGAATAGAAAAAGCAGTTCAGCAAAACTAAACCAACATACTAAATGTGACAGTTAATGGAATGTTCCACACCCACTCATGCCATCCCCTCCCCGATATAAAAAGAAGAGAGGGAGAATTTCATAAATCCTCATTGAGGCCAAACTTGGCTATATTTACAAAGCATTCAGTTTGAGGTTTTTTCCCACACTTGTGGTTCTTTCTAGTTGTGTCATTGTGTTTATTGTTTTCCTGGTTCTTACTTTACTCTGTATCAGTTTGTATAAATCTCTGAAGACTTCACTGAGTTCTCCATATGCTTCATTTCTTATGGCACTGTACTATTCCATTATATTTGTTATAGTTCGGCCATTCTCCAGCATCTTCATTGTGTACAATTCTTTGCTTACTACTGCATATCATCCCAAAATGTTGCTATGAATGTTTAAGTATATATGTGACCTTTCTGTCTTTGACTTTCTTGGACTGTATGCCTAAGCAGGGGGATATCTGGGTTAAAGGGCATGAACATTTTAGTTACTTTCTTAATATAATTTCAAATTACTTACCAGAATTGTTACCAATTTACAGCTCTAGAAGTAGAGGCTGTCTTTATGCAGTGCCTCCAACCATTGAACTCTTCCTTCTTTTGTCATATTTGCTAATTTGCTATCTGCCCATTTAAGAGGAGACTTCTTATTAATTAACTAAACTAGATTTTTTATTGTTGGGAAGTTCAGACAGTGTTATTCAGTGAAATGAACACTTTCATGTAGTGCAGAGAAGACATCAGTAAAAGGAGCCTTATTGGAATGATCATTTACTGTATTTAAGACCAGCCTCAGGAAATACTTTATGAAGAGGGAAACTGAGTCACAAAAAGGTTAAAGTGACTCCTCTAAATCAACTATCAAGTCTTTAACTTATCAACTCCTCTAAATCAACTATCAAGTCTTATAGTCTGACTTATCATACAGTATCCTACAATTATGCTGTAGCTTATTTTTCTTTACAAGCAATTACCTTCCCCCAAAAATGTTCTTCTAGGGCATTGTATTGCATTTAGGTTGCAAAATTTTCGTGTAATGTTGATTTTCAAGGTAAATATATAAAACAACTTCAGGGCTAATGATACCTAATAATAGTAGCTCAATTTATATGGCACTTTAAAGTTTGCAAAGAATTTTATAAATATTATCTCATTTTACCCTTACAACCTCCCTGTCAGGTAAGTGTTATTGTTATCTCTGCTTTACAGAGGAGGAAACTGAGGCAGCCAGAGGTTAAGTGAATAATTCAGGGTTACACAGTGGTTGTCTGATGTCAGATATGAGTTTAGTTCTTCCTCCAAAGCTCTATCCATTGTTCTGCCTAGCTGCTTCAGTCTCTTGGAATTTAATCAAAGTATACGTATTTGGAAAGCAAAACAGTTTCTTATTTATTCTTATTATAAAGATAAATTTCTTCTTATAAGATTATAATTCTCATTAAAGCTGACTAAAAAAGTTATCTTATCATTCCCCTTGATTAAATTGGCAAGTGCAGTTTTTAATAGAAATTCCTATCCCCATGTTGATTATTATTGATGGATACAATGTCACTGGTAAGGGAATCCCACAAATGGCAGACATCTCCTTTATAATTCAATCAGTAAGTCTTAAGAGCAGTAGTTACTCTTTTTTTGTGTGTGTTTCCTTTTGGAAATCTGGTGAAACCTATAAACCCCTTCTCAGAATAATGTTTTCTAAAATTGATAATTGGAAGAAATACTAAATTTCACTGAGGGTAGTGAAAATTAAGATGCAATTATTTCTCCCTCTCAGTTAATGGACTTGTAATCTACTGATGGATTCAAGTTAAGAACCCCTATTTTAGAAAATCCTTGGAGATTCAGACAGGTTACTGTTCCAAATAGTCACACAGTGTCAGAGGCAAGATGGAGCCCAGCCAACAGTTAGCAGGCTGTCAACTCTTTCTAAATGTTAAAGTAAAATATAAATATAAGTTATTTTGGGAGAGCAGATTTCAAAGGATTCAGAGAAGGATAGATAGAATCCCATGAACTAATATTTCAGCAGGGAAAATCAACCCAGGAGAAATGCGAAGCTCTCAGGAATGAAGTTCTGAAGACAAAAATGCAGAAATAGTAATGGGGGTAGGGGAGGGAGGGGAAGAGAATTATGTGGATCCTACCTGGATGCACCATAATTAATAATTGCAATACAACATTTATTGTAATACTTTATATTCTACTTAATTAAATCAATACTTGTGAATCCCTCCAATGTCCCAGGTACCCTAGAGTCTCCTTACTCAAATCAAACTTTGATTCAGACTTTTGCTCCCCCAGAGCAAAGTGGGCATTGCTTCCTTTGAAAATTTGTGTCTCAGAATAAATTTGGAAACTTTCTTCTTCTGGCAAGTGATCTAGCAATTTGTGACCCTGATCAGTGTTTTAACATAAATCTTTAATTTTTCTCCTTGCTCAGGTAATGGAGAAGAATGCAGATCCTGAAACAATGTTGTTGCCATACTTGAGGAAGAAACGTATCCTTTTATTCCATCTGTGTCTATGTATTTTTAATTGAAGTAATTCCATTTTACATAGTTTCACATCAAGCACTTAAAAAAAAAATTGGTAGCAATCCTCTAGTATTACTCTCCCACCTCCCCCACATCGGCTAACTCAGACTTGCAGGTTGGAAGCATTACAGTAAGAAGCTTTACAATTGAACATTCTGCCTGATACACTTAAAGTACACTTTCCCAAAAACATATGTATGATCAGTGGAAAGGGTGTGCAAGTACAGAGATAGAGCATGACAGGCCTGCACATGGATAATATGCCTCCTGTGCCTTTGATGTCTTCTCTTGATGTACCTCCTGACCTGACCTGTACCAGACACTTACTAGTTATGTGTACCTGGGCAAATCACTTAACTTCTCTTGACCTCTGTTTCCTCACCTATAAAATGAGAAGATTAGATTCGATGGCCTCCATGTTCTCTTCCAGTGTCAACCTAAGCTCCTATGATCTTCTGAATAACAAGATTCCAATTCCAGGCTACAAGCTTTCTCTTCTCTTGAGCACTGCTCTCCTCTTTCTTCTCTTAATGACTACTCTTGTGGATCAGTCCCCCCATTTGTAAACTTATAGTCTCCATTCACCCCCATAAGTGCATGGTGGTATCAAAATCCAAGAGCACATTCCTGGGCTAATTCTCAGTAATTTTCCTGGCTCTTTGAAAAATACACAAAAAATGTCTACCAGTCAGGATCAAAATCAAATTGACATACATTTATTAACCATTTATTGTGTTCAAAGTATTGTCTTGAGCACTTGGATGATACAAAGTTTAAATAAAACATAGTCTTACCCATATGAAGATTATAATTGTGTAGAGAGATAGGACCTATAATGCAAAAGAATACAGAATAAATGTAATATAGTGGTATAAAATGAAAATCTTATGTGTACACTGGAGCTTAGATTTAGAACTGGAAAGGACCTTAGATGGATTCAAGGCTCTCATTTTACAGAAAAGGAAACTGAGACAGAGAAATGTTAAATGACTTGCCCAAGGTCACACAAGTATTAAGTAGCAGAGCCAGGATTTGAATCCAGGTGCTTTGTGAAACTCAAAAGGGGAGAGGATGTTACTGATTGAGAAGATAAAGGAAGACTTCATATAGGTGGTGACATTTGAATTGGGCTTTAAAGGATAGGTAGATTTTCTTCCTGGATCAGTGGAGGGATAGTGTATAAGGAGGAAGAACACAGGCATCCATCAACAAATAATGACTTCTATTAACTTGTTGTGTGACTTTGGCAAGTCACCTGTATAATATGGGGATTGAACTTGTTTTAAAGGACCATAGATTTATAGCTAGGATGATCTTAGATGCCATTATACAGATAAGAAAACTGAGGCCCACAGAGGTCATCAAGGTCATATAGGGTAGTAAATAGAAAGGCCAGAATCAATCTGACCCATAGACTGAGTAGAAAATTGCTTCTGCATCAGGAGACCTGGGTCTGAATCCCACCTTAGAAACTTATTGAGAAGCTCTATATACTGGAGATGAATGAACTTACATTACTTACCTTACAAAGCTATTTCTGAAAAAAAAAAATGCTTTGTAAACTTCATTTTCATTTTAAAACTATAATTCATAGAAACAGTCCTGGGACATCTCTATTCCACAATTAGGTCTCTGGAGGCACCTAGGTGGCCCAGTAGATAGATACAGGGCTTGGACTCAGGAAGATGTGAATTCAAAGCTGGCGTCAAACACTTCCTGGCTGTGTGACCCTAGATAAGTAATTTAACCCCATGTATGCCTTAGTTTCCTCTCTTGTAAAATTGGGGTAATAACTGCACCTACCTCTCAGGGTTGTTGTGAGGATCAAATGAGGTGATATTTGTAAAATGCTTAGCACAGTTCCTGGTAAATAGTAGGTGCTTAATAAATGCTTATTTTATCCATCCACCAAGCTTCTAGTTCTGTTTTTGACACTGCTCAAATGTATGAAGTGGAACAAAAGACAATACAAATATTTCAGTTGACTAGAGCTATGAGAATTAAAGCAATGGATTATAGAGGACACAGAAGTAAATATTTTAGAACTGAGAAACATTATTTTAAAAAATTTCTAATAGAACTATTCACCACCAAAGAGAGTAAATGACACCACCAAGAGAGTAAAACATCCTCATAAGGGGAAAGGTGGGGAGAAAATTGGGGAATAGACTCTAAACAAGAAAGTGAGATTTGTAGTTACAATTCCTATTTGATACAGATAGCTCTTGAAATGTGCAAAGATATTCTCAATCAAAACAAAGAAACTAATTAAATTGAACAACATTATAATGACCAAGCTTGATCCTGAAGAGTTGAAAAAATGTACCTCCTTTTCATATTTTCAGAGGTGGAGGATGATAGCTTTGCAATGTTGCATATCCTCTTAGACACTGTTGAGCTGTTGCTTGGTTATAGTGAAATACTTCTGCCTACCTCAATATTTTAGTTTGTCTGCTAAGGGAGAGTTCGTTGAGCAGAGGACCTGGAATGATCTGTTTCGAAACAAAAGTGTCTTAAAAACAAAAGATATGACTAAAAAAAGATGTAAAGAAAAAGAAAATAGTAGAATAAATAAAAGAGTGAGGAAAGATTGCTTTTTAATTTAATGGCATGGGTTTAAAAGTTTTAAAATCACTCCCTATTCTCATGTCAACTTAAAAAAAATGTTTTTGATGAAGCTGCCCTGTGGATACAGAGAAATGTATGTAAATGTCCTTGATTTTTTTTAAAGTAAAGCAGTATATATAGTCAGTCAATTCTTACCCATCAATTACATTAGAAACAGAAATACTGTAAATAACAGAATTGATTTAAATTCATCAGGCACTTATTATTTATCTGTGAATTGTACCGTACTAGGTTCTAGGAGTAAAGGTATAGATTCTGAGTTAGGAGGATAATGGATTAGGAGACTAGGGTGTTGTAGGAGACAGCAACATATATTGAAATTCCTCTATAGGAAGGGAGCTGCTGGGATGGTTTGGAAAAATGTGAGCCAGGGTGGTGAACTCCTCAAGAAAGAGGGAGAAAAAGGGTCTGGTAGATAATAGCAGCTAGACTGGATTGGGTGATAGAAATGGATGGAATGAACTTGAGAGGAGGAGAAGTTGCTGAGTGAAGTTGCAGCAGAATGAAGGTCTGGAAGTCACACTGAAGAGCAAGCATTATATTTACTCTTCCCCTGGTCCTTTGCTTGTATAGGAAGAAGTGATGGAGGATGGTAGAAGGTGCATCCAGTCTTGGAGAGGGTGGCTAGGAATGCAGTGTCTTTTGGGCTATGAGTTGGGGATGAAGAAAGTCAGGTTTTGTGAGGCATTAAAAGTGTGTTATAGGAAAAGATCTAAGATGGAAAGAAGTTGGTTAACAGTAGAGGGGGAATCCTAGAGGGTACAAAAGGAGGGTAAGGAAGAACCATGCTGTATTTCTGAAGGAGGAGAGCTGACATGAACAAGACGGAGAGAGTCTGGAGCAGTTGCACCAGGAAGCTGTTTCCACCTAGGTATCCCTTGACTCTGTGTTTAGGAGAGGGTGGCAATTTGCTAGCCACGGAGCATTAGGTTGTCACCTTTCCCTAGCCAGCAATGATATCTTCCCCCATTGACCCCTGGTTGAGATGTTGATTTGATTTTCTCCCTCTGGGGGTTGAAAAAAACAAAAAATAACAAAACGTCTTATATTTATTTGTCTTTGGGACAAAGTTAAAGAGATACAGCTTAAGACTCAAACACATCCAGGATCAGATGATCAAATACCATAGGGGAGGGCTTCTCCCTCTCCCAGCCTAATATTACTGCTTGCCAGCTGCCTGGGACTGAACTGCGGAGGAAGAGCAAGAGACTCTACATTAGTCAGAAAGATAATAAAAAATTTATTAAGTAGTCTGTTGCCAGGTAATATCAGCCAAGAAACCTTTTTTTCACCCTCAAAGTTAAGCCTCTTGAGCTTGTTATAGGACTGGATAGTCAGAATTCAGTGAAATAATTCAAAGAGAAAAGCATCAGAAAAAGGTTTTCTTTGACTACTGCCTTTCAAGTCCGTCTGACAGGGACAAAATATGGCTGTGGAGAAGGTGGCTGCGGAGCTTGCACAGTGATGATATCAAGATATGACCCAGAAATGAAGAAGATAAGGTATCCTTCCTCAGGGTTCTGAAAATGCTGTGTTAACTTTTATCATTTGGAACTTTTATTCTGTCATAGATATATAGGGCTATGATAGTGGAAATGATAAAAAAACTGACATTTGCATAGTACTTAAAGTTTGTAAACAGCTAGGTGGTCCAGTGGGTAGACTGGGATGACATGGCAGACATCTTCCTGAGTTCAAATCTGATTTCAGACACGTACTAGCTTTGTGACCCTGGGAAAGTCACTTGAACCTATTGGCCTCAGTTTCCCCACCTGTAAAATGAGCTGGAGAAGGAAATGACAAACTGCTTCAGTATCTCTGCTGAGAAAACCCCAAATGGATTCACAAAAAGCCAAATATGACTGAAAATGACTGAACATCAATAAATTAGGACATAAGCTCATCCACTGTAGGTTTTCTGAAAATTTCCTTGGTACAACTTCTGTAGCAGACAGGACAACAGCAATAGTAATATGTGCCTCATCCTGTTCCCAATGTGATCTTCATCTGCTAGGTCAGGTTTTTCTTTCACATAGCTTCAAAATTATGGATATTTGGGACAGTGGCAAGTACTTAAACCAAGTTTTTAAGGTTTTTTTTTTTTAATTAATGTCACGTCTAGACAATTGTGAGAAATATGTTGATCTGGGATAATGGTTTGATTCCTATCAGAGTTTTCGGTTGTATTTTCTAGGATGTTTTGAGTTCTATGATTGCAATTTGGTGATTTGTTTTATGACTGTCCGTGAAAGACAGCATGTTTTGGATGTCTACTTCTGACTATCAGGTCATGTTTTGCTAGGTATTCAATAACTGCTAAACTTTTGTAACCTGCAGTAATTTGTTGCACAGTCTCCTTCATTTCCTTGCATAATCTATACTGATTATGAAATCTATTCTCTTTAAGGATAATCTTCCTGTGATTTTTGGTGGCAATGACCTAGTCCTCAATTGCTATCACAAACCCCTCGTATCTACATGACTTAGCCTTTTTAAAGTCTGGGTCAACCTGTTGTTGACTGAGTTTATGCAAATGTTACCCATGGAGGGCCTTTTGATTCCATTTTTGGATCTTGGTTGCTTTATATATTCCATTTAGATTTAAGCCACTTGTGATTATATTTGAGAAATTTAATTATGTACTTATTATTAACCTTTACTATTGCTTAGTATATTAATATCTACTTATCCTGAAACTATTTTAATAAGTTTTTGACCTATTTATCATGTCCTCTGAGAAAGTCTATCAGTAATCTTCATTCCTCTTAAAATGGAAATGTTCATCTTTCAATAGCTGCATTATTGTTATTGTTATTGGGCTAGACATATCAATTAGCTCATCTACAGCAAGGAAAATAATACCCAAATTATGTTATTGGCCCATTTTCTCCCTACCTAGTCCTTTGACTAGAAGTTGGAGATAAAACTGGGCCAAAGCAATGAGTGTGCAAGGCTGACTGATCAGAAATGGTATCATTTTAAGTTATTTATAATATGATGATATCTGGGTACCTGCTCAAAGGGCAAATGAAATAAATAAATAAATAAAAAATAAATAAAAGCATAGCTAGAAAAATATTATTTTGTAAGTAGGATTTGGTTAGCAACTCTATTCACACAAAGCAATTAAAATTATCATCTAGTTGTTCATAGAAGTATCATTGATTTATTTTTCTCTTTTCTGTTCTGAAGACATTATTCGGCCAATGCCTGCCTGCTTTCCATATGCTCTCTGTTTGGAGCTGCTGTTACCACAGTAGAAGGCATAGGAAACACACAAACCAGGATTCATCCAGTGCAGGTGAGAGTCTATAGAACAATTTCTTGTTTCATCTTCCACCATTGGTGATTTGATACGTTCATAAAGCCACGGTTTTGATACTGCAGATACTCCTTTCATTAAAAACTCTACCATGTTTTCTTGTGATTCTTGTTTATTTCATTTCTACACATTTTCCATAGAGGATCAATGCATCAGGGATCTTTCTTTCATTCCTTTCAGATATTGAGTTATCAATGTACCACCTGGTTAGTCTGTCTTTTCTCTTTCATTTTCAATACATGGCCAGTCTACCTATCTTTCCATCCACATATATTGTGATCTGAGTTTAAATGTTCACTTTGTCACTTACTATCTATGTGATCTAAGGCAAGAAGCGGGATTTGAAGTCGTCTTCCTGACTCCAAGTATAGTACTCTTTCCATTGAACTATTTATTTACATATAAACCAAATAACTGCATAGGAAAAAGGTCCACAGCCAGATTGAGCCCCTGATCCTGCCTAACAGAGAAAAACAAATCAAAGCTCACTTCTTACAGACAGTGAATCAGTAGCAGCATGTTTGTGTATGAAGGATGATGTTATTATTCTAATTAAATTTCTTGCATTGACAGTAATTGTTAGTGTTAATAAAGTGCTTATATTGATGAGTATTTGTGAACTAGTAATCTCACTCTCAGTTCTCATTGTTGTCTGTTATTCTAGGAAAGAATTGCCAAATGCCATGGGACACAGTGTGGATTCTGTAGCCCTGGAATGGTGATGTCTTTGTACTCTCTTTTGAGAAACATTCCAAAACCCTCCATGGATCAGTTAATGGAAGCTCTTGGAGGTAGGTATTAATTAAATTTTCTTCAAGACTCTTTTTAGAAATAACTCAATCTGCATCTGTGCTATTGTGTACATCTTTTTTTTTCTTTCTTTTTTTTTATTGTGTGTTTACTTTTAGTTTAAAAGATTCAATTTCACAATTCCTTGAGTTTCAAATTTTGTCCCCCTCCCTTTCTTCCCCCCCCCCACATGGCAGCATATAATCAAGTATAGGATCTGCAAATATTTTCACATTAGACATTAGGCAGGTTATAAAGCCGGATTGTATCAGATGGAATGAAAAACAGTAAAGAGGAAATAAAACAAAACAAGAAAAATAAAAAATCAGGTAGTTTGCTTCAATCTGGATTTCAACTCAGTTCTTTCTAGTTCTTTCTCTGGATGTAGACATCTCTCTCCATCATGAGTCTTTTGAGATTGACATATCACTGCATTGCTGAGAAGAGTCCAATCTATGAAAGTTGGTCATCACACATACGTTGTGTCTGTAAATGTGTACAAATTTTTCCTGGTTCTACTCTTCTCACTCAGCATCAGTTTGTATAAGCCTCTCCAGGTAAATATGAAGTCTATCTACTCCGCATTTCTTATAACACAATAGTATTCTATTACATGCATATACCACAACTTGTTCAGCCATTCCCCAATTGATGGGCATCCCCTTAATTTCCAATTCTTTGCCACCACAAAAAGAGCTGCTATAAATATTTTTTGATTTCCCAATCACCACCATAAAAGAGTAAACAACTTTGAATTCAATATTTCAGAAGGCCAAGTATATAAACTTATAGCCAAGAATTATCCAGAAAAACTGAATAAAAGCTTACAGGAGAAAAAAAAAACGGAACTTTGTTAAATAGAGGACTTCTAAGCATTCCTGATAAAAAATACTAGAGCTAGTTCAAAATGTTGAGGTTCTAAACACAGAAGTTAATAGAAACTTAAAAAAGCAAACACAAACAAACAATCATAATGAACTGAACAAGGATAAATTGATTACTTTTAATACAGGGAGACTGGGAAATCACGTGTGATCCTAACTGTGGATCCTTGGTTCTTCTTTCTGACTGCTTTCAGGTCTGAATTTTGGTTATAATATTCCTGGGAGTTTTCATTTTGAGATTTCAGAAGGTGATTGGTAGATTCCTTCTATTTCTACTTTGCTCTCCTTTTTGCTTTCTGATTCCAAGAGATCTGGGCAGTTTTCTTTTAAGATTTCTTGAAATACAATGTCTAAGCTCTTGTTTTGGTCATGGCATTCAAGTAGTCAAATGATTCTTTTTTTCTCCTTAATATGTTGTCTAGGTCAGCAGTTTCTGCAATAAGATTACATTTTCTTTTATATTTTTCAGTCTTTGACACTGTTTTAATATTTCTCATTGCCTCATTGAATCATTGGCTTTTATTTGGTCCATTCCAAATTTCAGAGAGTTTGTTTCTTTGGCAAGATTCTGTACCTCTTCTGCCAAACCTCTGTTTCCAAGGCTTTCTTCCACAATTCCCCACCATTTTTTCTTTAGCTCTGCCATTTCATAGACAAAAACATTTTTAGCTCTTTATAACTCTTGCTTCATCTCTTTCAGGAATTCTAGCTGGATTTGTGCCCAAACTTTTATTTTGACACTTGTCTTTATATGTTTTGGAGTCATTCTTTTCTTCTGGGGTTGTGTCTTGAGCATCTCTGTCAATAAAGTAGTTTTTTTAAAATTTTTAATTTGTTTTGTTTTTTGTTTTGTTTTTGCTCATTCTTTTAGTTGGCTTTCTGACTGTAATCTTGATATTAGAGCCAGGCTCTATGCATTGCTGTAGGGAAGGTCTGGGCTGGTACTATTGCTGTGTTTTTGAGGCTGTTTCAGAATCTCAGGGACAGTTCACATTTGGGACTTGAAAGCTTTCAGGGTAAAGTCTGATTGCTTATCCAAGGTAAAGTCTTACTGGTCTCTCTCCACTCCCACCCCAAATCTGAATTTTGCAAGTTATGGACCTGGGTTTATATTTGAGCCATAGCAGACTGTTGCTGGACTCAGCCACTGTCCACCATCCGGGGAGTTCTGTTTTTTCAGTACAGTAGAACTACCAGTTCCCTTTTGTTTTGGGATTTCTGCCCTGGTTATTTCTCTTCAGGCCTCAGATTGAACTAGAAGCTGGAATTAAGATTCCACTCTGCTCCGGGGCTGTGAGCCACATCCTTGCTGTTTGCTTCTGAGCTTGTTTGTTTCTGGGTATACTTCTTAGGGTTTGAGACCACTTTGAGTGGGGTGAGTGTAGCAGCAACCATGCTGGCATACCCAGAACAGCTGCTAGCACAGGTTCTTAGATCTGCTTTATGAGGAAAGAGAGCTGTTTAAGGGGTCAACAATATTTTTTAATTACATTTACTAGTTCAGGGGAAAAGTCAGCACCCTGAACTTCAGAGAAAAAACAGAGAAAATATAAGCAGAGAAATAAAGACCAACAGACAGGGCTCTGACTGCCTGAATAAACTATACACTTTACATACATCCCTGGATCAAGAGAACCTTTACACCTGAGCAGCTGGGGAGCTCTGAATAAACAGGTCACTCAGAATCTCAACCAGGGAATCACAAGATCCTTCTCATAAGTGAGCCCCCAAAGCAAAATACCAACTCAGAGTATGTATACACTTTTCAGAGCCAGAAGACATCACAACCCTCATGACTCAGTGCCTAATTAAAAATTAACAAAAGGTGTGAAAGCCTCCCTACAAGCAAGCCTCCCCTAAGCAAGCTTCCCTTAATGGGCTCCACCTGAGGCCTATTAATGGGTAGGAAAGATCTTAAATCCCATTAACATTACAGTGAGAAAGCCTAGGTACCCTTATCAGTCTTCTCTGCATCTGTAACCTGGACTGGGTAATAGGCAACAAAGTTATGAGAGTAAAGGTACTCCAGTATGGGTTAGGACCCCTTCATTCCTGACCTGGATGCCGGAATGTCCTTTTGTTGTCATGTTCTTTACTGGGCCATGTTCCCAGTGTCTGCAACCTCTTTGTCTCCCTATGCTGACCTGGGCTGAACAAATGACTCACTGTGACCTTTACCCATCAGCTTTTGGTCTGGTATATTTTTTTAGATCTGTTTGGAGGAGTTTTGCTGTGGAGCTCCTTATCGTACTACTTCCCACCACTCCATTATCATCTGTATAGCTTTCTTAGTAAAAAGTGGTCTCGATAAACCTATAAAGTAAATATCAAAAGCTTAAGATGTTGCAGTTTTGTTTTACTTTCTTAAAAATCACTGATTCAATTAAAAAACACCCCAAACAAAAAAAAAATGTGAATTAGGTAAAAGAACAGACTGTCTTTTCCATAAAGAATTTTAGTCAGTATAAATCAACACAATAAGTAAACTAAATATTTCTAGAAGCTTCCTCAGGCTTCAAAGTATTGATCTCCTTACTAAATTAGAAGTCCTGGCAGCCTTTGGCAGTACATGATTAGGATATTAGTTCATTTGTAGCATCTTATGAAAGAGAATGATGGAAGATCACAAGCAATATTGCTTCATAAAAACAGCAAGACATAATAGAGAGGAGAAAAAATGGTATATAGAAGGTTTGTTGAGAGATCAAATTAAGCTAGATCATCCTGAGAACAATGAAGGAAAAAAGTAGAAGGACCATGGGTGGACAAACCTCCATCAACGAGAGTGGAACCACTAAGGTTAGTTGTTAACATCCTAGTTTCCAATGTGCTCAGGAGGAAGCAGAAATGGCACTAAAAACAGCAAAGATGGGAAGAACAGGTAGACTAGACTAGTTGTACCCAGAGAAGAATATCCATCCTGAAAATGGTACTATTTTGAGGATACTGAGGAATTGGTGCTAAAAATACATGAAAGAGGGGATGGCTCCAAATGATTGTGAGGAAAAAATAATCACAATTACTATATTAAAGAAGAAGGAGCTGAGAAAATAGCAGTACTGACCTATATGCCTATATTCCCATAATTAAAAAAAATCTTGAGAATGATTTACACATGTATCAGTGCATGCATGAGAAGGAAAGAGAGATTTTCATTAATGATATTCTATACCTGACCACACAATAGCTTTACAGTTGCTGAAATGATTGAAAGATAAAAAAGTTACATTGTGATATTCCACTGTCTTTTTTGTTGTTGACGATTAAAAGCTATTTGATTCTGTAGAGCAAAGTAGCATCTTAAAAGCCTTCCTCCAACAATGTGCCTCCAATGCATATGAGAAATTGTGATTCCTTGAAAAATGTAACAGAGGTATAAAATTCTGTTAGAAAGATCTATTTATGATAACTGAAGACATACGCCACTGTCATGGAGTTGTGCAGAATCCAAATAGAAGAAGAATTCCTTATAGATGATGATGAACTTCAGATTATCCTATCGATGGGTGGAATTGTACAGATTACATCAATCCCAGAGACATTGCAGTGTCTCCTAGACTAAATTCTCAATCACTCAAAACTATCTGTATTGGAAAAACAAGAATGCCTCTTGTCCAGACTATGACATGTGTTTGGATGGATAACACATAAAGCTGGTCCATCAATATAAAAATCTTGGACAGATACTCTAGATTAAGAATTCTTAACCTTTTTTTTGTGGGTAATAGACCCCTTTGGAGGTTTACTAAAGCCTACAGATCTCTTATCAAAAGAATGCCTTGCATAAAATCAATAAAATATATAGGATTGTAAAGGAAAGAAATTATATTGAAATGCAATTATCAAAGTATTTTTAAAAATGAATACATAGACCTAAGGTTAAAAATCTCTTCTCTAGGTGGAAAATGAATAGGGCCAGAATGAATAGGAAAGAGCTGATTTGCATTCAGGAAATTTTACAGTGTTTTTAATAACCCCAAACTTTTCTCTGAAACAAAAGATCCATCCTTTTTTTACTTCAGTATCCTTCCGTAACTCAAAATAATGGAATACCACAGAAACAAAGTTGCAGGTCATCATAGGACATTGCAGTGATGTAGTGAATTGTATCAGCAATGCCATATTCACAATGCCTATGGAGATTACAAATATGCTGATATAATTATCCATGACAAAATACGTCATGCTTGCCATATGGGGGAATGAACTAGAAAATTTATTAAGATACCAAAAGACTGAGTCCCAAAATCAGAAAGTGAGTAGTTATGATATTGGCACAGGTAGATAAAGTAGAAAGCACCCACATTTTCAAGCCTTTAAAACAGAACAGGCTACCTCAGGCAAAGGTCCTCCTCTCCCCACTCACAGCAACCTCCCAGCATCTGGGAAGCGCGCTCCCAGCAGCTCCAGCCCCTGGCAGTCCTCAGCAGGAGTCCTTAGCAGAAATTCTGGCTGACTCAAAAAGGGCTTTGCGCTGCCACTGCCGCTGCCTCTGATGCTGCTGCTGCCGTCGCCACCAATGCCAGCCACCGCAGGAACTCTAGTTTGGCTACCGCTTCCTCTTGCTCCGCCACTTCCTGCTATGTCAGCAAGTCCAATGGGGCATGGAAGATCTTTAAATCCCATAACCCTTACATGAATCTAAGTCAGCTGAAATATATTCCCATCAAAAACTACACACTGAAAATATCATAAAAGAGACATCAAGAGGTGCATGACTGGAAAATGAAGTACGTTGTTTAGCCCAAGACTTAGTAGCTAAGAGAAATGTCTGTGGTAGATAGAGGTTAAGTGACTTGTCCAGGGTCACTGAACTAGCCAGCATCAGAAGCCAAATTAAAACCCAGGTCTTTAAGACTTCAAGGCCAGTGCTCTATCTGTAATGCCACTCTAGATATAGGAGATGACTGGAGCAAATGTAGGGAAGTGGGAGATAGAATGGAGTTTGGAGAACAGTTAGTAGTCCAGTTTGGCTAAAACAAAGAGTGAATAAAAGCTAATAATATTAAGGAAGTCTCAAAAAATGACACTGGAGATAGATTTTGAAGGACCTTAAATCCATTTGCTGAATTTATTGTTGTTGAATTGCCCATGATTTCCATTGATGTCCATGTAGTGGCACAGATTCTAGAGCAGAGATTCTTAATCTGGGGTTCATGAACTTGTTATTAAAATATTTTGATAGAAATATATTTGTTTAATAACTGTATTTTCATATAATTGATTTCCTTTATAAATCTATGTGTTTTATGCATTTAAAGATGTTTGAAGAAGGGGTCTATTGGCTTCACCAGACAACCAAAGGGGCCCATGACACAAAAAATGTTAAACTCCTTCATTGAGAAGAAGACTCCCCCAGAAAACTGAAAAACCTTTCCACAGAGGATTTATGGAAGGACATGTAGAGGTTAAGAAAATATGACTAGATTTTGATCCGCCCCATTAGAAAGAGTATTCATATCCATAAGATCAAAAATCCAATGATATTTACATTTAGAGTTGCATAAAGGACACAATCCATGCCAAATCAGAAGGCATATGGAGGAGAATGAGCAGGAAGGAGAAGGACCTTGATTCCATGTTATATGAGAGTGTCAGTCAAAGTGATATTTTTCTTGGAGAAAAGAAGACTTGGAGTGTGTGTGTAGCGGGGGGGGGGGGACAAGGTCACTGTCTTTAAGTATTTGAAGGGTTGTCATATACAAGAGGGAAGATAATTTTCTATCCAGTTCCAAAAGTTCAGGGACAGCTGTTGGAGATTGCAAAGAGGCAAATTAAAGCTGAATGTTGAGAAAGACTTCTAATAATGAGAGGTGGCAGCTAGGTGACACAGTGGGTAGAAAACCAGACTTGGAGTCAGGAAGACCTAAGTTCAAATATGACCTCAAATGTTTACTAGTTGGGCAAGTCACTTAACCTCTGTTTGCCTCAGTTTCCTCATCTGTAAAATGGGGATCATAACAGCACCTACCTCCCAGGGTTGTCATGAGGATTAAATGAGATAATAATTGTAAATCATTTGGCACAGTGCCTGGTACATAGTAAGTACTATATAAATGCTAGCTGTATAAATGTTAGCTATTAAAGTGGAATGGGCTGCCTCAGGAAGTAGGTGCCCTCTTATTGAAGGTCTTCAGACAGAGGATGGATGACTGCTTGTCAAGAATATGATAGTAGGGATTCTTTTTGAGTATGGGTTGGACCAGACAGTTGCTGAAGTCCTTTCTGAATTTAAAATTCTGTGAGACTGTGATCTAAATTAATTTATGACTGGAAAAGGAGGCCAGTGAGTTTGTAGTGAGAGAACAGAAGCACTAGTGTTGTCTGCCAAATGGTAAAGGACCTGTAGGCAGACCTCTGGTACATTGGGTATAACTTCTGTATGAAGATTTATTGAAAGACCTGGACAAGAATCCTATCAATCTAGAGCCATGGATGGATTACTTGTCTCTACCACTTACTGTGTGACTCTGGGCAAGTCATTTAACCAGCTCCATATATGTAAAAAAGAGGTTGGACTAGACCAAGGGTGAGGAACCTGTATCCTGGAGGTCACATGTGGCCTTCCTTGGATGTGGCCTTTGGACTAAGTCCAAGTTTTACAAAACAAATCCTTTTATTAAGGGGCACCTAGACTAGACCCTGAACTCCCTACCAGCTGTAAAACTATGATCCTTTGATTCTCTGATTGTAACTTGCACTAATGGAGAAGAAACTCACATGCAGGAGGTCATAGATCCATTGACATTAGAGAACAGCATATATATATATATATATATATATATATATATATATATATATATATATATATATATATATATATTAGAGTTGTCAGAATACGTGGCTTTCATTTTCTTTTTTTCCAATATTCTCCATCAGACATTTCAGGTACCTGACAGAGAGGAGAGAGCTTGACTCAAAGTTTTCATCTTGTCCTGATTTAGATTTACACATTTTTCATTATAGGTAACAAACTAGGCAATATATTTGAAGACTGGAGCTCAAGTTCATATGCACATTTAACGCTGGTGTATTGTTTTTCTCATTTAGGTAACTTGTGCCGTTGCACTGGATATCGGCCCATAGTAGATGCTTGCAAGACTTTCTGTAAAGTAAGAAGGGAAAAAAAAATTAAATTTTATTTAATTTTCCCCAGGGAATTAAAATATAGGAGTCAGGGTGGAGAAGGTAGGAAGAAGGATCTGGAGATATGGTTAAAACTGTTATTATTATGTAATAATAACAGATCCATTATTATCCATGGGGAAAAATAGAGGCTTAGCTGTATTGTGGGTAACTCACAACCTCTCTGAGCTTTAATTGTCTTATGCATAAAATTGGGAAAATAATATTTGTACTGTCCGCCTCACAAATGGGGGCTGTGAGGGTCATGTTATATATGTATACATATATATGTTTATTAATTTGTGAAACTTATAGTGCTATGTCAGTATAAGTTGCTAAAATTATTATTATTATGATACTGTTTGTCTCACTTGGACATTGCTATCACTGACTTTTAGTGGAAGTACTTAATGCTGTTGAGATGGCCACAGTTTTATTTTTAGCTCCTTGCCTAGCTCCCCTATTTTGATTCAAATACCTTGTATAGGAATGTTGTATCAATCAGTTAATAAGCAACTATTAAATGCCTGCAATGTGTCCAAAAACTGGAGAGACAAATAGAAAATGTGAGAATGTCCTCTTTTCCTCAAGGAGCTTGCATTCTACTGTTTATTTCTCCCTCAAGAATGTCTCCATTTTTCCAGGCACTCAGGTTCAAAACCTCTGAACCATCCTCAACCCCTCACTTTCCTCCATCCACAAAGAGTTTCTAATCAGATACCACATCTCATCTTTCTGTCTTCACATCTCTTGTTCCTATCTCCGTTTTTCTACGCACAAGGTCACCAACTATGCTTTCAGCCCCTCTTGCCTGGACTATTGCAGTAGCCTTCTAATAGGTATTATGTTCTCAGGTCTTCCCAGTCCATCCTCTGAACTGCTGCCAAATTGATGCTCCTAAAGTACAGCTTCAGAGGTGTCCTGGATCCAGTTTGTATTGGTCCAAGAAAGCATGACTTAAATGTTCAACACAAGCATTTTACACCTCAGAAATCAGCAAATGGTTTGTTGTTTTGTTGATTAGTCATACTTAAGAAAATGAGGAGTAAAATTTTAAGAACTCAGATTACTCTTAAAAGAATGTTGTATGATCATTTCTGCTCCCAGACAGCTGGCTTTTAAATGTTCACCAGCTCACCAGTGTACAAGTCTGATCTTGTCACACTTCTGTTCTATAAACCCCAATGACTTCCTGTTTGTTTTTTTTTAATTGTTTAATGCAATCTTCCCTGTTTCACATTTAAAACCTTTTACAGCCTGTTCAACCTACCTCTCCAGCCTTATAATATATTACTACTCCTCACATACTCTACATCTTAGTCAAACTTGCTCTCTCTCCTATTTTTATGCCTATGCACAGGCTATCTACTTTTAATACACTCCCTGTTTAACCTCCACATCGTATAATTCCTTGTTTCCTTCAAATTTCAGCTCAGCTGCCACCTTCTACATGAAACCTTTTCTCATTGTCCTAGGTCGATTTCCCTGCCCCATTACCTTTTATTAACTTTATGCATTTCAATTAATTAATTAATTAATTTTGTTTGTTTTCAACAATCACTTCTGTAGGATTTTGAATTCTAAATTTCCTCCCCCTCCTTCGCCTTTCCCCTCCCCAAGATGGTGTGCAGTCTGATACAGGCTCTACATATACATTCAACTTTATGTATTATTTTGTACACACTTGTAAGTATTATGTACATTTTGTATATACTTATTTATTTGCATATTCTTTCTTCTCCCCCACTGACCATGTATGACCCCTTCAAGTCTCAAGACAGTGTCAATTCTTTGAAGTCAAGAATGGTTTCATTTTTAAAATTTGCACTGCAGGTGTCTTTCATGGTGCCTTGTCTCATAGCAGGGTACTTAATAAATGTTTGTTGATTGATTACTTGGGGGATACAACAAATTCACATATTCATAAATACAAGATTTATACCAAAGAAGAATCACAGTGCTTGAAGGGAGTGGGATAAGGAGCTCATAACTAGGAGAATCGGGAAAGGTTTCGTAAAGGAAGTGGTATTTGAGTCAAACCTTGCAGGAAGCTGGTGACTCCAAGAAGAGAAGATGAGGAAGGAGATAACCCATGCAGAGGTGGGAGATTGAATAGCAGTGTGGCAGAGGGTGAACAGAAGGCTGGCTTTGTAACAGGTTGTTGGCAAAGGTTGGGAGAAATCTCTTCCAAGTTCAGGTCAGAGATTACTGGTTTAGGAGAAATGAACTGTGCTCCTTGAGGACTTTAGTCTTATTTCAAAATATTCCATTTAATATATAACATTTCTTATACTTTCTTGGTCCGGAAAGTGTAATTACTGGGCAATTTTAAAACTAAGGACTTTGCTACTTTTACATAACAAATATTTCTGAGCCAACTATGTATTGAATGGCAAAACAAAAACAGAAAGACCCAAACTGTATTTTGGCCCCAGTAGAGAAATCACATGTGCAGTTAGCTTCAAAATATTTGTCTTTCTGAGATCAGAATCAGTAATAGACCTGGCAGAGAGCTCCTGGTGAGGAACTTTCACAATCAAGAGTGCATTGAGAAGTGAAGGTTCATACATAAAGTATTTGTCTATGGAACTTGATGGAACTTGAACCCAGGCCTTACTGGTTCCTAGTGCAATTCTGTATCCATAACATCTTTTCATTAATATTAAATGATTATTTCAGTTCTGAGTAATTAAAAACCTAGCATTTAGATGTCAAACAGTATACTTCATCTTTAGGCTTAATATAGGTCAAACAAATAGGGGATAGGATGTAGTTCTCTCCTCCTCAATAAGAGTCAGAAATTCTGATACTTTTTTGGGGGGGAGATGGTGTGGGGTGGAATCTGTGATCTAGAATGCCTATGACCAGTTTAACAATTAAGTCTTGACCAATCAGCCTGGAGCATAAAGTTAAATGACTCACCCATGATCAAAGAGGTCATCTGTGTCAGGAACAGGCCCACCATCTACTACACTGTACAGTCTCTAACTCTTGTGCACTATACTTTATAAATAAGGATAGAGAAGCCTCTAATTATTAATCACTACCATAATTCTTTACCTTTAAGACTTCTGGTGATTAGCAGTAACTTTATTCTTTTTTTTTTTTTTCCTAGGCTACTGCTTGTTGTCAGAGTAAGGAAAATGGCATCTGTTGCTTGGATCAAGAAGAAAATGAATTGCTGGACTCTGAGCAAGGAAACAGGGTGAGTTAAGTTAAATATTTTTTTGAAGGTCAACCTAGGACCACGGCTGGGCTTGTCTTACCTTTAGGAAGGTTCCCTAACTCAATGATATCTGTCCCTCCTTCTTAAAGGAGCACCACTTTTGGCTAACGGACTATCTCTTGTTGAAATACAAATGCCCCAGGCCAGGGAAATGTGATATCTGTATTGACTGTTAATGTCTCAAATTCTTTCTTCTTCCTTTCCATTAAAACAATTAGCCCTTATTTAGAATACATCTGATAGTTTTGGTAGGAAGAAAGAGGAGAGAGTGTGAAGCCTGGTGTGGTGCCTCATTCGAAGCAAGGTCGCTGAACAGGAGACAGTAGGTGCAGAAGACGACCTTTGCTGTTCCACAGCTTGCCATAAGATCAAGGGTCATCCCTTTGATGCCGTATTTAATCATTAATTCAAAGGCATTATGCTCATTTTATATCATTATCTACAAACTGCTTCATGAATAAAAGGGCGGGGGGAGATTTTCCCTTTCTCCTTTGCTTCCTAACCTCTTACAGTGGAAAGAGGGGCTCAAATCAGTTAATTTTCTTTCAAGATCTATAATCATTTCCCTTATTTATACAGGCTTCTTTTAAGTACCCCATGACTGCTATAATTAAAAGGGAAAGTTGATAAAAAAAGAAAGATCCTTTTGATTTTACTGGTGGCTAATGAATTTTTTTTTTAAAGGACATAAAATAAAAAAGGCCTTTTTAATCCTCTAAGTTTCTCAACTATGGAATGAGTAAGCCCAGGATACTGGCTCAATTCTGGACACCAACTTCACCTGAGAAACAAAATGACAAATCTTGCTATTAATATTGATTATAATTCTTTGAAATGTATTACATAAACTCAGTACCATGCATCGTGTAAAGAAATCATATTTTTGCCCTCAGAGTTTATAGTCAAAAGGAGACAAGCTGGTGAAGTGACTCTTGGAAGGTTTCATAACCAGCTTTTCTTTTTCCTACTTAGTTTTCCATTTTCTTTTTTGTGGTTATTATTTCTTTCTTCCTGGAGAGAGAATGGAGAGGGGAAGAAGATGGAGACAGGTGGTTAGAGAAAGAGAAAAGTAAAAAGAGAGGAGAGGACCAGAAGTAGTTTAATTCAATCCAGTGAACACTTGGGCAAATTACAGTATAGTAAAGCAAAAGTAGGAGCATTAGGGGAGAGGGACACAAAGTAAAAAGGGAGAAAGATGAGAAAAGTTACAAGCTCATGCTATTTGTTTTGTCACTGGTGCTTCTCACTGTCCCTAGACACTCACATCTAGAGATGAAGAGAAGTTGACAACTCTTTATTCGTAGCCAGCTAGAGTACTAAGAGTAACCACTGGGATTTTCTCTTTGAAGACGTGTGAAAAACTCTTTCAAGAAGAGGAGTTTCTGCCATTGGATCCAACGCAGGAATTTATATTCCCCCCTGAACTAATGGTAAGTTCAAGCACGGTTGTGCCTATGCTATAAGAATTCATGATAAAATATCAAGGTGTTGAAGCAATGGGTAATTTTCTAGGTTCTTTCTTGGAGGTGAATAATATCTAGTTAACATTCTGGTTCAGTGTACAAGGGGAGGAAAGGAGAGGAGGGGGAAAGACTAGGCAATCCATGGGCCATTGTCAATGGAAAATATCATGAGATTATGTAGCAATGTAGCAATCATAATTCTAATGTATCTATATATTCACTATTCCCACTTTTATCTCCTAAATAGGATTATTTTTTCAGAAATTATTAATGTTTATATACATGCCTCATAATATGGGAAACTTTTTATTTTTTAAGAAGAACACTCAATGAAAATGTTGCTATTGGGGCGGCCAGGTAGCACAGAGAGTAAGAGCACTGGCCCCAGTGTCAGATGACCTGGGGATCGAATCTGGGCTCAGACACTTAGCACCCACCCAGAAGCACCTGGCCATGTAACCTTGAGCAAGTTACTTAACTGCAATTGCTAAAAAAAAAATGTTGTTATTAGGCTGGCCCTATGTGGGAATACTTCCTTGAAACAGAAAAAAAAATTGCTTTGTTTTTGGCCTAATACTTTTTGTTAAAATTTTATTTTCATACTCCCTGAGAGTCAAGCTGTTGTAAGTATTACAAATCACTTTCATTGCTCTTTCAAAAATGGTGAACAGTCCAAGAATAGAGCAAAAATGTAGAAGACGCAAAACATGTAAATCATAAGATGATCTTGAAATTTTATTGTTTTTCTACCAGATCATGGCTGAGAAACAACCTAAAAGAACAAGGGTTTTCTCTGGGGAGCGAATAACCTGGATTTCTCCTGTAACTCTGAGAGACCTTCTGGAAGTGAAAGCCAAGTATCCAGATGCACCAATTGTCATGGGAAACACCACTGTGGGTACGTAGAAACCAGGGAACTTGTTCCATGTGAACATGGTCAAAAGGTTTTGAACAACCCTTCACACATTGAATGCTTTTCAAAGCAATGGAACTCCTAATATTTTGGTTGTTCATCAATTGTTACCATGATTTCAAGATTAGAAAGGCAAGGGGCAGCCAGGTAGCACAGCGAGTAAGAGCACCGGCTCCAGTGTTGAGAAGACCTGGAGATCGAATCCCGGGCTCAGACACTTAGCACCCACCCAGAAACACCTGGCCATGTAACCTTGAGCAAGTTACTTAACCCCAATTGCATAGGGGTGGCCAGGTGGCTCAGCGAGTAAGAGCACTGGCTCCAGTGTCGGGATGACCTGGATCAAATCTGGGCTCAGATACTCAGCACCACACCCAGAAATAATAACTGGCCGTGTAACCTTGAGTAAGTTACTTAACCCCTATTGCTTTAAAAAAAAAAGATTAGAAAGGCAACCACTTTGGTTCCTTAATGTATTATTCTTATTTTCTCACCCCTTTAGGACCTGATATGAAGTTCAAAGGGATTATTCACCCAGTTATCATTTCTCCTGATGGAATTGCAGAACTGAATGCTGTAAATTACTTTGATAATGGTGAGTTCTTAGACTCTCTGCTTATTGGCTTATGATGCATTAACCACACGATTTATTCTGCCTAATGGGGAAGTAAAAGTAACAACTTTTCCTAGTTATTATTATGTACAAAGAGAAAATTTGGTAATTGAATGTTGACTCTTCTTAAAAAAATAACCTAACTGTTGATTCCTTTTTATTTTTTACATGTCATTTCTCAACATATCAATAATACTCTCTTGGAATCAACCTTTTTAACAAAGAAAAGCAGTTAATCAAAATATTCTGACACAAAGACCATCTTTGAGAGCATTTGCCACCTGCTGCACTAATAGCTCCTACCTCTTTACCACTACTGAGGGAAGAGTGTTTCGTTAGCTCTTTTCTAAAACCAATATTGGTCATTACGGTTAATCGGAGTTTGACTGCTTTTTTGTGTGGCTTTCATTTTACATTATGGACATAGTACTCTTGTACTGTGCATCAGTTCATACTAGTTTTTCCATGGTTCTCTGAATTTCGTGTATTTATAATTTTCTTTAGAGTAACATATTTTACTTGTATTCATATATTTTTTCAACTGTATTACAATCACTGGATACTCATTTTATGTCCAGTTTTTGTTTTGTTTTGTTTTTGCTATCACAAAAAAGTGCTGCTAACTGTTCAAAGCATTCTTCCTGATTCCATTTTCCTTGGGGTACAGGCCCAGTAATAGAATTACCAGGTCAAAGGGTATCAACAATGTAGTCATTTTTTCTCCTTGCTACCTTCTTCTATTTAACAATCTACACATCTTAATTTGTTTGTTTGTTTGTTTTTTAAATTTTTTTGAAGGGGGGAAGGCAAGGCAATTGGGGTTAAATGACTTGCCCAAGGTCACACAGCTAGTAAGTGTTAAGTGTCTGAGGCTGGATTTGAACTCAGGTCCTTCTGACTCCAGGGCTGGTGCTCTATTCACTGTGCTACCTAGCTGCTCCTGCAATTGACAAATCTTGAGACTAAGTTATCCTTTATTATTAAATAGTAATAAATATGATTATGATTAAGGGAATCTTAACAATAGCTAAGCAATATCAACCAGGTCATTCAGCTTAGTAGGTAGTGTTTGATAAATTTCCCACTCTACAAAATGTTCATTCTTCCCTTCCATTTTCATTGGAATGCTTTATCTGTTGCATATCAATAAAGCACCATAATAGTTTTTTTCAGATCCAAAGCTTGAAATTGTAGTATGATTCTGTGACACAGTTAAATAATTAACATTTCTTGTATCTTATTGATTTTAAATGTCTTGGTTCCAGGGCTGACAATAGGTGCTGGCCGTAGCCTAGCCCAGTTGAAAGATATCCTGACTGATGTGGTCTTGGAGCTTCCAGAAGAGAAGACTCAGACTTACCGGGCTCTCTTAAAACATCTGAGGACTCTGGCAGGATCACAGATCAGGAATGTGGCAGTAGGTGTTTTTCCATGTCTTCATTATGTGATTGCTATTAGTACTCCATGACACTTGTTCAGTTTGATCAGGAAGAGATAGTATAGGTTCCCAAACCTTGATTAATTCTTTTTGCACTTGTGTTTTTAAGTTTGTATTAGTAATGGAATAAAGATGCCAACTTTTTTCTTCTTTACAAAGTCTTTAGGGGGCAGCATCATCAGCAGACATTCAACATCAGATCTGAATCCTCTTCTGGCTGTGGGTAACTGTACCCTTAATCTGGCTTCGAAAGGTAAGTTATAAGAAAGGGCATAGAAAGTGTGAGACATGGAATCCTGATAAATCAAACTGATAGAATGAGAAAGGATTTCAGGGGATTACCTAGCCTAGTCTTACCTTCTGCTTTCAGGTAGGACTGTACCTAAATCATGGCAAAAAATAAACACTTTGTTTAGGATCACTTTGGCAGTCTGGTGAAAACTATTGATCCTTTTTAATGTTTTTAAATGCATAAAATAAAATATATAGGATTATAGAGAAAAACACATATTGAAATTATGAAAATATTTAAAAAAATGAAAGAAAATCCATTCATGGACTCCATGTTAAGGACCTTTGATCTAAAGCAACAAGTCTGAAATAATCCCTATCTCACAGGCCCTGGATAGCTGTGTTTGTATTTCAGTCCCTAAATTGGTTTAGTTTCTTTTTCCTTTTAGGTATGGTGGATCGAGAGTTGACTTCAAAACTAGAACTATGATACACACTAGCTATGTGACCATAGAAAGAAGAATCCAGAAATGCAAAGTTCAGCCATTTTTAAAAAAAAAAGCAGTTGGGTTTAAGTAACTTGCCCAAGGTTACATGGCCAGTTATTTTGTGTGGGTGTTAAGTATCTGAGGCCGGAACCTATCTTGGGTCCTCCCAACTCCTGGGGCTGGTGCTCTTACTTATTGCGCCTCCTAGCTGCCCCAAAGTTCAGCCATTTTTAAGGCAATGAGTATCAGGGTCCTTGACATGGTTCAGTCCAGAAACCCTGATGGAGGCAAAAGACAAAGATTTAAACAGGGGAATGAGTAGGTGTTGTAGAAGCTAGTTCAACAGTTGCCACAGGTGATTTCAAATAGGTGCCATAGAAGCTATTCAAAGAACCATGTAAGCTTCAAGTGGGCAGTTGTTCTAATTGGGGATCTCATATTCTGAGATTTTCTAACCACAAGTACCAAAGGAACAGCTTACTGTCTCCACCTGGTTGGTTTTCCTGAGCCCATCATGATGGATTTGGTTCTATTACAATGAGATAGGAAGAATTTGTCGGCACAAGAATTTTCACTGTCTGTATCTGAAAGCATGGAACTAACTTCTGATCAGATGAGGAGATGCTTTTCCTATGAATAAAGGTAGGGTCCACAGTATGAGAGCTCCAGAATTCTTTGGCAAGAATGAGAGAATTCAGTTGTTGCCTACTATTGCCTTCAAAAGGTCAAGTAATGAAACCACATGGAAGAGTGAAGAGTGATGGGTTTGGAGTCAAAGGGCCTGGGTACAAGTACTAGCTTTACTGTTTATTTCTTCTGTGACCTTTAGTCATTTTACTTCACTTGTTCTCAGTTATCTAAAAAATGAGGAAACTGAATTAGATTATCTTGAAAGGGCTCTGAATCTGTGACCCTCAGTAAGTGGTTATCTAGCCTTTGAATATTTCTGCCAATGTGGAATTCACTCCCCCTTTGCACCAGATCAATTTTTTTTTTAACAATTCGAAACAACTATTTTTTGGGGGATGTAATGCCATGCATGAGTAGCTTTCCAGAAGAATGCTACTGTGAACAGTTTTTAAGGTTCTGATTACACAGTATAGTGAATACTCTATTCCATAACAAATCAAAGCAAAACATCCACAGAAAATCAAGGTACAGCATTCACAATATTACAACTTATCACAGAAAATCACAGTATAGTATTCACAACAGCTTATCATTAAAATGACCACATAGTTTTCACCAAAGTGGTCACAATATTTAGAACAAAGAACAATCATCTCAAAGTGCAATAGTCAAAGTCTTCCACTCTTGGGGCACACTAGATTAACTCAGTCACTTATTCAGCAATCAATTACTAAGTATCATACACAAACCCTCCACCCCTAGGTCACTAGTAAACTACAATTTCATCATTACTCAGTACCCATGGAGAAGTCTTTTCATCTTGACTTGGGGCCAGTTCTTAGATTCCCTGGATCCCCTTCCATGGTCCCAGATTCTACCTGAATTCACCAGACTGCCACCTGGATTCACTGGCAGACAGCTCCCAGTTCCTTGTCCAGCTCTCTGGGTAGGTCCTGCTCCACACTGAAGTTCACAGGGTCCAGTCCATCTCAAATCCTTCACAATTTCTGCTCCTAGAAATTCAAGGCTCAACCAAGCCACAAATAGACAAAATCCCTATGTTTTGGTCACGCTTCCTGAGTCTTCTCCTGGGATCCTGGGCTCCTGGACTTCTCCGTCACCTGGGTTTGTGGGCTCCTGGGCTCCTGTTCAGAAGAAGCTCCACCACCACAAGTTCTCAGGAAATTCTGCCTCAGTTCTCCATTCTTTCTTCTGCAGCTGCTCTGTCACCAGATGCTGGTCCCAAGAAATTCTGACTGTGCCTCTCTGGGGCTTTTCTTAGCATTAGCTACTCCCTGTTTCAGCCAACCCCTTCCTGTTACATCGGGAAACAGGAGACTGGAGTTCATACCTTCTGTTTCCCCAACAGAGGCTTGATCAATTACTAAGTGCTAAATACCTGCTACCTTTGCCAACACAAAGGGATCTTCAAATTCAAATTACATTACCATTACAGGGGAGCAATTGTTAAGAAGTTCTTCCTTATTCTAAGTCAATATTATCTTTCTATGATATACTCATTGGTACTATTGCATCTCTCTGGCCACATGAAGACTGAAGGTTCCCCACCCCTGGATCCAGTCAAAAGGCTGCACTTAAGGATCTAGAAGGCCACATGTGTACTGAAGGCTGGGGGTTCCCCATCCTGGCTTACCTGTTCTTCACATGACATGCTTTTGAGTCTCCTCACCATCTTGGGTGGCCTCCTCCACATGTCCCTTTTGAAATGTATGGTTACCATATCTGAATACAGAGTTCTAAAGTAGTGATATCAGCTTTGTATTGATTTTGAACACCACAAATTGACATTATCTATGTTGTATTGTATATTTATTTTGTAAACATTTCCCTGTTACTTTTTCATCTGGTTTGGGAGCACCTGGAGATTTGGAGTTTGACATCCCTGCTCTAGAGTCAGTCTGACCAGGACAGATGGCAGCAGGTTCTGTCATCTTCCTTGCTCTGGATACTACACTTTATTAAGGCAATCTGAGATCACATTAACTTTTCCTTAGCAGCTATATCATACTGTGGCTCAAGTTAAATCTTACATTAAATCTTATGATATTTCACCAGACATCTTACTTCTCCTGCATTTGGTAGTAATTTGAACAAAATTCCTTTCTACAGCAAGCCTCAAAACCATTTTTTTGTTTTTGTTCAGTTGTGTCTGAGTCTTCATGACCCCCTTTTTTTGGGGGGGGTGGGCTTCTTGGCAAAGATACTGGAGCAAAAATATCCTTCTTTAGCTCATTTTACAAATGAGGAAATGGAGGTGGACAGAAGTTAAGTGATTTGTCTAGGGCCACACAGCTGGTAAGTGTCTGAGACTGGATTTGAGCTCAGGTCTTCCTCATTCCATGACCAGTGTTTTATCCATTGTGCTGTCTACCTGCCCAAAACCATTAGAAAGTTTTAATTGGCATACCCTAAGTCCATTATCCTACAACTGGAAATATAAACTAGTGCTCCTGTATATGTATAGGGTTCTTTCTTAAACTTGCCAATTGTTAAGTGTCCTTTTCTTATATCTCCTAATCCCCAGAATTTTCTAAGTGAAGAATGGAGATTTTTGGATCCAAGAATGTTCCACAGACTCCAAAGAGAGAATTTAGAGAAATTAAAATCACTAATGAGGGTTATAAAACATTAGCTTGGGGTTAGAGATGAAAGCATAAGCATTAGTAGACTAGTTGACCTGCATGTTTAAATGTTGACAGTATGTTGGTTAATAAACTTCCAGGTGGTTGAGAATGGAGGATGATGAGAACAGATTGTATTCTGAGGAGCAGAGTTAGAAAACTTCTTAGCTATTTGGCTCTCCTCTTAGTAGTAGCTGCATTGCAACCCAACAAAAGGAATTTCGTAATATACTTAGATAATGAACATATGTGTTTATTTGGATGTTAAAGATGAGAAAAATCAAAAGAGACATTATTATAGTTAGGAATAAAACTTCTTTACTTCACCCTCTCCCCTCAAACTCAATTAATCTTTGCCTTTGATGCAGTTAGGTGACAATGTGCTAGACTTGGAATGTGACCTTGGCTCTTACTGACTTCGTGATTCTGAACAAGTCACAACTCTGTCTGCCTCATTTTTCTTCATTTGTAAAATGGAAAAATAATAGTACCAATCACCAAGTGTTGCTGTGAGGATAAAATGAGATATTTGTAAAATGCCCTAAGCTTTAAGACCTTAACACTATAACAATGCTAGATATTACTAATATTACTTCTGGTATATGGTTGCATGAGTTCCCTCATTCATCAGAATCTGATCATGTGAAAGACAGAAGAGGGACAGAGAGCTCGTCTCAGAAAAACCTGAGTGCAAGTCCTTCTCTGGTACATAATGGTAGTGTGATCCTGCATAAATTACTTTACCTCTCAGTGCCCCCAGACAACTCTTTTAGTTCCAGAGAAGGTGCCCATCTTCACTGATAGAAGGAGCTCCTCACCACAAGTTCCCTACCCAAATAAAATTGCAAGTCTGCTCCGGAAAAAAAATAACAGAGGTGGGGGGAGGGGCAGAGGGACAGGATAGAATCTATGGAAATTGCTATTTTTTTTCAACAGATGGAAAGCGGCAAATTTCCCTAAATGACCAGTTTCTTATGAGGGCACAAAGTTCAGATCTCAAACCAGACGAAATCTTGATCTCAGTGAATATCCCCTATTCTAGGAAGGTAAGGAATTTCTTTGTTTTACCAAAGAGCCTAATAGAACAACTTAATTATCTATCAGACCTAATTTGGAGAAGGATACAGGCTTTCTGTATTCACAATGAAAGGTTCAATTCCAGAAAACGTTTTCTTACAAGTAACTTGTGCAAAGTTCAGGCATTTCAGTTACCTTATATTCATGTTATATACTGACTATTTTATTTGTTACCATACTCCTTCTCTTCTTTCTCTTTATTCTTTCTCTTTTTAAAATAGAAAGTTGAAGGAGGCGGCTAGGTGGTGCAGTGAATAGAGCACTGGCCCTGGAGTCAGGAGGACTCCAGTTCAAAGCTGACTCAGACACTTAACAATTACTAGCTGTGTGACCTTGGGCAAGTCACCTAACCCCAATTTCCCTGCCTTCACCCCTATAAAAAATAGAAAGTTGCTTTTTTAACCCGAGACTTTTCTGTACTTGGTTCTACCCCATGTTGCTTTTATTTCCTTTAAATAATATTTGAAGAATATACCTTTTTCCTCTTCTGGGGGTTAGATGAAGGCATTGGGAAATGTTTCTATTAAAAAGCGACATAAGACTTAATGATGTAGAATTTATAAGACATTTCATTGCCCTATTGGGCATTTTCCCAGGTTGCCCTCCAGTCTTAGAATTCCCTTCCATTCGCCTCTTGGCTTCCTTTAATTCTCAGCTGAGGTTTCACCTTCTGCTAGAAGCCTTTCCTAGCAGTTCTTTATCTTAGGGCCTTCTCTTTGGGATTAGATTAAATTAGTCCTGTATATATCTCATTTGCATACAGCTGGCAGGTTGTCCACCCTATTTGAAGATGAAGTTCTTGAAAGCAGAGACTTTTTTTGTCTTTCTTTGTGTGTACTCTGTTTAGCACAATGCCTGGCACATAATAAGTGTTTAGCAAATGCTTTTGACTTGATTTGACTTGTTCATGGCAATAGTTTGTTCCAAGATTTTCCCTCCCCATGATAAAGAACTTAGACAAGCTTGATTCTTCTTCCCATAGAAATGGTGTGTGACATGCCCATATTAACCCATCTGGGGCAGCTAGATGGTGCAGTCGATAGAAAGCTAGGTCTGGAAGCAGGAAGACCCTAAGTGTAAATCCAGCTTCAGACACTTATTGACTGTGAGACACTGAGCAAGTCACTTAACCTCTGTATGCCTCAGTTTTCTCAACTATGATATGGGGATAACAATAGCACTTACCACCCAGGGTTGTTATGAAAATCAAATGTGATGATTTGTAAAGTGGTTACTACAGTGCCCGACACATAGTGGGTGCTTAATGAATACTTGTTCCCTACCTCTGCCTCTGGACACAGGGAAGTCTGGGATATATCAGTGGGGGGAGAGAGGGGAAGGAAATTGAAGTATTTCTTACTGGGAAATGGAGGTGGAAAGGTGTCATATTGATATATCTTGTTATTCATGTTTCTGAAAAATTATTTAGACATGAAATTATTCAGTCATTATTATATTGCAATGAGGAATGTTGTTGAATAGAGATGAGGTGTGTCACATGGCTAGGGTCATACAGCTAATTTTTGGGAGAAGCAGACCTAGTATCCAAGTCTTCTGGGTTTACTTTTCATTAGATCACTTATATTTTATATCCTCTGTGGAAGATAGTTATTTAAAGGACATATGTGGCAGATCTTTTTTGTAAAGTGAAGAAACCTTTCACAAAATGAATAAATACCCTTTAATTTATCTTTTTTTAAAAACCAATTTTGGATAAAAAAGCCCTTCATGATTTTCTGAAGGTGAAGCATGGTTTTTTAAAAATGAAACTTTACTAGTAAGCTCAATGGCTAGTCATCCAGCAAAATTGTATGTCTGTGTGTGCATATGTAAGCACGTATTCTTAGCTACTGAGTAACCTGAAATTTTAATGTTTTTCTCTGTTTAATTTTTGTCCTTAGTGGGAATTTGTCTCAGCTTTTCGACAAGCTCCACGTCAACAAAATGCCCTGGCATTTGTTATTTCTGGAATGAGAGTCCTTTTTGAAGAAGACACAAACATCATTAGAGACATATGTATTTTCTATGGAGGCATTGGCTCCACCACTGTCTGTGCTAAGAAACTTTGCCAGAAACTCACAGGAAGGTACAATATGATGTCTATAGACCTAGAATGATGGGACATTTCTAATTTGTTGTAACATAAAATCCTTTATTGCTTCAAAAGTCATACTAATATGGGTACCTCTCTCACAGATACTAATTGCAATCCTTCTAGTACACTTAGCTTACTAGATAAGATTATCACAGAAAAATTTCTCATTCCATATACAAATATGGGAAAATCTGTACAAGCTACTAGGGATATGTTCGTGTTAAGGACCTACTTCACACTAGTCCTTGGGCAACAGGAATCAGTGGGCCCAAACCTGAATTCCTTCCAACTTTGTAGGACCTGCCAGAGCTGCCACTTTGGTGGTCTTGCTGTTAAAAATCCATGGTCACTTAAGGGTGAGGTAGCAGAGTTGACCTAGGCATAGTTATAACATGATATACATGCATCCACTCATTATTCAGTTCAGACCTAAGAGTTCATCATTGTAGAGAACTTCTGATGTGGAAACTCTCCCACCAATCAATCTGCAAGCATTTATTAAGTACCTAATGTGTCAGATACTGTTCTAGATTTTATGGATAATAGAGACCAAAATGAAACATTTCCTTCCCCCCCAAAGAGCTTACATTCTGGCAAATGTTGCAGGCCTGCAACTTAGCTGTACTACAGAGAGAGTTTCCTAGGACACTATGAGGTTAAATGCCTTTTCCATGGTCATATAGCTGGTGCAGTATTTGAACCGAAGTCTTCCTTTCATCAAAGATATAATTTCTCTCTTTGATTACCAGGAAAAATAGACATGGGATCTACACTAAATTATATGGAATTCAATTAAGGTTTCATTATTACATATGGATGATACTGTCTAAAGTGAGCCTCAAGTAGTGATATTAGCATAAAGGGAAATTGGAGATAGTTTGTTCTAATTCTTTTATTTGATGGATGAAAAAAATAAAGTACAGAGAGGTTAAGTGATTTTCCTAAGGTTACACAGCTTGTAAATGTCAGGGGCAAAATTTTAACCAAGGTTCTCCATTTCCAAATCAGTGATTTTCCCCCTCTACCATTCTTGAGTGTGTGTTTGTGTGTATGTGCATATGTACACTTTAGGGCAGTCTTGCAAATGAATACAAAGAATTTGACTCTTATACACATATGCATTTATCAGTCTATTTCCCAATAATAGCTCTGAAGAAAGTAAAATCAATGAAATATGTATTTTTTGTCCTGGGAGAGTGACTATTTACCAGGTTGAAAAAAGTTAGTAATTTAAATATAGTTTGCTTAATATACACATAAATGTTCTCACTCTTTCTTCTGTACTGTATATATATATGTGCACACACATACATACATATGCATATAGAAGGAGAAGGAATAAAGAGAGGCAGTGCTAGATAACTACTTTTCAGCACATTTTAAATTTTGTTTTGGGCCCTTTTATAAGTATCAGAGACATGGAACTAACACTTAACTTATTGTATACCATCACATAATCATAATCATAATCATAACAACCTTCAGCTGTTTACTTCAAGAGCCATGCTTTGTTTTATAGGCTATCTGAATCTGTAGGCTAATGACTTGTGCGTATTGAATTCTACTTTTTAATTTTTTAAATCTATTTCTCATAGAGCCTGGAATGAGGAGATGCTGGATGAAGCTTGCAGGTTGGTTCTAGATGAAATTTTAGTCCCACCCTCAGCTCCAGGTGGAATGGTGGAATACAAGAGATCCCTCATGGTCAGCTTTCTTTTCAAATTCTACTTAGACGTGTTGCAGAATCTGAAGATGATGGTAAGTTTAATATAGATTTGGTTTCCTTCTTCTGAAGGACATTGGTATCAGTGAAGAAAGTACTCTTAGCTTGCTAGCTAAGATTGTCACAGAAAAATTTCTCATTCCATATACAAACATGGGAAAATTACTCATCCCAGCTGAACCCAAACTTCACAGAACAAATCCCCTTAATAAAGGGATTTGTCCTGTAAAACTTGGACTCGGGCAAAAGGCTAAGGATGTAGAAGGCCACATGTGGCCTTGAGGCCTCAGGTTATCCATCCCTGATGTAGAATATTTGTATTCTTTAAGAATATGAATGGATTTTCTGCCAACAAAGAGTAACTGCAGTAAAATGGAAAGAATGTAGTCAGTGAAAATAGGTTTGGATCCTGTCTCAGATACTACTTATATGATGACATCATTTAATCTCTCTCTTGGTCTCAGTTTCTTCATCTGTAAAATGGGATTAACAGTATCTATAGTGCCAACCTCATTAGGTTTTATATGTTATGTAAATGCTATATTGTTATTTACTCATATGGCTTACTTGTGGTGATATACTGTTCTTAATATAAATTTCATCTCTTATTATTTACTTATCTGGCTTATTTGCAACGATGTGCTGCTCTTAGTGTACAAAGAGAACCCCAGTGACCCATGATCAGCAGTGGTGACTGACTTGTGTAGCTCCATCCATACCACACATCCTTAATCTTTTTTGGTTCATGGGCCCTTTGGCAGTCCAGGCAAGTCTATAGACCCCTCATCATAATACTGTTTTAAAATACATAAAATAACATAAGTAGCATTTCAAATTCATTTAAAAAATACAGTTCTCAAAAATATTTTAAAAAGGTAAACATTTTATGGATCCCAGGTTGGGTCTCTGTTCTTCCCCTTTTGTCATATATCTCCTTCTCCTTGCATTTATGAGACTGATGCTAGGGGTGTGGTAGAGTGAAAAGGTCATTGGAGTGGGATTGGGAGCTCTGAGTTACATTCATAGCACATCCTAGCAGTTTCATTTTTCTGTACCTCAATTTTGTCATCCTTATAATTTTAGATAGTGTAGCTAGGTAGCACAGTAGATTGAAGGTTGGGTTTGGAGTCAGGAAGACCTGAATTCAAATACATCCTCAGATAGTTACTAGTTGTGTGACCCTGGGCAAGTCACTTAACCCTTTTGCCTCAGTTTTCTCATCTGTAAAATGATCTGGAGAAGGAAATGGCAAACCACTCCATCATCTTTTCCAAGAAAACCCCACGTGGGGTAACAAAGAATTGGACATGACTGAAATGACTCAACAACAAAATAATGTTATACAACAAAAAGGGCAGGACAGCAGAATGAATGCTAAACTTGGAGTCAGAAGACTTCAGTCTGAATCCTCTCTCAGATATTTAATGCTTGCATTATTATGGACAGGTCATTTAACATCTTGGAGCTTCAGGTTTTTTCATCCATGAGGTGACTAGTCATATTTGCACTGTCTGTCTCACAGGGCAGTTGTGAGGAAAGCTCTGTTTAAACCATAGAATTCCATATGAATGTGAATATGATTATTACCCCCAAAGGATTCTTCCTTTGGTGATCACTGTGATCACTCCCCAAATTTTGATCACTTTGACTAAGAAATGCCAAGTTTCGGGAGGTGGAGCCAAGATGGTGGCATAGAAGCAGGAAAACTCTGCGTGCTCCCCACATAACCACCTCAAATATGTATAAAAATGACTCTAAACAAACTTTAGGGCTACAGAACCCACAAAGTAACAGAGAGAAACAAATCTCCCACTGAAGGCAGTCTGGCAGACTGGCAGGAAGGGTCAATCGCAACCTGCTGGGAGCAGCACCCAGCCCCATGAGAGCCCAAGGTTTTAGACCCTGATCAGCCCTGCCTGGAGGGACTTGGGGAGAGTGGATCACCAGCAGCTGTGGTGTTTTCCAGAATTATCAACCCGTAAATGCCAAAGATAAAGTGAGAGGTCAGTGTGGACTTTGTAGGAAGCGGGGTCCAGGAGTGTGGTCCAGCCTCTGCCCCCAGAGGGAGAAGTGGCTGAGACTTGGTGGCCACCACCAAGTGGGTACTTCAGAGCTTCTGGCCTGAAGATTGTAGGGGGACCAAACGACCATCCTGAGGGGTAATCACTCTTGCTTTAACCTGCTTGGATCTGGATTGCTGTCTAGGGTAGAGGTCCTGGGGTCCATGACCAGGTGCCAGAGCCAGTGGAAGCTTCTGAGAGGGCAACTAATAGTTCTGGAAGCTGAGGAAACCCCAGAGATTTGGCACAAAGTTCTCCCCTCTGGAAGCAGAGTTCTACTGTGGCAAAAAGCTCAAAAGTCAAGTAATTGAGTGGCAACATGAGCAAGCAAAGGAAGCAAAGCAAGCACAGGAACCTGACTTCAGATTCCTTTTTGGGGGACAAAAAGGATCAAAGCATGGAACAGGAGGAAGACAATGAAGTCAGAACTTCTGCAACAAAGGCTTCCAAGAAAAATATGAATTGGTTACAGGCCACAGAGGAGCTTGTATTTTGAAAACAAAATAAGAGAAGTCGAGGAAAAATTTGGAAGAGAAATGAGAATGATGCAAGAAAATCATGAAAAGAGAGTCAACAACCTGACTGAAGAAATAACACCTTAAAAATAGACTAACTTAAATGGCAAAAGAGGCTCAAAAAGGCAACGAGGAGAAGAATGCCTTAAAAAGCTGAATTTTCCAGATGGAAAAAGAATCTAAAAAGCTCACTGAAGAGAATCATTCCTTCAGAATTAGATTGGAGCAAATGGAAGCTAGTGACTTTATGAGAAATCCAGATATGAAACAGATCCAAATGAATGAAAAAATAGAAGGCAATGTGAAATATTTCATTGGAAAAACCACTGACCTGGAAAATAGATCCAGGAGAGAGAATTTAAAAATTATTGGACTACTTGAAAGCCCATGATCAAAAAAAAGAACCTAGAAATCATCTTTCAAAAAATTCTCAAGGAAAATTGCCCTGATGTTTTAGAACCAGAAGGAAAATAGAGGTTAAAAGAATCCACCAATCATCTCTTGAAAAGGATCCCAAAAAGAAAACTCCTAGGCATATTATAGCCAGATTCTGAAGTTCCCAGATCAAGGAGAAAATATTACAAGCAGCCAAGAAGAAACAATTTGAATATTGTGGAAACACAATCAGGATAACACAGGATCTGGCAGCTTTCACACTGAGGGATTGAAGGGCCTGGAATATGATATTCCGGAGGTCAAAGGAGCTGGGATTAAAACCAAGAATCACCCACCCAGCAAAACTGAGTATCATGTTTCAGGGGAAAATATGGTCATTTGGTGGAATAGAGGAGTTTCAAGCATTCTTGATGAAAAAAACCAGACGAATAGAAAATTTGACATCCAGATACAAGAAGAAAGAGAAGCATGAGAAGGTAAACAGGGAAAAGAAATCATAAGGAACTTATAAAAGTTGAACTATTTACATTCCTACATGAAAAAACAATAATTGTAACTTATGAAACTTTTCTCATTATGAGAATAGTTGAAGCTAATATAAATGTGTGTATATATGTATATACATAAATATATGTTTATATAGGAGGGTATATGGGTGTAAGTATACATATGTGAGTGTGTGTATATATGTGTACAGATATATGTAGAGAGAGGGCACAGGACCACAGGATGATACCTAAAAAGTGAAATTGAGAGGTGAGAGAGGAATATAATGAGAGGAGATGGGGAGAGACAGAATAGGATAAATTATCTCATATAGAAGAGGTAAGGGAAAACTGTTACAATGGAGGGGAAGAACAGGAAGGCAAAAGAGAATGGATCAACCTTACTCTCGTTGAATTTGGCTTAGGGAGGGAATAACATACACACTAAATAGAGTGTCTCACCCTATAGCAGAGTAGGGGGGAAGGGGATGAGAGTGGGGATGATGGCAGGGAGGGCAGGTTGGGGGAGAAGGAAGTTAGAAGCACACACTTTTGAAAAGGGAAAGGGTCAAAGTAGAGAATAGAACAAATGGGGGGAGGGCTAGAATGGGGGGAAATATAGTCAATCTTTCATAATACATCCACTATGGAAATGTTTTGCATAGCTATACATGTACAACCTATATTGAATTGGTTTTTTCCCAGTAATGGTGTGTGATGAGGGAGGAAGGGAGGGAATCTAGAATTCAAAGTTTTGGAATCAAATGTTTAAAAAAATATATTATTATTATTATTATTTTTGCATGCAACTGGGAAGTAAGATGTATAGGCACTGAGGTATGGGGATCCATCTTGCCCTATTGGAAAGTTAGAGGGAGTTTGGGGGAGGATATAGGAGAGAGCAAAATGTTAAAGCGTAATAAATCAATATATTGGCTATTTCTGATAATGATTGCTTCACTCAATCCCTCTCTACTGAGAGACTATTATCCCCATTTTGTAGATGAGGAAATTGAGGCTCAGAGAAATTAAATGACTTTTCCATCATCATATAGCTAGTATCAAAGGTAGAATGTAAGTCCAGGTTCCTTTCATTTCTAAATCCAACACTTCTTCTACTTTACCACATTTTCATTTGTGAACACAGTATAATCTTCCTATAATGGTTAACTCCCTCTCTTTGCAAAGTTGGCTGTATGATCTTGGAATTTTAATTTCTTATTTAAAAATGATCAAATGAGAAATGCAAGAGATGCTAGAATTTAGTGATATAAACTTATTTAAAACTATTCATATGCTGTATTTTGTTGGTATTAGCTTCCTATATTTAAGTTTATTTCATCTATAAAATGAGAAAGCTGGACCAGGCAGTCTTCAATGTCCCATGGTTTTGTCTTTAGCCTCCTCAGATTATTGTACATTACTTGAAGGCAAAGATAGTGTCTTGTGCCTCTTTTTACCTATAGTTGCCCTACATACAGAAGACAAATCAATTAATATTTGCTAGTGATGATGGTGATGATCAACTGAATGTTAGGTTTGGAACAGAACTGTTGGCTATTAAGTGATTTGGGGCTTTACTCACAGTTTATTTTATCACACTAAAAATTATCAACTGTTTTCCTTTCAGAGCCCTTCTCTCTGTCCCCATTTACCAGCTGAGTATGAAAGTGGTTTAGAAGATTTCCATTCCAAACATTATGAGACTGTTTTAAGGTACCAGGTTAGTAGCATTTTTCCAATACTAAAGTATAAAGACAGGGATTGTAAATATTATGCATGTGTTGCATGGGGAATGTGTGTTGAAAATGAGGTGGTAGATTTTCAGGAAATAAAGAACTGTATCTTTAAACCAACAGAGGGAGTTTGTTTCTCTACATGTGTTGCCAGCATGGTTCCTAAGTTTTGCCAAACTCTTATTTCTATTCTTGTATCACTGAGACATCTCTCCTCTTACTCTTCCCCACTTACTTTGGAAAACCTACCAGCATAAAGCAGGGATAGGTGCTGAGGGAAATGAAGGAGTGTAATATTTGTTAGTTTATACTGTGGCTAAAACAAAACCCCCAAAACAAAACTAAGTTGCTAAAAGTATTATTTACAGGGCTGAAACACAGATATGCAACACACATGTTTCCTTGAATCTCTAAAATGCGATGAATAGGGGCGGCTAGGTGGCACAGTGAATAGAGCACCGGCCCTGGAGTCAGGAGGACCTGGGTTCGGATCCGGCCTTAGACACTTAACACACACACACACACACACACACACACACACATTCATACACAAACCTAGCCATGTGACCTTGGGCAAGTCACTTAACCCCAATTGCCCTCCAAAAAGCAAAAAAAAAACCAAACTATGAAATCTTTACCCAGATGCCACTTGTATAAGGCTTCAATTCCTATAAAAGAATGTAGTTGTTTTCTCTATTGATATATATATATGTGTATATATATATAAATGGTTTTGTTTATTAAACAGAAGGTAGACACAAAACAGTTTCCTCAAGATCCAATTGGGCGTCCCATCATGCACCTGTCTGGTATTAAACATGCAACTGGTGAAGCCATTTACTGTGATGACATTCCTGCACATGACAAAGAACTTTTCTTGGCCTTTGTAACAAGTTCAAGAGCTCATGCTGAGATTGTGTAAGTAACATCATGATTTGAGGAAAGCAGTAATAGTTTGCTTTTTCATCTGACCTTCAAAACGTGCTGCCAATAAAAGTGCTCTGCTAGTTTAAGAGAAAAGGTAAAAAAAGGGGGGGATAAATTATTTGCTCAGATTGTCAGTGAGAACCAGGGTCGTTAGTGGGACTGAACTTTAGGATTTGTTACAAATAATTTCGTCACTCCTCATGAAGGATCTTGAGTTAAAGTCGCAGATTCAAAGAATCTCAGAGTTGGAAGAAACATCAGAGGTTCTATTCTTGTCTAGTTCATGTACCCATTCCAATGTAGGAATCTCCTCTAAACAATTCTTGATAGGTACCTCTGAAGGCTCTGTTTGAAGAATTCCAATGAAGGTGAACTCTCTTGTGAAACAGCTCATTTCACTTTTGTGATAGCTCTACTGGGAATTTCTTCCTTGTCTGGGACTGAAATTTGCCTTCCTGTAACTTCCATATATTGGTTCTATTTCTGTTCTCATTTGTAGACCTCTGAGGTTTCTTTCAGTTTTAAATATATGATTCTGTGACTTGCTTTTAGTCAGTGTAGATTGGTTCCTAAAGCTCATTGCGTGTGTGTGTGTGTATACATATGCATACACATACATTCAAAGGGCAAAATTGAATACTTGCATAAAAGCAAGGCTTTTCCTCTATATTCTCTCCATGCAAACCCAAATTGGTGCTACCATTCTGTTGTCTTAGATTAGGTGGGAAAAAGATTGGTGGGACAAAGAATAGAAGGGGACACTTTTCCCAAAATGTTCACTCTCATCAGCCACTGAATCATTTAGGATAGTAAAGCAAATAATTAGATTGGAGTAGTTGTTAGGTGTATCTTGCCTTTTGTGTCTTGTTTTTCACTGACCATATTGTAAATAGCTTTCAGATTTCATGTATGTTTCTCTGAGGGAATACTATAATTTATGTTTTAATCTAGGTCTATTGATACATCAGAAGCCCTTGAACTACCAGGAGTAATTGATATCCTGACAGGTAATGATCTTCAAGGTGTAAACTCCTTCTGGGAGTTTCCTGAAAATGAGGAATTGTTGGCAACTGATGAGGTATAATGTTTTTATTATTTTTAAGTATCTTTCCCCCAATTAACATCATTTATATTTAAAAACATCTACCATAAAAATTTCAAAATGTACTAATTCCCAAACTATTCCAACATTCCTTGCATCTTTATTATGGAATTCTGGGTTCAAATTGTGAATAAGCCAAAATCTGCTTAGTCATTTTCCATGTAGCTATTTATCTAAATGATATAAAAATATCATTTTTTTTGAAAAGAGGAGTGATCTTAAAGTTGGAAGATCTAGGTTGTGGTTTCTCCAGGAGTGAGTGGCAATAGGACAAGAAGGCAAAGATTTTAAAACATAGAATATGGTGTATAGTTGAACTATTTAACCATAGGGATAAAACTGAAGGGAAGAAAATTAGGCCAGAGAAGGGGTGAGGGACTATGAAAACAGGGACTGGTAAAGAGACTGGACATCCTAATGAGAATGAAGAATAAATTTAGGAAGAATGAGACAAAGGGCTAGATAAAAGAATAGAAGACTATGATTAGAGAGAGGCAGTTTAAGATCATGGAGGTGGCCCAGATTTCACATCACTATCTCCACAAGGGACCAAGGTAGAGTTAAAGTACAGGTCATGGAAATTGAAGAGAGTGACATGTTTACTGGGAGGCCAGTTATGTCTGAAGGGGCATCAACATGTATATTGAAGTCCTTGAAAAAGAAGGCAGTGGTTGAGGAAGAGAAGGCAACTATTAGTTAAGTAAACTAAACGCCTTGAGAAAGTGGGGACCTGGAAGCTGGTAGGTGACTGAAAAGGATCTGTACTGAGGGATCTTGGCAGCAGGTGGCAGCAAAACTCCTGAGTGCAGCCTGAACCAGGTAAAATGTAATTGGGAAGTGTTTAACAAAAATAAAATTACAACACAGCTAATGTTTGTTTGTAAATCAATATGCAGCCTCAACTATTTCTATTTGCGTTTGATACCACTGATCTAGATGGACAGACTAAATCTTTGAAGGAGGAGCAGAGACTTTCTGGAAGTTGATTGAGAGGCTGAGTAAGCACACTTACTCCTCCTGACCCATTTTGTCCAACAACATGAGAGAAGAAACATTTAGCACCGAAGAAGGTGGTCAGTGAGGCAATGTCTTCCCAAGGGAGCTTTCCACTAGCAAGAATGTGGAAATAGGGTTGGCTAGGTGGTACAGTGAATAGAGCACCAGCCCTGGAGTCAGGAGGACCTGAGTTCATATCCAGCCTCTAGCTGTGTGACCTTGGACAAGTCAGTTAACCCCTTGACCTGACTAACCCTGTCTAAAAAAAAAAAAGCAAAAAAAAAAAGAATTTGGAAAGAGTGTGAGAAACACAAAATAAAGGGAAATTTGATAAATAAAACAAAACACAACAGGGCTTTCAAAAGTTGCAGTATAAACAGGAAACCAGGTTAAGTAATTTGGGATGGGAGAGTGGTTCTGGTAATGGGGGAAGAAGGTTTTCACTTTAGTAGATGGTGATGCTGAATAACAGGAATTATGGGAGGAGAGAATAGGACTTAGCATAGGATGGGGGAGCTCCAATTGACGAGGGCTCCCACCCTCCAAATTTGTCTCATGATGAAGGGTAGTGTCAGACTGTATTCTCTAAAGTAAAGAAGGGGTTAAACCTTGATCTTGGGCCAGATGTCTGGGGCAGTTAATGCCTGAGAGATCTGGTCTCCAAGAGTCTGACGGAATCCTCACCCTTTGTTAGCTTTTGTGAGTCATCCCAGATATTGGTGGATAATGCACTCCCAGACATTGAACATGCACACTTTAGACATGGAATGTGCATTTGACTTCTGGTATCTGAAGACCTGTTTGTGGACAGGGTCCTGATATCAATGAAGGTTCAGTGGTTAGAAGTTTGTTTAGTGCTTTCTATTAAAATGGTACTGCAGAGTCTTTTGGCCTGGGAAATGTTCGTTCACATTCAGCACACACAAATACATGGTAGGAGTTCTTAGGCCTCAGTGAGCACTCCAGAAATTAGAGTTCTCATTTAGTATCTAATTCAGTGTCTGTTAGGGAAAGTCACAATTTAGCAAGCAGACTCAAAAGGAAAAAGATTTTTAATAATCAGTAGAGCTTGAGCTAAATATACCTTGAATAGGAACCACTGTGAACCCCATGAGACAGAACCAAGGTGTTTTGGCAGTTAGCTGAGAACTGTGGGCACTAAGTAAATATTAACAACAAAAAAGATTGTTTTGTATTGCCTGTGGAATGATTGCTTTGTGGATGAAATGGAATGGGACAGTGTTCAGGCCTGTGAAATGCTTTGAGATATGAATTGTTCATTTTTACATTGCATAAGAGACAATGACAATGTCTCCTTCATACTCTACCCCAGAACCACTGGAAATAGGAATGTGCATGGGGAAAATGTCAACATTGATGATACTATGGTGATTTATATAAATATCAAGGTATGATAATAAATTAGCACAGTCTTAGGTTATGATAAGAAGAGAATCATGTTTGAGAAGTGGGAGATGACTGGGACGGTAAGGGGACAGGACACCATACCATGTCAGGATTAGTGAAAGGCACTTGGGATGTTTAGCCTGGAGAAGAGAGGGAGAGAGAATAGTAAGTAAACACAAAGGGGAAGGAATGTTAGCAGAAAGCAGAAGGAAAAAAATACAAAGTAATTTTTAGCTTTTCAGAAGTTAGGCTGAACCAAAGTTCATAAAAGAACCAGACAGTAGCTTCTCATCTTTCTCATTCTATCACTTCTGCTCCCCATTCCCCCAAAAGTTTTGAGTAACACACATCAAATTCTAAGTGAGAAGTTTGTTGCCTAGACTTGTAATGCCCCTTTATCTTGCCATTACAGACAGATCTCCCATAAGAAATAGAAAGGATATATCTCAGTGACTCACTGTTGTCAGTTTTTTTATCAGTGATTGAAATTATAGGAATGTGGTCCAGAATATGTGTACTATGCTAAATTGTGTTGTTTTTTTCTCAAAGTTCTTCCTTCACTCTCTTTATTGTAGATAAATTTTATTATTATTATAACAAGAACTTGTTAAATATTTTATTAAGTTCCAGGCACTGTTATAGGCTCTGGAGATGCAACGACAAAATCAAAACAGTCCTTGCCCTCAAGAAGTGTAAGTTCTGTTGGGGGTGAGAGTAGTTATAGTGGGTATGACAGATGCACAGAGAAATAAATATAAGATAATTTGAAAACAGAGCACAAAAAACTGGGGCAACCAGGAAAGGCTTCCATCAGAACATGGGACATCTGAATTGAGCCTAGAAGAAAGTTAGGGATTCTAAGAAGCAAAGGTGAAGAATAGCTTGTTTATTGAATTCAAGGACTAGATAGCTAGTTTGACTGATATGGAGTGTTCTTGAACAGAATTATTGTGAAGTAAGGTTGGAAAGGTTTCTGGGAGCCAGATTGTTGGATGGCTTTACATATCAGGATGAGAACTATGCATTTTATTCTCAAGAACCACTGATTTTTTGAGACATGGTGAAACTTGTGAATTCAGAATATTAACTTGAGGGGCATGTGTGTGTGTGTGTGTGTGTGTGTGTGTGTGTGAGAGAGAGAGAGAGAGAGAGAGAGAGAGAGAGAGAGAGAGAGAGAGAGAGAGAGATTGGAGAAGAGAGAACCTGGAATCAGGGAGATCAATTAGCAGGCTATAGAAATAATCCAAATGATAGGAAATTCAGTTATGCTAGTGGTCTTGAAGCTTCTTTCATGGCAGGGAGTGGTTAACTCTGTTTTTCATTATAGCCCTCTGCCCAGTAATATAGACAACAGACTTAGCCACAGGCTGGGAAGCCCCTTCCCACTGAGACCTCCCTCCCCTTAGTCAGGCCCTTGTCCTGATCTGCTCTCAAGAAGCAGTGCCATTGCTGTCCCTTCCCCCTGGCCATTGCTAACTCTGCTACATTTCCAAGCAGTCTTTCCAAGCAGTCTTCAAATTTTCTTAATCCCTTTTGGGCTGTCATCACTTTTCTCTTAAGTGTGTCTTGTTTCTAGAAGATTTGTTAATAATGGCTGTGTACTTTATTAGTCATTTGCTACATAAGCAGGCCCCCTAAGGCCCTACTCTGCCCCATTTCCACAGAGAGATTACCCTGCATTCTCAAAACTCACTCTAGTAGACTTGAGCTCCAGTAGATCCTATCAAGCCCCCCCAAAAAATCTTCCAAGTGCTGGTCCAGTGACAGAATCTGTTGTTGGGGAGCCTCATTCTCAGAAGGGTGGCCATGAAGGTGTGAATTTATTTGAACACAACAGCACACACAACTTACTAATGGATGGAAAGTTTGCACTCAGTACTGTATCCACCACCAATGAAACTGGGGATCTTTTAAACTTCGGATATATGTACCAGACACCCATATTTATCATGGGAATACATGCAGAACCTTGGTGCTGATGTGTGTACCTAACTCTGTAGTAGAGCGTGACTGTGTTACGAGGGAGGAATAAAATACCCACCCTCTTCCCCCCCACCCCAAAGCCTATGGTCTTTGTGTTTTTTAGGTCTTTGGCGTGGGTCAGCTTGTGTGTGCCGTGATTGCCGATTCAGATGTTAAAGCAAGGAAAGCAGCTCATCTGGTGAAGATTGAGTATAGAGATTTGGAACCCTTGATTCTGACTATTGAGGTGATTAAGTTCTTTAGTGGCTCTCCTCTTAGAAATTAGGACATTGGGCAACCATCAGTCTTTAGGGGGACTCATATCACTGGACCAGCTGTGTGTCCTCTCTCTCCCTTTATCTCCCAGTCAATCTCTGAAGAAAGATGAAAGGAATTCTCTCCTGTGAAATCCAATTTCAGGTCTCATTTTGCTACTTCCCAATGTGTATCTTCCTATGTAAGAAAAAAAAAGTTTTATAAGATTAAATCATTTTCCAAATTTATAAGATTAATGCTAATTTGAGTATCCTCATGTACCTATAAATATCATAGTCAGTTACTCACATTTCAAAATAGATTTTTTTGATTCCAACATCACTTTGGAAGTTTCCAAAGGCTATTAAATATTTTTCTCTCTGAAGTTTTACATGTTCTTATGCATGCATTTTATTTTATTTTAATTGTCTTATAAAGTAATGAAAGCATGTTACACTTTTTAAAAGTTAACATATTAGAAATAAAATTTAAAAAAAGAGAGTTTGAGTGCTTTGAGGTTACTTAGAAAATAAGTTTATGTTCACAACAGGATTATTTTTCATAGGCAAAGAAAAAGCAACTCTGTGGTGGGGAACTGATTAAGACAAGTCTCTGAGAAAATTTGTTCCAAAATAAGTGTGCATCCTGCTACTCTGCCAAGGACTCCCCAGTTTGATTTTAAAAAAGAAAAAAATGCACTAGTCTTTGTTCAAAATCTAAAATTCATCCCCTTTTAGTGAATCAGGAAGAATTTGAGTGATTATTTTGGGGCTCTTGAGTCCTTAGGATCAAAACAGATGTTTTTAGAAGAATTAGGGTTATATACATAGTAGATTTGTTTTGAATACTGCTGTGCATGTCCCATTTCCTTTCCTAAAGAAACAAAAGAATATGTGAGTATGGAAGCTATAGATAGTAGTATGAGTAGATAAAAATAATGGTTAGCATTTATCTGATACTTTGAGGTTTACAAAGCACTTTACCCTTGTTATTTCATTTGATCCTCATAACAACCCTTTAAAGTAGGTGCTATTATTATCTCCATTTTACACATGGAGAAACTGAGGCTAAAATTGCTTGCTTAGGGTCACAGAGTTATTAAGTATCTAAGACTGGATTTGAACTCAGGTCTTCCTGATTCTAGATACAGCACTTTATCCTCTGTACCCCTAAATCACTTTTCAAATCTTAAAACTCTAAATATGAGCACTTCTTTTTCACCTTTTCCTCCTCTTTCTTCTACTCTTTCTTCTCCTTCCAGTTTCAAAATGATTCCATCTCCATCTTCCAGGGAAAAAAATTAAGAAACAACTCATAAAGCCTTTAATTATCTGACAAAAAGCTCCACCCAAAATACAAATCCAAACTTTAAGAATGTTCCCCTACAAGGGTGTGGAGTAGAGTCATTGCTTCACCTCTCAACCATCTTCTTAGCAATTAAATCTAAGACTGATTGAAACAAAAATAGATGGATTAAAAGGGGTCTATGGAGAATGGTATAATGCCCAAATCCAGATCAAACTCTGGCCTCTCTCACTGGGAAATATTTGGAAAAATACATAAGCTCAAGTTGACCCCAGATCAAGGGACACATGGTCCTCAAAAAAAGAAAATTGCTCAAAAGAATTTCCAAATTAACTTTGGGAGGCAGCCCAGTATAGTGAAAAGTGTTCTGAACTTGGAGTTTTGGACCTGAGTTCAAAGTCTTTAATTGCTACTTAATACCTGTGGGAGCTTGGACAAGTTGCTTTTCTCTGGGCCTCAGTTTTCTCATCCATAAAATGAGGAGATTGTCCTAGAAGAACTTCAAAGGCCCTTCCAGATCTCTATGTGTGAGCTCACGATTCTGTTTTTGACCAAGCAAATACTAAGCTTAGTTAGAAAATAAATGAGGTTATTAAATAAACTATGAAATATTTAAGTTATTACTTTGGTATGACAAAATTAAAACCATCCATCATCAAATAACCACCAAAATTAAGCATGGCAATCGATTCCAGAACTTATAGTAGCTTATGTGGTACGACTCCTGATTATCACTTGTCAAGAGACAGAATAACATCCATTTGCCATGACTTGTATGGATCTATAGGGAAAGTAGAGTTGTGGGAAGGGAACTGGGACTTTGCCATAATTTATGCACTCAGAGCTGGTTCAGAATCATAAGCAAATCTTATTTTAGTTGATTTGTTTTTACTTTTTCCCCAGTTTCATTGTTTATATAAATTTGATTAGTGAGCTACTAAATTTTATCCTTTGGAAAATACTATATATATATATATATATATATATATATATATATATTTACCAATGTTCAATGCTTGGAATTAATCATTTTTATGATGGCAAGCAAACTGTTTTGCTTCTATCCTCTTAACAATGAAACTTCAGTGTTTAAAATGGGGAAATTCTTGGAAAATGATATGTTATCCCCCCCCCCCTTTCAGGAGATCTCAAATTGCACTGTTTGTATAATCTCCTCAGGGAGTGTTCTTGAGGTTTCACTGCTTCTCCACAAATCATTTGTGGGAAAGTTCAGCAAGGCATAGGCATGGGAAGAAGGCTACTAAGACTCAAACCATGAAAACAATGAGACAGGGTATTATGTAATGTTAAATTCCTGCTGGTCAGCTTCTTTTTTTTTCTTAATTTTTTTAATTGAACAAAACTTTATTTTCTCTCTCTTTCACTTCCTCTCCCCACATTTGAGAAAAATAATCCTTATTTAAAAAAAATACACACACATATACATACGTTTATATTTATATTTTCCCCCCATTTTATTCTTAGGATGCTATACAGCACAACTCTTTCTTTAATCCAGAAAGAAAAATAGAGTATGGAGATGTTGATGAAGCATTTAAAACCGTTGACCAAATCCTTGAAGGTAAAGCATTTTGTTCCTTAAACATGAGGAGGCAGTGCTGGGTCAGAGAAAGAAGACTTATAGAAGATCTTGGCTTCAATCTCAGTTTTGTCATTTCTTGCTGTTTGTCCATTTTTTTTTTGCCTTTTTTTTTTTGGAGGGCAATTGGGGTTAAGGGACTTGCCCAAGGACACATGGCTAGTAAGTGTTAAGTGTCTGAGGCCAGATTTGAACTCAGGTCCTCCTGACTCCAGGGCTGATGCTCTATTCACTGCGTCACCTAGCCACCCCTGTCCTTCATTTTTGAAGAAGACCAATGACATCATGAGTGATGTCTTGACTTGCCTGTGAATTGGAAGACAGCATGGCACAGTGCTAAAAGTCAGAGAACCTGGGTTCAAACCCAGACTTTGCCACTTTCATGTGTAACCTAGAGCAAGTTGCTTAAATGATTTAAGTCTAAGTTTCTTCTTCTGTAAAATGAGAAAGGTTAACTGGATGACTTCAGAGGAGCATTCCAGCTTTAAATCTGTGAGCCCATGACATCGGAAGGTCACTTCTAGGAGTCTGTTTCCTTCTCTGTAAAATGAGAATAATAATGTTTGTAGTGTTGACCTCCCAGGGTTTTTGTAAGGAATGTGCTTTGTGAATATGAGTTATTATCAAACTAGGTTGAGAGTTCCTAAAGGACTTCTAATAAAGAATTATCAGATCAGGTACATCTCAGACATACAGCTTTCCTAGTTGCTTGCTGGGAATCAATTTTGGTAACTTGAATATATTTCCCTATAGGTATCAGCCTACCTGAAGCAATCTAATAGCCTTGTCTACCCCAACCCCTAAGATCTCTTCTAGCTCTAAAAATCTGTAATTCTCCAATTACTTCCCCATTTTCCCACCTATGAACTCTATTTTCAGAAGTATAGAGTGGTTAAGTAAACCACTAGCAAGTCAGGAAATCTGGATTTTGTTTCCAGTACCTTCTATCATCCTGCTTTTTCAGGTCTCTGATTTCCTCAGACTTTTTGCTGACCCATCTAACTTGTATAAGAGGTCGTCTCTGCCCTTTCAAAGCAGAGTTTATTACCCTGACATTGTCTAACTTCAGAAGAGGATCCAGCATGTCAGCTTACATGGTTTACCAAATCTCCTCCACTGTACTGGTTTCTCATTCATTACTTTCATAGGTCATACTTGCTGTTCATCGCATGTCTCCTACATCTGGGCCTTGGCACTGACTGTCCTCTCTTCCCAGAATGCTCTCCCTTCTAACCTCTACCTTACAGAATGTGTGGCTTTCTTTAAGTCTGAGTCCAAATGCCCCATATTGCATACCCTTTGGGGGTGGGGACACCTTTTATCTACTTTGTACTTCTTTTGTGTATACCTGTTCTATACATACACGTGTGTTTATATTATGTATACATATACACACACACATATACACATAGGTATATAGAAAAGATGTACAGAGTAGATGAAGCAGAGAATATACACACATATAGTTGCATCATATATACACATGTACACATATTAACAGGTACGTTGGGTATATATACACACAAACAGATGCATTATATACATAAACAGGTATATTATATATACATACATAATCTATATTTATATATCACATTATGTGTATATACACACATATAGCACATTGTATAGATACATACATATATAAGTATCTATGTTATACATACATGTATACATCATATGTACAATATAAAGCAGGCCTGGTATGCACACATATAAACAGGTATGTATTGCATATATGGCACACACAAACAGGTATATAATATATACATGTATGCACATATAAACAGATATATTATATATACATACATATAAACAGGAATGTTATAAATATACACACATATAAACAAGTAGATTATATGTATATGCATATAAAACCATGTCCATCATATATACACAAACATACATTATAAATAGGCACACTATATATACATATACACACACATAAACAGGTACGTTATATGTACACATATACATAAACAGGTATACTATATATATATACCCATATAGAAAAAGGTACTACACACATATACATATATAGGTACAGAGAAGTATAGAGGAGATGAAGTACAGATGAGGAAACTGAGAACCAGATGAGTAGAATGACTTTTCCAAGGACACACAGGTGCCAAATGGCAAAGTCAGTCTTTAAACCCAAATTCTCTGACTCGAACACTCTTTCCACTGTACTAGACTGCCTCCCTTAAATATTGAAGAGTTTCTGACTTTCATCCATGTTAGTGTCCACACTGGATCATTCAGAAGTATGACAGAAAATTAACTTGTATTAGTTTCATTATCACCCACTCTCCCACTGACAATGAGGAGCTTCCAGGGGAATCTGTGACACTTAGGAAGAAGAAATTCGACTGGGTAAGTGGGGTCAGGAATAAACAGTTTGGGACAGATGAGATTGCCTTGGGATGACCTTGGGCGTAGGGGAAGGGGAATAGTCTCTATGAGTATCCGCACTTCCCTTTTCTCTCTTCCTTCTGTATTTGGTACTTATATTTGAATTGGCATTTTGTCTCTAAACTTAAGAATCCAGATATATTATATAACTTAGTCCTGTGATTTCCCCATCTAGAACAACAGTTCAGTCATATGAATGTGAACTATTGCCTGTTGGATTTAAAGATGTTTAGAATCAGAGAACACAGACCCTGGAAGGGACATTGCAGATCATGTAGGGCTGGAGCTACTGCATGTGGAAATGCTTGTCAAAAATAAGAGTAAGGTTGGGTACCCAGTAGTGCAGATTTTGTCCTACCTTGCTTGTCCCCTAAACTTGTCATCCATGCTGTTTTGTATAAACATTTGAAGGCTGTCGGTTTTTCCTCTTATAATAGGTGAGATTCACATTGGAGGCCAAGAACATTTTTACATGGAAACTCACAGCATGCTTGTTGTTCCTTATGGAGAGGACAAAGAAATGGATGTCTATGTGTCAACACAACATCCCAAGCTAGTACAGGTATGTAGAGCACTTGTCCAGGGGGACATAGTTAATTCTAAAAACTTTCTAACAAAACACAATACAAAAACCAAAATAATAACAAAAAGAAATCCCAAACCCTACTGACTACTTAAAATACCCTCAATTTCATACTTTTTATTTTTTTATGCCATACTGAGAATAATATTTCTTTGGTTTTTGAGATGCAATACTCTGTGGTGTTGCTTTTTTTGGGGTGACACAGAATCAGAGAACAGAGAATGTTACAGTGATATGTGCATTAAATAGGATAAAAATTAGAAAATTATCCCTATTAATATCCAATAAACCATTTAACTTTTTGCATCATAAAAAATCTTTTACTATATAAGTCCTTTTTGCCACAGTCACTTATATAAAAGTGATTTGAGCTCACAAGTTCTTGACACATTTTAAAATCATCATAGAGCTATGCTCTTATCATATTGAATATTAAGAGTACCTTTAACAAACAATCTATTTCCCCAAGCTTAGCTTTAATTACAACCTATAGGTTTTCAATGAAGTTTAAGACAGGTAACCTAACCTTTAAAACATGTTTATCTCCATCTCTTTGGATTCATTTCTCAAATTTTGTGATATGTGGCATGATATAAGATCTTACTGCAGTATTCTATCTCCATTTGGGAATTTCTGTAATTCAAATTTTGCTTCTTGATGTATCAATATGTTTATCAGAATTCATAATTCTGATAAATGGGCACAATTCTTCTGTTTAAATTTTTAGAAATTCCCAAACATTTTTATTTAGGCAGATATTTTAAAATTTAGTGAAAATACCCAGATTTTACAGGCTAACATTTAACAGGCTAACATACTTCTGACTCGGTTTTTTATATATCCTTGAATGAAAAGGTGATTTTAATCAGTAAAAATTACCTTTTTCTAGTCTTCAGTACTCAAGTATTTGTATTCCTTGGCCTAGGAAACCAATTTTCTCTTCATAGTAATGATTAGCTAACAGCTAGCATTCTGCCCCCTTCCCCTGCCCCACGTATATAATTGCTCTTATTGACAGAGCTAAATTTCTTATTTGAGAGGATTTAGATTAACCCAAATTAATATTTACAGGAAATAGTAGCCTCCATATTAAGGGTTCCATCTAACAAGATCATGTGTCATGTCAAAAGAGTTGGTGGAGCTTTTGGTGGAAAAGCATTAAAAATTGGTATCATGACAGCTATTACAGCATTTGCAGCAAACAAGTAAGTGAAAATTTAAGTGTCACATTTAATGAGAGCAAGAGACTCAGCATGGAATAGTAAGAAGTAGCCTGGAATCAGATTAGCTCTGTCCCTTTTAGTTGTGATCTTAGCTAGGCAAGTCACTTAACTATTCTGAGTGTCAGTTTCCTTAACTGTAAAATGTGTATTACAATGATTCTTTCACTACCTATATGCCTTGGTTGTTGGAAAACAAAGTACTTTCTAAACACAAAAGAGCAAGTTATTGAAATGTGAGTTATGAAAATAAAATAATTTTGATGAAAGGAAAACCAGGAAACATGGTGGACTTTCAATTAATTCTGCTTATTGGAGGAGAGGTGGTCCAATTTACAAAACAAAACAAAAACAAAAAAACTTTCAATGAGAAAAAAATTGAAATGTCAGAAATTTTTTCTATTTTAAAGCTAATTTTATTTATTTATTAATATTTATATGTTTATGAATTTATATTTACAACATAATTGTAAATTGCTACAAAACCACCAAACAGCATAGTAGAAAATATTGTAATACCTAGAAAGACAATGGACTTGATTTGGTGATAATTACTTGGTTCAACTACCTATTGAATGATCCATTATTTAGTGTATGTATTCCTTCAAATAAATGGGAATTTTGTTTCATTTCTTCAATAAATCATATTCATCAGTCAAATGTATACCAAATAATCTAAAAGGCTTTAATTATTTGTTTTTGCTGAGTAACAAAGTCTGGTGTTCTTTTCCTCTGAAAGTCATAGAAACAGGATGATTTTTTTTCAGTGATCAAACATTTTTTTCCTCTCTTCTATTCCTTCCCCCCAACTTTTTTTTTAAAGCAAAACAAAACCCTTAAAACAAATAGGTATAGTCAAGTAAAACAAATTCCCATGTTAGCCAAGACCCAAAATGTTCACTTCATTATGAACTTCAATTGATTACCTCTTTGTCAGGAGGTGGGTAGTATTCTTCATTATTAGTTCTATAGAATCATGGTTAATTATTGTCTTTGTCAAAGTTCTTAATTAAATCTTTAAAAATTGTTCATTTCTGTAATGTTGATATTATAGTAGAAATTCTTCTCCAGGTTCTGCTCATTTCATTTTGCATCAGTTTACATAAGTCCTCCCATGTTTCTTTGACATCAGTTCTTTTTAAATTTCTTACATTACATTCTCACATACCATAATTTTGTTCAGCCATTCTCCAATTGATGATTTCTCCTTAGTTTCTAATTCCTTGTCTCTATAATAATAATAGCAATGATAACAATAATTGAGATTTATATAACATTTTAAGGTTTGTTAAGCTCTTATAAATACGATCTCATTTTATCCTCAGAACAAGCCCTAGAATGTAGGTTTAATTATTACCCTTATTTTACACATGAGGAAACTGAGGCAGACAGCAGTCTTAAAATGACTTGCCCAGGGTTACACAAGCTTGTAAGTGTTTGAGACTGGATTGGACTCAAATTTTCCTGAATCCAGGTCCAGAATTCTGTTCACTTTACCACCAAGATTCTTCTGTAAACATTTCTGGATATGTGATTTCTTTCCTCTTTCTTTGATCTCTTTGAGGGGTAGACCTAGTAATGCTATTTATGAATCAAAGGGTATTCATAGTTTAATAACTTTTGCGTCATAGTTCCAAATTTATTTCTGGAATTGGTATACTAATTCACAATTCCACCAATAGCACATCAGTATACCTTTTTTTTTTTTTTTACAATCCTTCCAACAAGTAAAAAAGTCAAGAAACAATTATTAAGGGGTTACTATGTGCCAGGCACTATGATAAGCACTGGGGATATAAAGAAAGATAAAAACAGTCTCTGCCTTCAAGGAGGTCACATTTCTACTGAGGAAGACAATATTCAAATAACTCTGTACATACTAGGTATATACAGAATAAGTGGAAGTAATTTCAGAGGAAAGATACCCACACCAAGGGGGACCAGGCAAAGGCTTCTTTCAGAAGGTAAGATTTTACCTGAGACTTGAAGGAAGCTAGGAAACCAAAAGGTGGTGATGAGGGGGGAAACATTCTAGCTATGGGGAACAGCTCATGAAAAGCAGGAGGGAGAAAGAATTGTGGGAAGTAGCATGGAGGTCAGTGTTACAGGATTGCAAAATATTCAGAGAGGAATAAAGTCTAAGAAAAACATTTGTCAATTTTCCTTTGTTTAAAGAGTATGAGTGTGAACATTGCCAACCTAGTATGTGTGAAATGGAACCTCAGAGGTGCTTTGTATTTCTCTTAATTATTAATGATTTAGATTAATTTTTCATATGGCTAAAAAAAAACCTTGTATTTTTCTCTTGAGAACTTCCCGCTCATCTTCTTTGTCCATTTATCAATTAATGAATGGTTCTTATTTTTGTAAATTTGTATAAGTTCCTTATGTACCTTGGAATTGAGAACTTAAAAAAAATCAACCTTGCTGCAAAGATTTTTCCCCCCTGTTAATTATTTTTCATTTAATTTTAAATTAGATTTGTTTGTTCAGACCTTTTTAAATTTTACATCCAAAATCATCTTTTATCTTCGGTGACCTATTTTTATCATTTGTTTAGTTAGGAACTATCCAGTTGTCTATAGATCAGAAAGGTACATTTTTTTTCCTTGCTCTTCTAACTTGTTTATGATATGACCTTTGATATCAAGGTCATATATCTTTTTGGAGAGTATCTTAGTATATGATGTGGGGTGTTGATCAAAGCCCAGTTTTTACCAGACTGCTATGCAGTTTTCCTAGCAGTTTTTGGGAAAACTAAATCCTTATCCCATTATCCAAGGTCTTTGGGGTTACTAAACACTACATTACTACCGGTAACTTCATTTGATCCAATAAATTGTTTACCTAATCTGTTACACTGATCAACCTATTTTTAACCAATATCAAATCATTTTGATGATTACTGCTTTGTAGTATAGTTTGAAATCTGGTACTGCTAGACATCACTTTTTCCCACTTTTTAAAAATTATTATTTCCCTTAAGATTCTTGACCTTTTTGGGGGTAGAGTCAAGATGGCGGAGTAGAAGCAGGACCTCCTCCTGGCTCTGGCTTCAACCTTCCCTAATCCATGTAAAAAGGGGACTCTAAACAAACTTTGGAGCTGCAGAACCCACAAAATGATGCAGAGAAGCTAACCTCCCACTGAGGACACCCTGGCAGGCTGGCAGGAATCAGCCAGCACACCACTCTGGGAGCCGAGCCCAGGCCCACATGAGCCAGAAGTTTTAGCCCCAGGGGCGGCCTGACAAGCTGCCAGCAGGAGGGACTCCAGATCAGCAGCAGCTGTAGCTGTCTCCAGATTTATCAACACAAAGATGCTAAGGACAAAGTGAGAGGTCAGTGCAGTGTGGACTTTGGGACCAGTAGTCAGGAGTGCATCAGGTTTTTCCCCCAGGGGGAGAAGCTGCTGAGATGCCCAGCACAGCCAGCCAGTGCCACCTGGAAGCTTCAGCTCCTGGCCTGGAGAGTGTAGGGGGACCAAGCAACCAGGCTGAGGGGTAATCACTCTTGCTTTAACCTGCTTGGATATGGATTGCAGTCTGGGGTGGAGGTCCTGGGGTATGTGACCAGCTTGCCAGAGCGTGTGGAAGCCTCAGACAGGGCACCCATCTAATACCTCCAGCAGCTGAGAAAACCCCAGCATTTGGGACGAAAGATCCCCTGTCTGGTGGAAGAGTCCCACTGTGGCAAAAAGCCCAGGGGTCAAGTGACTGAGGGGCGACCAACATGACCAGACAAAGGAAACAAAACAAACAGAAGACTCCAACATTAGACTCCTATTTTGGGGACAAAAAGGAGCAAAGCATGGAACAGGAGGAAAACAGTGAAGTCAGAACTCCTGCTCCAAGAACTTCCAAGAAAAACACAGGCTGGTTACAGGCCATAGAGGACCTTAAGAAGCAGATAAGAGAAGTGGAGGAAAAACTGGGAAGAGAAATGAGAACAATACAAGAAAATTATGAAAGGAGAGTCAACAGCCTGACTAAGGAAAATAACACGTTAAAAAATAGACTAACTCAAATGGCAAAAGAGGATCAAAAAAGGCAATGAGGAGAAGAATGCCTTAAAAAGCTGAATTTGCCAGATGGAAAAAGAATCTCAAAAGCTCACTGAGGAGAATCATTGCTTCAGAATTAGATTGGAGCAAATGGAAACTAATGACTTTATGAGAAATCAAGATGCTGTTAAACAGATCCAAACAAATGAAAGAATAGAAGGCAATGTGAAATATCTCATAGGAAAAACCACTGACCTGGAAAATAGATCCAGGAGAGATCATTTAAAAATTATTGGACTACCTGAAAGCCATGATCAAAGTAAGAACCTAGAAATCATCCTCCAGGCAGTTCTCAAAGAAAACTGCCCTGATGTTTTAAAACCAGAGGGCAAAATAGAGGTTGAAAGAATCCACTGATCACCTCCTGAAAAAGATCCCCCCAAAAAACTCCTAGGAATATTATAGCCAGGTTCTGGAATTCCCAGATCAAGGAGAGAATATTACAAGCAGCCAGGAAGAAACAATTTTAATATTGTGGAAACACAATCAGGATAACCCAGGATCTAGCAGCTTCTACACTGAGGGATCGAAGGGCTTGCACTATGATATTCTGGAGGTCAAAGGAGCTGGTATTAAAACCAAGAGTCACCTACCCAGCAAAACTGAGTATCATGTTTCAGGAGAAAATATGGTCATTCAGTGGAATTGAGGACTTTCAAGCATTCTTGCTGAAAAAAGCAGAGTTGAATAGAAAACTTGACATTCAGATACAAGAACAAGAGAAACATGAGAAGGTAAACAGGGAAAAGAAATCATAAGGAACTTATCAAAGTTGAACTATTAACATTCCTACATGGAAAAACAATAATTGTAACTTATGAAACTTTTCTCAGTAGTTGAAGGGAATATATATATATATATATATATATATATATATATATATATATATATGTCTATATATGATGGTATATGGGCATCTGAATACATATGTGAATGTGTGTATATATGTTTACAGGTATACATAGATAGAGGGCATAGGACCAATTTAACAGGAAGGGATGATACTTAAAAGGTGAAATTAAGAGGTGAGAGAGGAATATAATGAGAGGAGATGGGGAGAGACAGAATGGGGTAAACCATCTCATATAGAATAGGCAAGGGAAAATGTTTACAATGGAGAGAAAGAATAAGAAGACAAAAGGGAATGGGTCAATCTTATTCCCATTGAATTTGGCTTGAGGAGGGAATGAAATACACACTAAATATGGTATCTCACCCTCCACGAGAGTAGGGGGGGAAGGGAATGAGAGGGGGGATGATGGAAGGAAGGGCAGGCTGGGGGGGAGGGAAGTTGGAAGCACCCACTTTTGAAAAGGGATGGGATCAAAGCAGGGAATAGAACAAGTAGGAGGTGGGATAGGAGAGAGGAAAATATAGTCAGTCTTTTACAATATATCTACTATGTTATTGTTTTGCACTAGCCACACATGTACAACCTATACTGACTTGCTTATCTTCCCAGTAAGGGTGGGTGACAAGGGAGGAAGGGAATGAATCTGGAATTCAAAGTTTTAAAATCAAATATTCAAATATACATACATATATATATATATATATATATATATATATATACTTAAAAAAAGAAAAGGATGGGATTAAAGTAGATAATAGAACAAGTGGGAGGTGGGATAGGAGGGAGGGAAATATAGTCAGTCTTTTACAATATATCTACTATGTTAATGTTTTGCACTAGCCACACATATACAACCTATACTGAACTGCTTATCTTCCCAGTAAGGGTGAGTGACAAGGGAGGAAGGGAATGAATCTGGAATTCAAAGTTTTAAAATCACATATTCAAATATGTATATATATATATATATATATATATATACTATTATCAATACTATTTTACATGTAATTGGGAAATAAGTCATACAGGCACTGTGGCATAGAGATCCACTGGAAAAGTCGAAAGGGGTATGGGAGAAAATATGGGAGAGAGCAGATTGGAGGAAGAGATATCCTGTGGGACTGCTATACTGGGGTGGTGGGTAGGGGAAAAACGGGGAGAAAATTTGTAACTCAAAATCTGGTGGAAATGAATGATGTAAATCTGAAGTTAATAAAGCATTAAAAAAAATTCTTGACCTTTTGTTCCTTCAGAAAATTTCAGTGGGTGGCTAGGTGGCTCAGTGAATGGACCACTGGCTCTGGAGTCAGGAGGACCTGAGTTCAAACCTGGCCCCAGTCACTTAACACAAAAACTAGCCATGTGACCCTGGGCAAGTCACTTATCCCCAGTTGCCCTTCAAAAAGCAAAAAAACAAATTCATTACTATTTTTTCCCAGTTTGTTGAAGTAATACTTTGGTAGTTTTATTGATATGGCACCATTTAAGTAAATTAATTTTGGTAGTATTGTCATTTTTGTTATATTGTTCTGGCCTATCAATTAACATTTTTCTAATTATTTAGGTGTATTTCTGCAAATAGTATTTTGTAGTTGTATTTATATATTTCCTGTGTGTATCTTATTGTGGGTAGACTTTCAAATATTTTATACATTTGGTAGTCTTTTAAATGGTATTTTCTTTCTATCATTTCCTGCTAGATTTTATTAGAAAAATAACAGAAATGTCAGTGATTTCTGTAGAATTGTTAATATCCTGCAACTTCACTGAACTTATTATTTCAAGTAATTTTAGTCAGTTCCTTAGGTTTCTCCTAAATACACTATTATAGCATCTGCAAATGTAACATTTTTATTTCTTCTTTGATGATACTTATTCCCTCAATTTCTTTTTCTCATCTTATTACTGTAGCATTTCTAGCACTATATCAAATATTAGTGGTAAAAATGGGTGTCTTTGCTTTATCCTTAATCTTATTGGAAAAGACTCAAATCAGTCTCCTTTACATATTATGCTGGCATTTGACTTTAGATAGATTTTATTTCCCATGTTAAGATAAAGTCCATGTATTCCTGTATTTTCTAGTTTTTTTTTTTTTTATAGAAATGAGTATTGATTTAAGTTATTTAAGATACTTGCTCTGAGACTTTTGGGTCAAATTTTTGTCAATTTTTTTTTCTGTGTCTCTTGATATAATCACATGATTTTTGTTTATTTTGATATTAATGTGCTTCTGGTTTTCCTAATATTGAACCAAACTTGCATTGTATAAATCCAACCTAGTTATAATATATAACAGCTGTAATATGTTTCTACAGTCTTTCAGCTGGTATTTTATTTGATATTTTTGCCTCAGTGTTTATTAAAGATATTGGCATATAGTTTTCTTCCTCTGTTTCGACTCTTCCTGTTTTAAGAACCAAGACTGTATAATGGAAGAAATTTGGTAGGATTTCATCTTTTTCTATTTTCGTAATTAGTTTCTGTATGTTTGGAATGGATTATTCTTTGAATTTTTTATAGAATTGACTTACAAATCTAACTGGTCCCATTTTTTTTCCCTTTGAAAGTTTATTTATGGTTTGGAACAGAGAATATTAAAATTAGGGGCAGCCAGGTAGCACAGCGAGTAAGAGCACCAGCGCCAGTGTCAGAATGACCTGGGGATCGAATCTGGGCTCAGACACTTAGCACCCACCCAGAAATACCTGGCTGTGTAACCTTGAGCAAGTTACTTAGCCCCAATTGCTTCAGGGTGGCCAGGTGGCTCAACAAGTAAGAGCACCGGCCCCAGTGTCGGGATGACCTGGGATCGAATCCGGGCTCAGATACTTAGCACCACACCCAGAAATAACTGGCTGTGTAACCTTGAGCAAGTTACTTAGCCCTGATTGCTTTAAAAAAATATTAAAATTATATAGATTCTAATAGATTAATGCAATTTTCCCACTCATTTTATGACTGAGGAAACAGAGACTCAGAGTCATCAAGTAACTTTTTCAAAGTTACCCAGGTGGTAGGTGGTAGAACTGTGATTCAAATTTCTGTTATTTATCTTAAATCCAGTTTTCTTTGCACTATACCTGGATGGTTCTAGACTCTAAATCTTAACCATGAAGTAGCTTAGAGCAAAGAGATGACAATATCTCTATTCCACTTTATCAGAAGCCATCCCTTGTAGTATTCCCAGATGTTTTAGCATAAAATGAGATACCTTTGATATTTGCTTGACTTGGAAAGTTTCAGATTCATAGAGTTAATTAACGGTAATAAATATTTGCTGAATGCCTAAGACGTTGAGTCTAGCATTATGGTAGGCATAATACAAAAGATATATGAGAAAAGTCCTGAAAAAATATCTTAAACCCTTTTCTTATATGGGAAGGTAGCTATTGAGGTCCCTGAGGTGATAGGAAACCTCCCAAAGTATAGGCTGGTACAGTGGAAACTTTCCTATAGCCAGATAACATGAAAGCAATCAGTTTGATCGAGGGAGTGGAGGGGTCCTTGTACAAACTAGAGCAGTGATGAATTAGGGTGGGGTAGAACTTGGAAAATGAACTGAAAAGAAATTATTTGAATAAATCTAAAATATTCATTTTTTCTTATGTCTTATCCTTACTTGGTATAAATTGGCCTTTTTCTGCTTTTAGAACTGGCTGTCCAGTCCGCTGCATTCTGGAACGTGGAGAAGATATATTAATAACTGGAGGCCGTCATCCTTACCTTGGAAAGTACAAAGTGAGTAGAAGAAGAAAGTCAAAATGGTCTGAAGGTTATGAGCATGGGGAAGCAAAATGGTGCAGGGGCAAGAATGAGCATGACATGAATACTGGGGAAAAGTGTGAAACTAGCTTGACTAGAGCAGTGGGTGCTTGAGTTGTGAGAAAGTAAAGTTGGATATGAGTCAGGTGAATCCAAGATCGTGAAAAGTTTTGGATACAAAACAATGCAAGAAATTTGAACTTGGCTGGAGGGTCTTAACTATTTTTGTGTCATTGACCACAGACCACATTGTTTGGTGAAGACAATGGAGGCTTTTTCAGAATTTTATTTTATTTTATTTATTTATTTTGCTAGAGGAAAGCAAGGCAATTGGGGTTAAGTGGTTTGTCTAAGATCACACAGCTAGTTAAGCGTCAAGTGTCTGAGGCTGAATTTGAACTCAGGTCCTCTTGACTTCAGAGCTGGTGCTCTATTTACTGTGCCACCTATCTGCCCCTCAGAATAATATTTTAACTGCATAAAAAAGTATGTAAGATTACAAAGGAAACGAATTATATTGAGATATATTTATCAAAATATATATTAAAAAAGAAAAACAAGTTTGCCCAGGTTTAGAACACTTGGTGGGTAGATACCAGGGACAAATTTCGAAGTTTTGAACAGCAGAGTAGCATGATAAAAATGTTCCTTTAGCAGTTTTAATATGATTAATATCTTAGTGTGATATTACAGAGATGAAATGAGATATTCTGGAGTTAAGGAGATCATTTGGAAGTTATTGCAGTAATTTAGGCATATGGTAGAAATCTAGGCTAGGATAGTGGTACTGTAAATGGAGAGAAATGGGTAAATTCAAGAGATATTATGAAGAAAGATGATGGATTGGGTGGAGGAGAGGGAGCAAATAGAGGAGAGGGAAAAGTGGAACATGATTTTAAGTCTAGGTGATTAGGAGAATGATGGTGTCATTAACCAAAAAGCGGCAGATTGTAAAGAAGAACCAATTTGGGGAGAAAATGATGCGTTTGGTTGGAGAAATACTTAATGTGGTGGACCATCTAAAAAGTCTAAATGTGAAGCAGGCAATAGGAATGTAATACCTAGATGAATATCTTAGATTAGGGCTGGAGATGTCGATTTTAAAGTTATGAGCACAGAGTATGGTTAGGATAACTAGTTATGAGACTTTGTTAGTGCTCTGAAAAAGAGTTAGAGAAAAATCAGAGGGCAATGAGCCTTTGGTTGCACACATTTAGGAAGTGGGATAAAGAAGAACAGTAAATGAAAGAGAATAAGAGGAATGGTCAAAGTGGAGAAATAGAATATTGTAGTATGTCGGAAAGCAAGAAAGAAGAGAATTCAGGAAGATTCAACAGTGCCAGGCACTACAGAGAATGTCTAGAACAGGGGTGGGGAACCTGCAGCTTTGAGGCCACATGTAGCCCACTATGTCCTCAAGTGTGGCCCTTTGAATCTAAACTTCACAGAACAAATCCCCTTAATGAAAGGATTTGTTCTGTAAAACTTGGATTCAGTCAAAAGGCCTCATCCAAGGACCTAGAGGGCCACATATGGCCTCGAGGCAGAAAGTTCCCCATCCCAGTCTAGCAGAACCAGGATTGAGAAAAAGCCATTAGATTAATAGGTAGGTTTCAAGGTTATACTAATGGCCTTTTGAGAGAATAGTTTTAGTAGTATAGTTTAGAAAGAAGCCAAATTGTTCATTAGCTATGCAAAGAATAAGTGATAGATCCTTTGTTGAAGAAATCTGGCAGTGAAAGAAAAGAAAAAAGAAAGGAAAAAAAATGGAGTTAAACAAAGAGTTTTTAAGATGGATAGGGAAGAATGTGTCTAGAGGTAGAAAGAACCAGAAGAAAATGAGAAAATGAAGATACTAAAGTGAAAAGTCAGAGTTAAAGATGGAAAGAAGTTTTCAAAAGGGAAAGGGACTTAGGCTGCAGGTAAAGGGATACCTAATTTCCACAGCTACATGATACATTGTGCATAGGTATTTACATTTTATTTTATTGTCTTTATGTACTATTGTCCATTGCCATAAATTATTGTTAGAGGTTAGGTGACAATGGTAAAAAAACAAGAATGTTCTACTTTCAAGGGTAAATGTAAGTAGACTCTACATCCATACAAGAGAAAGATAACCTGCTTTGCCTTTCGAAATAGCTAATTAAAATTTAAAGGAAATATTTCCTTCCTTTGGTCTCTAAATATTCAGTTCTATTTTTTTAGGTAGGATTCATGAATGATGGTAGAATCATGGCCCTGGATGTTGTACATTATGCTAGAGGTGGCTTCGCACTGGATGAATCTCAATTTGTAAGTGTTAATGAATAGATTTACATTCAATTATTTAATTATGGAATTACAAAAGTGAAATATATATATATATTTTGTTTATGCAATAAACATAAAAAGACTATTGGTTCTAGTACTATAACAGAGAAAGGTAGTAGGCTTGTGATTTCATTGGCATGATAAATTTTCCAATGAGGCAACTTTCTTTACTAATACAGCTGTCATCTTCTCTTCAAATTATAGTCTTGTAAGAGAGATGCCTAGAGCACTGAGAGGTTAAGTGATGTGCCTAGGGACATGAAGTCAGTAAGCATTACAGATAGGTCTTTAGTATTGGTCTTCCTGGAATAGATGCTAGCTTTCTATTCACTACACCAGGTTTACTCCAAGCTATATAATAATAGAAATGCATATTCTTCTTTTTTTTTTTTGCTTTTTGGCAGGGCAATTGGGGTTAAGTGACTTGTCCAAGGTCACATGGCTAGTAAGTGTTGAGTGTCTGAGGTTAAATTTGAACTTGGGTCCTCCTGACTCCAGGGCCGGTGCTCTATTCACTGTGCCACCTAGCTACCCCTGAATATTCTTTATGTAAGGAGACATTGGAGAAACAGTATGAAGTAGTAGATAGACCACTGAACATGTTTCAGGAGACCTAGATTAGGCTGCCCACTTTGCTTCACTGTCCAAGCTAGATCTAGATTTAGAGCAGATCACTTCACTTTAAACCTTTTTCCAAATCTGTAAAATGGGGAAAATAACACTTTCGGTAATTAGCATGACTTTTGTGAGAATCACATGTCAACATTTTGTAATAATTAAATACAATAAATATGGGTTGTTGATTATTTGTACACTAGTGAGATCAGGTCTTTGAACTGTTTTTGCCTTCTGACTTCTGACACTGACTGTATATTATCTGAACCCAAGTTTCAGACTCAAAAGTTTCTTTCTCAAACATTCACTTTTGATACTCATTATGGGACTACTTTTTGTCTCAAGTATTCCAGTATCTAGCACAGTGCTTGACACTTGGGCATTTCACAAGTAGGCACTTAAAACATGCTTGTTGATTGATTGTCTGATTGATTCCTACAGGTAATAGAGATGGGTCTCCTAAAGTTGGACAACGCTTATAAGATCCCAAACTTACGCTGTCGAGGACTTGCTTGCAAAACTAATCTACCATCTAACACTGCTTTTCGTGGATTTGGCTTTCCCCAAGCAGCACTGATTACAGAATCATGCATAACAAAAGTTGCAGCCCAAAGTGGTTTGCCACTAGAGAAGGTAACTAAATTATCCTATAATAGAAAACATACAGAATATCAGAACAGAAAAAATTCCATAGATTATGTAGCCAATTATCCTGTTTTATAGGTGAGGAAAATAGGGCCAGAAAGAGAAAAGTACTTACTATAGGCATGAGACTACTATACCCCTTGTGACCGCATTCTTTTCTTCCATGGCTAATGATTCCTACTGGTTACTAGTCAAAACCACCTCCTCATTCTCAACCAGTTTCTCAAACATTCAGTTTAGCCTGCAGGAAGGGACACAAGCTTTCCCCTTCTCTGCTTCCTGACAATGGTATTCAAACTTTCTTTTAAGTGTTCAATGGGTTAGTTATAAGCATGCCAGCAAGAGGATGGAATAACACCAAAAGGGGAAAGTCCAAATTGATAGAGGTCTTATCAATTATGGTCCTTTAGGCACAATGACCTAGATTGATTCTTCATTGTTCTTGATTTTCTCTGGCTGACAACCTGCTTCAACTAGATCTGCTCCTTAGAGTCAGTTCAATCCGGCCTGGGTTTGGTGTTAGATTAGTTCTTGGTCTATGTCTGATAGAATCAGGCAAAACTATAGGATTCAAATCCTACCTTTGACATTTATTGCTTTCTGCTGTTTAGTTACCTTATCCTAATGTGCAACTTTGTGTAACATGCTAGTCATTTAACTTCCTAAGGATCAATTTCTTTACTTGTAAAATCAACGGGTTGGGGTTTCTGAGCCCACTTTCAACTATCTATCTATGAGCTTAGGGTTCTAAATAGGATTTCAGTGGAAGAGGTTTTTTGATAGAAAGATACTGTTGGTTAGAGCAATCTAGGAGGATCTCATAGAAGATAAAAGACTGGAGTTGGACCTTAAAGCATGATCCTACAATTGAGAGATAGAGAGGAATAGGAGAGACTATATTTTGTATCATTTTTTGAAATTTCTTTTTAAGGTGAGAATGATAAATATGTACAAAGAAAGGGATGAAACACACTACAAACAGGAGATTGATGCAAACAACCTAACAAAATGCTGGAATGAATGCATGGAGATATCCTCATACTATGCAAGGAAAGCAATGGTAGAAGATTTCAACAAGAAAAATTATTGGAAAAAGAAAGGAATCGCACTTATTCCAATGAAATTTCCTGTTGGTCTTTGCTCAATTGCTGCTGGTCAGGTAAGTTTGCTATATAGACTGCCAAAGAATGATGCTTTTTTGTGGGAAAGTTAAGCTGGTAGAAAATATAGTTTTAGTAAAATAAAAAATATATATAACTTTGGTTAAAACCAAAATTATATTTTCCTCTAAGTCAGCTCTGTGTGTGCATATATGTATATGTATACACACATACAAACATACATACATAAACACCCACACATATATATTCCTATATACATATGTGTACACATGCTTGGCTTCTAGATTATTCCCATAAAAGATAATACTAACTTTTGGTTTTAAATTGATATTATTTATCATTTGAAGAAAAGTTCCATATATTTCTATGCTTTATAGTTTTTTTTTAAAAAACAGGAATGGTATTGTATCTTGTCAACAAGTCTTTTCTTCATCTATTGATAAAGTTATATAATTTTTGTTGGCTTTGTTATTAATATGGTCAATTATGTTTACAGCTTTTCTAATATTGGACCAGCCTTGCATTCCTTGTGTAAATTCAGCCAGGTTATAGTGTATGATCTTTGTGACATATTGCTATAGTCCACTTGCTAATATTTGATTAAATTTTTTTTGGATCAATATTAATTAGAAATACTGGTATATGGTTTACTTTCTTTGTTTTGACTCTCCCTGATTAAAATATCAAGACCATATTTGTGTTGTAGAAGGAATTTGGTAGAATACATTCTTTATTGATTTTTTTCAAATTGTTTATGTAGTATTGGAATTAATTGTTCTTTAAATGTTTGGTAGAATTCACTTACAAATCTATCTGGTCCTGAATTGTTGTTCTTTCCTGTAGGAGGTCATTTATGGCTAGTCTGATTTCTTTTTGATTCATTTTTTTTCATTTTAGATATTATCAGTAAGCTTTCTTTTTCAAAATGAAATTAGATAATGATATGTCTTTTTAACTCCATTGCCCCCCCCCCCCCCAATAGCACTTAGTATTATTTATTAATTTTTTTTTGCTTTCAATTTTGTTCATCTTTTCTTTGATTTTCAGGATTTCTATTTTAATGTTTAATTTGGGGTTTTTAATCTGCTGATTTTATTTTTGCATTGCATGCTAAGTTTATTGATTTCCTCTATCTCTTTTACTGGTGAACACATCTAGAGATTACAAAAATTCCCCTAAGTAGTGATTTGATTGTATCACACAAATTTGAGTGTGTTGCCCTGTGTTTGTCATTGTCTTTAATGAAGTTATTGATTATTTCTATGATTTGTTCTTTGATGTCTCCCTAAAGGATTAAGTTATTTAATTTCCATTAATTGTTAATCTTTGCTTCAAAGGCCTTTTATTGAATGTATCCTTATTAGAATATGGTTGGTAAAAAAAATACTTAGTATTCTCTTTTTTGGAGGTATTTTTTTGTGAGGGTTTTATGCTCTAATCCAAGAACAATTTTTGTGAAGTTTCCATGAACAGCTGACAAATATGTATATTTTGTTCTATTATTTTCAGTGTTCTCCAGAGGTTTATCATATCTAACTTATTTTTAGCTTAGGTATAGCAGATTTTGCTCCAGCCTCTTACTTTATCCTTTGTGCATCTTTTTTCTGTTCAAATGTGTTTCTTTTAAACAATGTATTGTTGGATTATGGTTTCTAATCCATTATACTAATCTTTTTCAATTTTATGGGTGAGTTTGTATCATTAATACACCTACTTAAAAGTCTGTTTTCATTCTGGCTAATACCGTCCTTGGTCTGCCCTCCATCTTATTCACCCCCTTTCTCTTAACCACTTCTCCTTCCTATTTCCCTGTGGGGTAAGATGTATTTCTACACAAGGTGAATGTGTGTGTGTGTGTGTGTGTGTGTGTATGTGTGTGTTTTTCCCTCCTTTAGTTCAGGTGAGATGTAGGTTCTAGTGCTACACTTCACCCATCTCATTGTCCCCTTCTTGTAAGATAGATTGCTACTTATATACTCCATTTATGTTAGATAATTTTTCCCATTCTTCATCTTCTTTCCACCATCTCAGTGTTTTCCTCTTTCCTATTCTTTCCTTTCTTTTTAATAGATTATCCAAAAATAACTGAATCATACCCAGATCTTCTATCTAATTATATGCCTTCTATTACACCTAAGGATGGTAATGTGCTGAAGGGTTACATGTGTCATGTCCCCATATAAGAAATTACAGTTTTGCCTTGCTCAATCTCTTATAATTTTTCACTCATGTTTACCTTTATATGTAACTTGACTATATGTAAAACTTTCTACTCAGTTCTAGGCTTTTTATCAGCAAAGCTGATATATCAGTTATTTCATTATTGTAAATTATTTTCAGTTTTGCTGTATTAGTTATTCTTGTTTGTAAACCCAGATCCTTTTGGGATATACTATCCCAAGGTTTCTGCTCCTTTAAGGGCTATTTGCTAAATTCTGTATAATCCCAATTGTGATTTATTTGAACTTGCTTTTTTTTTTTTTTTGCTTCATGCAATTTTTTGTTTTGACCTGAAAGCTTTGGATTTTTGATATAATATTCCCATGAGTATTTTTTTCAAGAGGTAACCAGTGGATTCTTTAATTTTTACTTTTCCCTCTGGTTTTAAGATATCTTGACAGTTTTCTTTTATAATTTCTTGAAACATGATATATAGGTTCTTTTCCTCTACCTGCCCCCCCCCCATTAATTTTAGGTAGTTCAATGATTCTTAAATTCTCTCTTTTTAATTTCTTTTCCAGGACAGTTTTTTTCCTATCAGATACCCCACATTTTCTTCTATTTTGTCTTTTTTTTGGAATTTATCTTATTATTTCTTGATGTCTCATGGAATCATTAACTTCCATTTGGTCAACAACCCATTTCAAGAAATTATTTTCTTTGGTAAGGTTTTGTTTCTCTTGTTTTAAGCTATTTTTTTCATATCTTTCTTCCATAGTTCTTATTTATTTTCCCATGTTTTCCTAAACTGCTCTCATTTCATTTTAAAAATTATTTTTAGCTCAAAAAAAAAAAAAAACAACAACTCCTGAAACAAACCCCCAAACCTCTTGCTTTAACTCTTCAAGGAATTCTTACTTGACTTGTGTTCAAGTTGTGTTTTTCTTTGAGGCTTTGCATATAGATTTTAAAAATAGATCTTCTCTTCTTTGGTGATCTCACTGAGAGACTCTGCAAATTCAGAGCAGTTGAACTGTGTGCAAGCTCCTCTTTGGTCTGGGACAACTGCCCTAGTAATTTCATTGTAGGTATCTACTCAGAATTAGAAGTTAGAATCCTTCCTCTGGTCCTGGGATCAGAGCCACCCAAACATGCTTTTCTGTCAGAGTTAGAAGGGAACACAGAGATTATTTGGTCCCAAACTCTAAGCTTATAGAAGAAGAATCTGATACCTCAAGAAGGGAAATAAATAGGAACCAATTTATGGAGAACTGAGTTTTTTTAAAAGTGAATTTTATATTTTATCTTGTTTGCATTTTATTTTGTTTCTTCTCTCTGGTAGTCCTGGAAAACTGGATTTTTAGAATGTCTCTATCATGATTTTTTGCTCCTTGAATCTCATATAGGTGATCCACTTGAAGTGTTTCCAATTCAATACTATTAGAATGAAACTTTTTCCTAATATTTATCCTATGATTATTTTGCTTTAACTTACCTTGTAGCTATTAGACTACCCCCTATTATCTGTTTGCCTACATAAGCAGCCCTGAAAAGCTCTGTAGAAGTGACCACATCCCAGTAAAATGGCTTGGTTAAGTATCTGTCTAATGTGCCACCCAAGGATTATGCAGGTGTGGCAGATACATAGAGACCAAATTTACTGGAGTCTGAATTCTTTGATGGCTGCTTTATTGGGATAAGGGCTAAGTAGTGGGTGTGGTTGATTGAATGTGAAAGCTTTATGCTGATATCTGAATCATACACTAAAGAGAGTTAGGATTCTGTTCTATGCATGACATCCTGCCACTGACCAAACTGTGTAGATTTTTGTCTCAAAGAAAATTGTTTTAAATGAATGATTGTGTAATTATAACATTAGTACAAAGGACTACCAAATCCAATTTTGTTTTTTCTGCTTAGGCAGCTGCCCTAGTTCACATCTATCTGGATGGATCTGTGTTAGTGACTCATTGTGGCATTGAACTGGGACAGGGGGTTCACACCAAAATGATTCAGGTAAGAACAAATAAATGTGTGTGTGTGTGTGTGTGTGTGTGTGTGTGTGTGTAGTGAGAGGGAAAAATTAAAGGAGAGCAGTTATACCACTTTTGCATTTTCATTTTAATAAATCAGTATTTGAAGGTATTAAGGTAGAGGAATAGACAATTTAATTCAATTCAATAAGCAGCAATCAAACTAGAAAAAGCAATGGTTTTGGAGTCAGAGGACCCCAGTACAAAAACATCTTGGCTTACTTTGGCCAAATTATTTCTTCCTTATGTGCCTCAGTTTCCTCATCTGTTAGATGATAGATTGGAATAGATGGCCTCTGAGATCTCTCCTAGCTCTAAATAATATGATCCTGTAATCTACTATATACAAAGCATTATTCTAATTGCTAAGGATACAAAGCAAAAACAAATAAAATGAGACCCTGCCCTCAAAGAGCTTACATTCTATTGGCAGGGCATATATTTACATGTATAAGTAAATAGAATAATTTGAGGAAGAAAGCACTAACAACTAGGGGGACCAGAAATGACTTTTTGTAGATGGCCAGGTTTTGAAAGAAGCTATTACATGGGGCGACCAGGTAGCACAGCGAGTGGGAGCACCGGCTCCAGTGTTGGGATGACCTGGGGATCTAATCTGGGCTCAGACACTTAGCACCCACCCAGAAACACCTGGCTGTGTAACCTTGAGCAAGGTACTTAACCCCAATTGCTTAGGGGCGGCCAGTTGGCTCAGCGAGTAAGAGCACCGGCTCCAGTGTCGGACCTGGGGATCAAATCCGAGCTCAGATACTTAGCAGGACACCCAGAAATAACTGGCCGTGTAACCTTGAGCAAGTTACTTAACCTTGCTTGCTTTAAAAAAAAAAAGCTATTACAACTCCTTGAATTGAATTTAGAAGAGACTGATTTTTGAGCCCAAATCCCAAATTATGAATTTTACATCCAGAAAAATATTTGATCTGAAAATTGAAAATAGTAATCTCAGTGGACAAAAGTCCAAATTATGATTCAGAATATGACTGTGAGTATAAAATGAGTAAAGTAACTGGAAACTTCTGAAGGGATATTTCTATCAATCTGAGGCATAGGGGAAAAAAATCTATCTATGACATCAAGAAAACTTAAAGATTATACAGACCAAACATCATTTGTTAGATGAAGGAACTAAGCCCCTCTACTCTACACTTCAGGACCCTTCTATTCTTTTGCTTCTTTCTTGGTGGAAGAGATGGCCATTCACCTTGCCAAGGCCAACTCTCTCTACCCATTTCCTTCAAAATGATACTTTACTGTATCCTTCAGGATCCTTCCCTCACTCTCATATTGAATTAATTCTGGGGTTTCATCCTAGGTTCCTTAGATAAGTTATAAAATGTCTGTATGTCTTAGTTTCTTCATCTGACAAATTGTTTTTGAGCTATGTAATCTTGACAGAGCCCTGCACTTGTGTTTAAAGCTAATTTCAGACATTAAATGGCTTTTGAGACTGGAGAGGTTACAACTTCCATAAGCCTTAATGTGTGTATCTGTAAAACAGGGACTGAAAAAAGCAACTACCCTACAAAATTGCTTTGATAACTAAATGACATGTCAGTAAAAGAACTTTGCAAACCTTAAAGTGTTAGATACATGTCAACTGTTTTCATACTTTAGGACTCATCTGACAAATTTGTTTAATCTCTGAAGATATTAACATAATTTCTAAATTCTTTAGAGTATAAGTAGATAAATCATCATTTGTCAGATGAAGAAACTAAGGTTTTGAGAGGTTATGTAATTTATCAAAAGAGCTGAGGTTGAAATCATAGTCTCTTTATTATAGATGAGAGAAAGAGAGTTAATGATTAATGAGGCAGGATCTTAGAGACGACCAGAGAGGGCGAAAGGACTTTACCATATACATCGATGTCCTTTCAAACAGTCTGGCCTCCCAATTTATCAGCCTCCTCAATTCCCAACAGCTACAGCTTCAGTCTACCTCAGCCACAGACATGCTTGATTGAACACTGCCCTTTTCTCTAGCTATTATCCTACATCTTTTCTCCCCTTAATTGCCAAACTCTTAAAAAAGAATTTCACCACTTTCCCTTTCTTACCACTCTCACTTATTTCTTAATTCTTTCAAGCTGGTTTCTCATTCTACCACTTGCCTAAGACTGTTATTTCCAAGGTTATCAATAATATCCCAACTTCTAAGTCAGGTGGTCTTTTCTTATTCTTCATATACTTGGACCTCTCTGCATCTTTTGATACGGCTAACCATTCATTCCCTTTACTCCACCTCATAATCAAATATATCAGTGTGTGTGTGTGTGTGTGTGTGTGTGTGCGCGCGCGCACACGCCTGTGTGTGTGTGCAGTACAGTTTTTGTTTGGTAAAATTTGAGTTCAGTCAAAAGGTTGCACTTAAGGATCTGGAAAGCCACGTGTGGCCTGAAGGCCACAGGTTCATCACCCCGTCCTAGACCAATTAGTTTTCCCTTTCTTCACTTAATGATATACACATGCATTTGTGTGTATATGTATATGACATATACTTAAGACAAACAGGAAAGGGCAAAATATTTTTAAACTTAAACATATTTTTGATACAAAAGTCTTTTCTCAGATTCATATCATATAATGGTATTTACTAGGCTGTCTAAATAAATGTATTTAAACTATGTCAGCTATTGTCATCATTATTATTGTTATATTATTAGATTATAAACTGTTAAAGAGTGGTCTCTGTGTTGCATTCCAAGCTCCTAGCACAGAAACCTACAAATAGTAGGTATTTAATGTCTTTTGAATTGAGTTGAACATGTGTTAATAAGAGCTTATTCTCTTTGTTAGGTTGTCAGTCGTGAGTTAGGGATGCCAATGGAAAATATTCACTTGCGTGGAACTAGCACTGAAACGGTTCCTAATGCCAATGTTTCAGGAGGTTCTGTGGTGGCAGATGTCAATGGCATGGCACTGCAGGTAAGATCAGAGCACTAACATCTTAATCTTTGGCCTTCCATGATTAAATGAAGAATGTTCCCAAAGTCTTAGTGTAGTTTTAAGTTGTTAAAGATTACATTTTAAACAAATTTAAACCACCAAAGTTTAAAACTACACTAAGACTTTGGGACATATATAAGTGAAGCCCAGCAAATCCTGAAAGAAATATTTAGAAATGAGAGTGGAAAATCATTTGAATATTTTAACTCTTTCAAGGTATTGGGGGGAGGGGAGGTAAAGGATTACAAAGAAGTCTAAGGGAACTTTCCTATCCTCTAGAAGCTTACAATCTAGTATATTGGATAAAGTGTAGAATTTGGAGTAAGGGAGACCTATATTCAAATTCTGCCTCTGATACTTGCTAGTCATGTGGGCATAGACAAGTTATTTGACTTCAGTTTCCTCTTCAGTAGAGAATATAGAAGAATCTATGATTTTGTCAGCATGGGGAACTCCCATTGTGGGAGCTGCCTGTACAGCCTGTCAGTGGTAAGGGAAGGGAAGTAGGATTACTTGATCACAAATGTAATACAAGAAAGAACCTTAGAAATTATCTAGTGTAACCACCTCCCTCCACCCCCCATCCCACCCTCATTTTCTAAGTGAGGAAACTGAGGTCCAAGAAAGTTAAATGACTTGCCTAGGGTAAAAAATGTTAGCCTCAAAGTTAGAATTTGAACCCGGGTCCTCTAACTCTAATCAATGTTCTTTCTCCTACCGTGCTGCCTACTGTCAGCTAGGTAGAATTTAGAGAGATGGAGAGAAGAGGTTTTGGCATTCCAAGCTGTGAGAAATAGCATAAGTAAAGACAGAGAGATTAGAATATGCAAAGTGAATTTGGGAGGTATTGAGATGAGGAATCTGGCTGGAGTAGGGAAGTTCCATGTTGAGGAGCAGAGGGCGATAAGGTTAGAAAGGTGGACTGGATTTTCCTTTTGCCAGTAGTTATGTTGTAATCCCTTGCATACAGTAGGTGCATAAGATATATTTGTTGAATTAAATTGAATTGGAGTTGGATCTCCCCCACCTTATTTTCACATAGACACTTCTGGGATGTTCAACTAATTCAACTCCATTCTTTGAGATCATCATGCCTTGGATAAATAAAAAATCCTATAGGATGCTGTAGGAAAAGTATAGCTCATTTGAATAAGTTAGTCGATATCCCCTTCATTCCCAGCTAGACCCCTTAGCTTTCATGTAAAGACCAGCTCCATATAAAGTCCAGCCTCCAAAGAAGATTATTATTATTATTTTCAAAGCAATTGGGGTTAAGTAACTTGCTCAAGGTAACACGGCCAGTTATTTCTGAGTGTGGTGCTAAGTATCTGAGCCTGGATTTGATCCCCATGTCATCCCGACACTAGAGCTGGTGCTCTTACTTGTTGTGCTACCTGGCCACCCCAGAAGATTATTATTCTGCCTTGAGTTAAACTTCTCTCACTTTTGCCCACATCTGCTGGCCAACTGCTCAAGTCTCAGATGATTCATCGTACTATATAGTTTGTGGAGTAGCTTTTTAATTTCACTGGCCTGGCCCCATCTTCCTCTAGGGCATGTACGTTTCCAGGCATTGTGTTAGCTTATGAAACAATCACACAATGCTACTGACTCATACTCAATTTACCAAACAGTGATCATCAAAATTAGTAGTAGATTGTTCTTAGGAATAAACAAGTTGCAAGAATAAATGAAACTCATTCATTGAACAAACATTTATTTAGCACCTGGTGGGTACAAAGCCCTGTTTTAGGCACTGGAAGAACTAAGATGAGCAGCTACTTTTAGAGAACTTATAGTTTATAGTCTTATAAATCCATAGGCATTAATGACAGTAAATCAACTTGCAGCTTTATTAAGTGGTTTGTACCCAATTGAGCTTTACATTTTTTAAAAATTATGAACCACTTTCTGTCTCAGGTACACTGGTATTAATTTTATTTAACAAAGCTACTATTTCTTTCACAACATTACTAGCATAAATTTCATTTTTTTTCATCAATTATAGGATGCCTGTCAAATTCTTCGAAAACGTCTGGAACCCATCATTAACAAAAACCCTTATGGCACATGGAAGGACTGGGTAAGATTTTTTTCATGTGAAAGAATATGAGGCAGTTCTTGTCACAAGAAGAATGCCTAACAGGGTACTTATAAATCAGACAGCTTTAATAAAGGATTCTGAAAGGTACCAGTAAAGTAAATTAAATGATCAGTGAGGAGGAAATAAACAGAATAAAGGGAAGTTGGGGGCTGGATTTTGATAACGTTAGTGGGTCACTTTTAGATTCTCAAGCATTTTGTTTAAAGGCCCATCTGCTTCTTAGGAGGTAGAAAACTAATGTTCTAGGGTTGAAGTGATAAAGAAAGGAACTTTCTAGGAACTGAGTAGATTTCATGTACTCTTAGCAACTGGAAAAGGAGGTTCCCCAGGATTATTCTGTGAGGTAACATTTTCCTGTCTTGAACCAAGAACTTTGATTAGTTATTTAGAGTTGGAAGGGACCTCAGCAGCCCTTCTCACCACAAAGCATCCGATAAGTGGCCATTCAGCCTGTTTGAAGATCTCTAGGGAAGGGGAGTTCATAGCTTTTGGAAGCTGCCTATTCCACTTTGGAATAATCCTCATTATTTGGAATTTTTCCTGACATCAAACCTAACTTTGAGTCTTTGTGAATTCCATCCCTTCCTCTTGGTTATTACCAAACAGAACAAGTCTAACCCTTCTTTGTTGCACCAGCTCTTCAAATATTTAAACATAGCAGTGGTGTTCTCCCTGACAGTTTTCTTCATGACAGACACCCCCAGTTCCTTTAACTGATCATCATATACCATGGACTTGACACAAGAAATCATCTAGACCAACCTGCTTATTACACAGATGAGGAAACTGAGGCCTAGAGAGAGTAAGTGACTAGTAGGTCACATGGTTGGCAAGTTGCTAAGCCAGGTTTGAAGCACACACTTGGATTCCCAGCATTCTTTCCCCTGCACCATGCCTTAGCCAGGGCATAGTACACAGGGATGTATGACTAGGGACATTTTTATATCACGTTTGGCATGTGTACGAGTTTTAAATGTCAGTAAATTCACTGTCCATGGCATATAGGTATTCTGTGGTGACTCATCATATATGTTACAGCAGTGGCACAATTAACAACATACAAGTAATAGAATTTTTCAGTTTGCCTGAGCAGCAAAATACCCTGTCCTATCTCTGCAGCCTGTTGTGTACACATGACAGCCAAGGGGATTTTCAGTGCAATTGGCAGAACTTGATGGGCTTCTGCTTTTATGTCCTTGTTTTTTCTTTTTAGTATTAGTACATACCCACCATATTGAAATGAAAACTCACTCACCGATCCTGTGAATGTCTGCAACAGATTCTTTAACTCTTCAAAAATTCTAAACAAATGCTAAGTAAATAAGTATTTCTATAAACAAAGTAGAGCAGATAATGAAAATTATACGTAAAACCAGGAATTTCTGTTGTGTGCATTACTTTTCCTTTGAAGTATATAATCAATTCAAAATATTACTTTCAAAGTCATCATGCTCATGTGTTTCCTTATGAAGTTTCTTCTATTCATTCTGTGCTTTGAAAAATGCTTCAGGGACCTTCTTTTCTTTGACTTTGTCTTTTGACAATATGTTTGATGGCCCTCCTCTCTCCCCCAAAAGTGGGAAAAAGGAAAAATAACAGTGCTTCAGATTCCTTAAAACTATTTTAAACTTATTTAAAAGGTAATTAGATAATTGTGTTATAGGAAGAGAAGAGAGGTTGTCCATAAGGAAATTATTGGTACCCTTACAATGTCAAGAGAAAATAAGGAGGGCTTCCAGCATATGGGGTGTAATTCGTACTACACCTGTCCCACACCCCCAAGCAAACTCATGGGAGAACATGGCCCAGAGCTGCTTTGGATGGTTTGGTCATCCCATTATTGTTGTGTGGACTGTGAGCTACATTGAAGAAGTTAAAGATCCACGTGCATATGAATGTTCCAAGTTTTTAAATCATCACCAATTTGGCCAGAGGGCAATGAATTTTTTGGTTACTGAAACTCTGAAAGACTAAGATGTCTCCAGTACTTGGGCTCTCTAAGGGTAGAAATGCCAGTACTGAAATTGGAACAGAAAATTATTGTAGGCATATTGTAGTTTGGTATTGTAGGTTATTAATTTAATTTGTAATAAGAATTAGCAGTTACTAATTTAAAAACAGGATTACTTAATTTAGAATAAAATTAGTAATGAAAACATAGATGAAATGTTATATCTAGTTTTTGTTTTGTATCATACAAAAAGAATGCCCTTCTTTTGCAGGCACAAGAAGCTTTTAATCAAAGCATTAGTCTTTCAGCAACTGGCTATTTCAGGTAAAAAAAAAACCCTTTCAATCTTCTCCTAGATTTGTTAAAATTTGAGGTGACACCATACCATTTCATTGCTGAAGTGAGAAAAGGAAGAATTTAAAATATCAAGACTAATCTAGAGTATTTCAAAGAAATAGATAAAAATGCCTTTTAAAAATGTGTATTTAAAAATAGTGGAATCAAGGGAAACTTTGGTTTTGTTTACAATTTTGACAAAGGGTATTTTATATTTTCTAGTAGTATAGGGCACTAACTTCTGTTTCCTGTTTAAAAGTACCAATGGCTGGATAGATTCATGGGAGAACTTATAGGTGAATAGATAATATTGCAACAAAAATAAAAATTTACTAGGAATGCTCAGCAAAAGTTTCTGGGAGGGCAGGAGAGCTGCATCTCATTGTTCTTATGACTTTAAAATAATTGTTCATCATTCCTGGGGAATCTTTTAGAACAAAGCCTTTCACATCCAGCCTAGGATAAACATAGAGAAAGAAGGGAAGAATTTTTTCTAACAATCTAATGGCCTTAATTGTCCCTGCCTTACTCTCTACTCTCAAAATGTGTCTAACACTGAAATACTAAGGGGCAGACAAGGAGCCGATGCAGATTGTCTGGTCTGAAAATGTAAGTCCAGGTTAATGATAGAGAATGATGGTGAGAGTGGTGCCATTACAGCATTACAAGCATAGGTCATGGAAGACTAGGGTTTGGCAATGGAGATCAAGGCATTTGGATGTAAGCTTCTTAAATTGTCTCCTAGTGGCCTAGTGTTAATCTAGAATAGAGGTGCTAAACTCAGAAAGAAATGGGGTTGGTCCCTTGAATCGAATATAAGGATCCTTATGGGCACATATTGATTTAGAAAACCAGACATTAACATTATCTATGTTTTATTATATTGTTATTTGTTTTGTTGAATATTCCCCAATTACATTTTGATCTGGTTCAGTCTGTAATCTAGGGTGTTTTGAACCATGTGTTTGACCCCTCTGGTCTAAAAGGTATGGATAGTTTTGAGCAATTGTCAGAAAAAGCAAGTACTGAGACTTTCACATTAGGTTACTCTGCAGGGCAGGCAAAATTCTTACTGAGAGAGGAATACTTTTGGAGGGACGTTCATATGACCCAGAGCATTTGTTTAGGAGTTTTTCAGGGGTTTGAAATAAAAGTCCAAAACAAGAGGGATGTGTTTGTTTGGGGTGTGTATGTGTGTGTGTGTGTGTGTGTGTGTGTGTGAATGTCAATGTGGTTAGAGTGGCATGGAAACATCCATCTAGCATCACTGAAATGATGGTTATATATTAGGCAAGATTTCTGCCTTTCAATGGTCTAAACAATCTGTATCTTCCAGAGATCTGGTTATTCTCTACGTCTTTTGTTTTAAATACAGCTTACTATAGCTGTGAAATAAAATTCAACCAGAATTTTTACTATAATAAAAACCGACGACTTAAAATGTTCACTTTAATATTTTTAATAGTTACAAAGTGGCCTACTAACAACAACTCTCTAGAATAGTTAATCGAAGTGTTATATCCATAGTTTACAGATGAGGAAACTGAGGAGCCAAATGAGGAAGAGGTTAAGAATCTCAATCAAGTGAAGTGATGGGTGTGTATCACTCAGGTCCTTAAGTGGCACATTGGAGAGAGTGCCCAGTTCACTGTCAGGAGAATGTGATTTCAAATCCATACTCAGACACCTAGTAGCTGTGTGACCCTGGAAAAGTCATTTAACCCTATTTGCCTTGGTTTCCTCACTTGTAAACTAAGCTGGAGAAGGAAATGGCTAGCCCTTCCAAGTCTGTCTGCCAAGAAAACCCCAAATGGTGTTACAAAGAGTTGGACACAATTGAAATGACATTGAATAACAACAAATTGTGGCTCAGCTAATCCAGTAAGTGACAGAGCCAATCCTAAACTCTGGTCTTCTTTTAAGCACAGTGTTCTTTCCACCATGATATGCTCCCAATTAAATCCATCCCTTGTAAGATACTTAAAAAACTACATTTCCAACAGGGGCTACGAGTCTGACCTAGACTGGGAAAAAGGTGAAGGTCACCCATTTGCCTATTTTGTGTATGGAACTGCCTGTTCGGAAGTTGAAGTCGACTGTCTGACAGGAAATCATAAGGTAACTGTTTTCTCATACAGTCTCCTACTTAGGCCTAAATTGCAGGCTGAATTCCATCCCTCCCTTCAAGCAGGTGATGCCAATCTCATGTGTCGGAATCACAGAATCTCAGAGTTGGAAGGGACAAGCTCAAATAAGCCATTTATGAATATGTAGCCCAGAAAATGTTACCAAGTCTAATTTATTGGTGTTATCAGACCAGAGTGACCAGTGATTCTAAGCTCTTATGTGAAAAATAATAATAGAACTTTCTTAAAGGCCTTTCAGGTCAGTTTCAGAACATCAATCCAAATTTATTGTGTCAGCCAACAATTCTATTTTCTGGTTGTCAGATAAGTGACTTCCTTTACTCAGGTAATGGACTACATATATTGAAACATTGGAGTATCTTTATAGATTTATGAATTATACAAGAAGAATCCCTCTTCCCTCCCCTTGCTCTACCCCTTCCACTTACTTTCTGCCAATAAATAAAATTCCTGGATATTTCTCAAGTGATATTTCAGGCTGGTCATAAGTTTCCCCATCATATGAGGAAGCAATCTCTTCTGGGGTTGAAAAAAAAACAAGTTGATCTGCCTTAGGAAACACATGTGACCATCACCAACAATGATACACTTATAGCTGACAAGAGGAAGAAGCTGTCAGGGTAGACATAATCAGTTCTAAGATTAACATGAGAATAATGTACCACTGGTTCAGGGCATCTGTTATATGCTGATCTGATGATCTGCACTGATCCAACCAACCCAGGATTTCTTATGGTGATGTCTTTGGCCTGTGGGTGGGGCTGTTTATCACTAATGTGGGGCCTGACTGTATCATCTTAATGGAATACTCCTTTTGTTGTGGTTTTGGAAGATTTATGAGCCTTGTTTATCTAGCCCCAGGCTTCCAAGCCTCTGGTCATGAAGCGCAAGCCTGCTTAACTCCCCATGGTTTCTACCCACACGTAATGCTTATCACTGGGGCTTGGTGTACTTGTTAGAGAGATCTTCAAGTGTCCTTACACAACATTTCACCTCTCCTTAATGTGTCTGACTTTGCCTACCCTTCTCGATAAGAAGGCTTTTTGGATCATCTAGATTTGCACATTTTCAGATTGTGCCTATTCTGCCAAGGTCCTAGGACAAGGTTGTAACGTACTATGAACATGATAATTCATGGAGTTCTATAACAACAGTACTGCTGACTTGTCTTAGCAGGGGGCTTGGAATTGACCGTATGCAGGGCCTACAAAGTTCTGGGTCACCTGCTGCCATAGCTGACCTTGCTCTTTTTTAAGAGGGGCAATCCAGTGTTGTAGAAAGAACACTGAATTTGCTATCAGGAGACCTGGGTAACATTAGGATCAATCTAGATGTGCAATCATGGGAACATCATTATCTCCCCCAGAGGAAGTTGTTTCCTCATCTGATGATGGCCTAAAAATGTCATTTGAGAAATACTCAGGAATTTTGTTTATTGGCAGAAGGTTTGGGTGAGAGGGGAAGGGGGGCGGGGAGTCCCAGGGGAGGTGCCACAGTAGAAGGAAGATTCCTCTTTTATAATTAATGTCTTTAATGATCAATTTCCTCAGTTGTAAAATAATAGTAATACATATACTATCTAACTCACAGGACTACTATGAAGAAAGTACTTTGTGAACTTGAAAGTATCATATAAATATGAGCTATTACTATTATTATTAATCAGCTACAATCTTCCCCTTCCTCCCTCTTCTCCCAAGGCAAGCATCCTGAGTAGCCCCAATAGTTCTGAGCATTCAGTTGGGTGGGTAGTCACTGACTTAGCAGAAGACTGTGGTGGACTGAATGCTCCTTGAGGGACCATGCTTGGTTTTGTATTGTTGCATGTTATTTTTCTTTCAGATAAACATTTGGTTTTCATCCTGTTGGTGTCACCTGCTACCCTTTCCGTGCTTAGGCTATGGCAAAGGGCAGGAAGTTCTGCTCCTTTGAGAATAGAACATGTTTCTGTCACAGCAGGTTTTGGGTACTGTCCCAAATCATACACCTTGAATAATGATCTCCTGTAGACGTCGTTGGTCTGTAGGCATCCAGCAGAACTTTGTTTGTTGTAACTTCAGCCACCAAAATAGAGACTCCCAGACCTGGAAGGAAGTTTAGAAAGCACCTAGTTTGACCTCTCATTTGTAGAAGAAGAAACAGAGACTGCAGAGAGGTGACATGACTTGGGCAGGGTCACACAATGAGTTAGTGAAAAAAGTTGGGGCTAGAACCTAAGTTTTCTGAGCCCCAGACTAGTTAATAAGACAAGACAGCTAGCATTTGTTAGGTGAAGCATATGTGTAAAGCAGTGTGCTATGTGCTAGTTATTGTATCGCCAAGGTAATATTCCACAGCACCAATGGTGACTATGAATATGCCAGCATAGTTCTGAATCACAAAATATAATAGACTCCGTATAAAAGACAGAAGCAAAACATTTTTTTTAAACACCAGGAAGCCGAATGCCAACACCAGAAAGTCAAATTCCAACAGCAGAAAACTGAATCCATCATAGCAGTAAAGAAATTAATATACCTTATCACTGCAGGAAGCAACACTATCCCAAAGCCTTCCTCCTGCTTGGGCCTTCCCACAAACAAATACTTAAAATCCTAGCTATCTGCTTGCCTGCATCCTCTCCTCCCTCTGTTTTAACTGCTTTGACTCCTAACTTCCTCTCAGCTGTGTTCCACCCTTCCTGCTTCACCTGTTCAGCAAATTACTCCCACCACAGGCTCCATGTGATTACATTCAACTTATTAAGGGGCAAGGAAGATCTTCAAATTCCCATTAATATTACAGTTATACAAATGCAAGGAATAAAAATCATCCCTGTCATCAAGGAGATTATATTCTAATGGGGGAAGAAAACACATAAAAGGGAGAAGGAAGCTGAAAAGAAGGGAGGGAGGGGAGAATAGATTAAGGTAAATGGCAGTAGGTATGATAGAAAGTTCAATTCAATGCCTTTTCCACTACTCCACCCTGCTAAACAGATGATGTGAATGCTTCAAGTCTGTAAGGGTTTAGTATCCCGTATCATCAACTAATTTTCTTCTTAAGAAAGAAGATTCTTGATTCAATAGAATAGAAAATAGAAATTAAGGCCACTTAACTATATATAAGGATCTCTTTGGGCCATATATTGACTTAGAAAACCACACCTATTTACATATTTCTTTTAAAAAAATTAATGTATCAACACATTAAAATCAGATAGAAACGACATTTTATTCTGGTCTCTTTCCCTTCCCCCACCTCAGACATCCTGGGGTCTCTCTCAGGAGTGTAGTGGGTTGCATATTTGGCACCTCTGATCTAGATGAAAACATATCCTCAAACCCTGCACCCTTCAGTTTTCATATTTTTCCTTCCACTAATTGCCATAGTTAATCCTGTTTCCAGGACAGATGAGGATCCTCAGGGCTCTTGTGAGAGGCTGACTGCCCCAATACACTGCTTTTCATTTGTAGATTAGTAGAGAAGTTTTGGTTTCTAAGTTCCAGTCTTGAGGTTCAGCCCTTTCACTACTATGAAAATAACCTAGAATAAGAGAATATTTCTTGCTCTTTTTACTGTGGCACACCAAGTTCTACAACAATTCATTAGCAGGAGGAATACGAATACTATTTCTTATCTTATACTTCTTCCTTCCAATTATAGAGGTACAAGAAAGTACAGAAAATTAAAAGCTGTTTCTAATTTGTTGTGTCATTTCTTGTGTCTTTTGATGAATTAGGACCAACTTATTTAATTGATAATTTATGACAAGTGTCATATTTTCTGTTAACTACTTATTTCTTGCAGAGACAATAGCGGCCAAACTATTAAGTTGGTTAGTTTATTGATATAACTTTGAAAACTCATTTCACTTAATAAAATCATTTGTTACTTCTTTCTCCTGAAAGAAATGGGGATGTGGTGCCACTCAGGAATGAGTGCCAAATAGGATGCAGCTTTTCCCTCTCCCTAGAATTGGTTTTCAAAAAGCATAAATGGACCTTTTCTTTTTTTTTTTTTAACAGAACATAAGAACAGACATTGTCATGGATATTGGTCGCAGTATCAATCCAGCTATTGATATAGGTCAGGTAAGTGATTATTTTTCAATCTTTCTGTATTTCTAACACTCAATTTTAGTTGTGATTGGAGTGAAACACATGCTGTGGGGATTTTCAGGGACATAGTTACTCATTACTTTTAGGTGCCATACTTTTATGTAAGGGTATCCTTCCTCCATCCTGGGGATCTCTATTCCTTCTGGGCCAAAAATTATTCCTATTACCTCATATCAGGTCAGAAAATATTTGGGCTATTTTAAAGGAGTTTGGGTATGAGAAAAGACTAAGCCTATCCAGGGGTGGGGAACCTGTGGCCTCAAGGCCCATGTGACCTTCTTGGTCCCTGGGTTCATCCTTTTGACCAAGTCCAAGTTTTACAGAACAAATCCTTTTATTTAGGGAATTTGTTCTGTGATTTTAATTCAGTCAAAGGGCTACACTTGAGGACCCAGAGGGCCAGATGTGGCCTTGAATCTGAAGTATAAGGTTCTCTGAGGACACTAATGTTACAAAATCAATCAATTAAACAATAAGTATTTATCAAGAACCTTTTATGTACCCAGTTGGCAAGAAAAGTATGAGTATTCTAAACTATTCAAAGCTTAAAAATCATCATGAGTTTGTCCATGATTAATGTTTTGACCACAAGCTCTCAGAGACTAAAATGTTGAACGTAGATCTTCGAATCTAGTTGGAGAGATAAGACTAATACACAGGAACCAGTAAGAGAATATTTTCTGAATATATAATGACTTTTCAAATTGTGTTATGCAAATATGTGCTGAAGGAATTCAGAGAATTAGGAAATCACTATGGACTCAGTTTCGGAAGTCATCATGGTATACTGAAGTTGAGTATGAATTGGGCTCTAAAGGGATGGCTTATGATTTAATTAGGTAAAGGGTATGGCATAACAGGCAATGGGAACTGCCTAAGTGAAGACACGGAGGAGAGAATGAGCATTGTGAAGACAGTTAAACATGTACAAACATTTCCAAATTATGTTGCCTATACTCTGGTCAGCCTCTTTTTCCCCTTCATAATATCAGAATCTTGTACTCTTCCTCCTGGGATACTGGGCTCTAACAGGTGTTTTTTTTTTTTTTTTGCTTAATTTGCCTGAAACCAAGCTTCCAAGTCATTTCTTGGACATTTTCAACTATACCAACATATGTGTAGCCTCCCCCATCTCTTCTTTATTTGTTGTCTTTCCCCATTAGGATGTAAGTTCTCTGAGGTCAGGGGCTCTGTTATTGCTTATATTTGCATACCCAGTGCTTGGCATCTAATCGGTGCTTAAAAATTTTTTTCTTTATCATTCATTCCTGATTAGATTAATCTGATTAGAGTGGCAATAGCATACTTCTTGGTGAACACTGGAGGATGTTACAGGATAAATACATCTTAAAGTTAAAAACAATGCTCAGTGAGGTCTGATGGAAAATATTGTCACTGTGTAGGGGGATTGGGGAGACTTCATGGAAAGAGATACCATTTGAGATAGAATTTTTAAATGACGGATAGGGGATCAGTAAGTGAGGAGGGAATAGGAAGAGCATTCCAGATGCAGGAAATAAATAACAGGACTAAAAATTCTGATTCTAAGCGTAGGTGAGATTAAGCAAAAGCTAGTAACAGAAGTCCATAGTAGAGCTACTTTAAGGTTTAAAAACGCTACACATATAGTATGCCCTTTGATCCTCACCAAAAAATAAACAAAAACCCTTGAAGTAGGTGCTATTAGTATCCTCAATTTTTATATATTAACAGTCAGAGCCTAAGAGAGATTAACTCATTAAGTGACTTGCCAAGTATCACATAGCTAGTGTTTTAGGTAGGATTTGAACACGAGTTTCTGATTCAAATTCCCATTCTCTATCTACTATACCAAGCTTTCTTAAAAATAAAAAAAGGATGAACAGGTATAGGAGGAAGATCACACTGATCTTGCAGTTGATTGGAACCTCTAAATATTTTTCACATGAACTCTCATCTAGCATATTTCCCCTATCCTGTACTTATGTAATTGATATTTGGATCCCTATAGGATTTTATATTTATACCTAATAATTTTCATTTCCTTAGATAAGACCAATTTTCTAATTTATTGAAATATTTTTGGATCCCACATCATACATCCAGTGTGGTAGTTTTCCCTCTCAGATCTGATAATCATGTACTCTTATACTTTCATCCAAGTGATTGACAAAAGTATTGGATAGAGCAGGATCAAGAACAGAGTCTTGATATATTGTACTGGAGACTTCCCTCCAAGTTGACATCATTCTCTTCATCGCAACCTTTTAGCTCCATTAATTCAGTCAGGTCCAAACTGACTTAACCATACTATTTTTTCAGTCTATATTTCTGCATTTGTTCACATGAATATCAAGAGAGACTTTATAAAATGATTTCCTAAAATCATGTTATATTCCTTCCAAGTAGCATTTCCCACATTTATCAGTCTAGAAATCTTATTGGAAAAAGAAATGAGATTAATATAGCATTACTATGAATGATTACCCATGAATCATACTTGATAGGTTGATAGGGAGAGGGCAAGCTGAAAGAATAGTAAGAAGTCTGAAAGAAGTAGTGAAAATCAGTTTTGACTTAGAACCTATTAAAAGTAGCAAGAAATAGGTAGAAAATGCTGGTCTTAAAGACTGGAAGACCTGGGTTCAAATACGATTTCTGGTACATATTGGCTGTCTGTCCCTGAAAAAATAAGTTAAATACTCAGTGCTCTAGGCAGGTGTCTGTAAGACTATGAGCTGCAAAGAAGGCAATGACCTGTACTGGTAGAAGACTCTCAGCCTAGGAACTCCCTATGCCAATCAAACCACAAGTCTATTTCTTGTCCCATACTTATATGAAGTGGTATATGATGTGATATGATATGATATAAGTGATATGATATGAATATATATATGAAGAAAAAATGTGATTAATAGAAATAGAAGGGACTTTAGTGATCTTCTAGTACAATTTCTTCATTTTTACAAATGTGAAACTGAAGCTTAAGAAAATTTTGTGACCAGCTTATCATCATACAACTAGTTCATGTCAGAGCCAGGACTATAACCCAGATCTCTTTACTCTAAATTTATTATTGCTAGTTGAGGCATGGACCAATAGCATGTGGTTCTCTGTAAAATGTTTAAAATACTTTAAAAATAAACACTGTAAAGTTGCAAAGCATTTGCTTTAACATGCCTGATGATATTTGACTATATATGGAAAAATTAATTCCTTATCACTTTTTTCCACATCAGATTGAAGGTGCATTTATTCAAGGTGTGGGTCTTTATACGTTAGAGGAACTGAAATACTCACCTGAAGGAATCCTCTACACTCGGGGGCCAGAACAGTACAAAATTCCTTCCTTCTGTGATGTTCCTACTGAGTTCAATATTTCCTTTTTGCCTCCTTCTGAAGTTGCACGCACTCTATATTCATCAAAGGTAAGGTACCCTGGATAAGAATTACTTTTTCACTGGAAAATGTTTGAGGATGCAATTCAATTTAATGTAATGCAAGTATTTATTAAACCAGTATATGTGATGCATTGTAGTAGATGCTGGGAATAAAAAAAACAAGAACCCCTCCCCCCCCAACAAAAAACAAAATTCTCTTGTCCTCAAGGAGTTTGCATTCTACTGGGAGGAGATTAATGCTTCTTCTTTCCATGTGAAGCACCATACAAAATAATGTTACTTTTCATTGCTAATGGTTTGAACTCAATAAGGACTATATAAAGAAAGAAATATAATAGCTGAAATTTGTTTGGCTGTTTAAGGTTTGCAAAGCATTTTACATTTATTAACTCATTTTTTAGAGTGATATTAAATATAAATAAAAAGAAAGTTGGATTTTTTTTTAGCTATTATATCTGTTTTTGTCCAAGGGCCTGGGTGAGTCTGCATTATTCCTGGGATCCTCTGTGTTTTTTGCCCTGCATGATGCAATACTTGCAGCTCGACGAGAAAGAGGATTTTCTGGAGTCTTCACATTGAACAGTCCATTGACCTCTGAGAAGATTAGAATGGCCTGTGAAGATAAATTTACAAAAATGGTACATATTTTTCAAAAGGCAACAGTCGGAAAAATGCTAACTGTTCTTTTTTTGAGACTAGAACTTAATGAACCACCAAAGTAGTTTTCCACTGTAAGCAGAGGGAAATGAGAGATGGGGATGTAGGGAGATATTATAATTTTTAGAATTATTGTTATTTCTAAATAAAGCCCTGCAGATTCTTAAGGGTATGAAATAATAGACTGGTAGCGCTAGAGTGAAAAACTCAAAAGTTTCCATTGCTCATTTTATGAAAGAAAAAGAAAAAAATGCAACAAAGAGGAATTTTGTTATTGTTCAGTCGTGTCTGATCCTTCATGATCCCATTTAGGGTTTTCTTGGCAAAGACACTGGAATGGGTTATCGTTTCCTTCTCCAGCTCATTTTACAGATAAGGAAACTGAGGGAAAGAGGATTAAGTGCTTTGCTCAGAGTCACACAACTAGTAAATATCTGAGGCTGGATTTGGAATCAAGAGGATTATTCTTGACTTCAGGTCCCGCACTCTAGCAATTGTGCCATCTAGCTACAGAGGAATGGTTAGGTGTAAAAAGTCTGATATAGGTGGCCTTTATAATTTAGCCTGTTCCCTAACCCATTCATGACCAGGCTTAGCTCTTTTCTATCTGGAAAAAAAAAGTGGCATTTTTTTGGGTTGTCTTTTAAAATGTTTTATTTGTGGAATAACTCTTCCTCATCTTCTGCCATGTTCGAAGACACAAACTCACAGTCTCTTTCTTTCTTTCTTTCTTTCTTTCTTTCTTTCTTTCTTTCTTTCTTTCTTTCTTTCTTTCTTTCTTTCTTTCTTTCTTTCTTTCTTTCTTTCTTTCTTTCTTTCTTTCTTT
>NW_027187348.1:7224408-7225654 GCF_028583685.1 Petaurus breviceps papuanus | reverse complement strand
TTTCTTTCTTTCTTTCTTTCTTTCTTTCTTTCTTTCTTTCTTTCTTTTTTAGCAATTGGGGTTAAGTAACTGGCTGAAGGTTACACGGCCAGGTGTTTCTGGGTGGGTGCTAAGTGTCTGAGCTCAGATTCAATCCCCAGGTCATCCTGACACTGGGGCTGGTGCTCTTACTCGCTGTGCTACCTGGCTGCCCCTCACAGTCTCTTTCTTCCTCTCTTTCTCCTTCTGCCACTTTCTTTCTCTCCCATTAACAACAACAACAACAACAACAACAACAAAATTAACTCCAAATAGATAGGATGGACCATGGAAGACCAAGACCAAGGACACCAGATGATTTAGCTATTTATCTATTGTTGTACAAAGCCTGAAAGGCTGTCTGACTGCTTCAAACAGCTGCCTTTTCTAAATGTTCACAAACTATCCCTTTAATCAGGAATTGAAGTCAAAGTCATTGGATTATAGTTTGCAGGCTCCATTTTCTTCAGTTTTTAAAATATTAGGACATCTACCCTTGTCTAATCCATTAGTACCTTTCATCTTCCCCACGATCTCCAAGTATCACTAACAGTGACTGAGCAATCTCATCTGACAGTTTTCATACCCTGGAATGCAGTTCATTTGTGCCAGGTCATCTGAACTTATCAAGGGCATCTAAGGGCTTACTTATGATCTCTGTGCTTATCTTTGGTATTAACTCCCTTTTAGTCAATTTTGTTCTATACTTTCTAATCCAAAGATAATCCTCCTTGCCAGAGAAATCCAAAGGAACAAAAGAAACCTCGCCATCATTGTTTCATCTTTGTGAAGCAGCAGTCTTTTCTCTTCTTTATTAATCTTCTCTCCTCTCCTCTTCATCAATATTAAAAGGACAGATCGCATGGTGTAGTGGATAGAGAGTTGGTCTTGGAGCCAGGAAGAGTTGGGTCCAAGTCTTGCCTCTGCTACATCCTAGGCATTACTTAACCTCTTAAAAGTCTTATCAATTCTCTAAGATTATAAGTTGCAGAGAAGTTTCTGACTTGCTTTAGTAGAGGTAGTTTCTTCATCTTGGAGTCCCCTTCTACAGATACAGTCCCTATCCTAAAATTTTTTTTAAATCCTTAAAAATTTCCTCTGCTTTCTTCAGCCTCAGCTTATTCTGAGATACAGTACTATTGGCATTGTTCTTACAGGATTATGTCACACTTTGTATTCATGCTACACTGGAGAGAGCACTGGATTTTGAAGATTTGGGTTCAGGTCC
>NW_027187348.1:7181075-7224398 GCF_028583685.1 Petaurus breviceps papuanus | reverse complement strand
GTAGTTCAGGTGAGAGGTGATGAGTTGAGAGGTGGAGAGAAGGGGATGATGAGAAAAATGTTGTGGAGATAGAGTTGACAAGATTTGATAAGTGAATTGATGTGAAAGGTGAGAGAGAGATTTGAGAATGGCCCTAAGGTTGTAAACCTGAAGGACTGGCTGGTGATTTCAATAAAAATAAGAAAATAAAGAAGAGGACAAGACTTGGAGGTTGGGAAGATAGTTCTGGTTTGAATGTGTTGATTTTGAAATACTTATGGGAAATCCAGGTAGAACTGTCTAATAAGTTGTTGTAGATATAGAACTGGAAGGCATGTACATAGAGAAGATTGAACCTATGGGAGCTAATGAGATCACTGAAAGAGTGTAGAGAGAAGTGGAGCTAGGATGGGGTATGTGCACAGAAAGGGGTGGAATAAAAGATGAGGATCCAACAAAGGAAAGTGAGGAATGGCCAGGCAGGTAGGAAGAAGACCAGGAGAGAAAACCCAAGGAGGACAGGGTTTCTAGAAGGAAAGAAAGGTCAGTAGACTATTCCAAATGTTCTTTTCTTACTTCAAATCACTTACTGCTTCTTCCCTCTCAGCAGAGTACTTCTTCAAATGCTAAAAAAAATTGAGTCCTTTCATATTAAATTCCCTTTTCTTTCCAGTTCTACATTCCAAATCATGTCCACATCATCCTTCCCTCTCCTTCTCCAGTCTTGTAGAGTGAGATGGCTCTTCTCGCAAAAAACTACTTCTTTACTTGTACCTATGCTTCAATCCTCCTTCCTCCATGAGCTCCATCCTTCAAACATCCCTTTTCTCTTCTTTAAGAGTTGCTTGTGTGTGTGTGGGAGGGGCTCAGCTAGGCGGTCCAATGACCTCAGACACTTGACACACTTAATAGCTGTGTGACTTTGGGCAAGTCACTCAACCCCAATTGTCCTAAAAACAAAAACAAAAACAAAAAGAGTTACTTGGGGCACTGGGAAGTTTGAGTAACTTGCTCACAGCCAACTTCTTTTCTACTGCATTTTTCTTTACTGTCTACAAACATTTCCATATCTTTTCATCCTTAAAAAACAAAACAAAACCAAAAAACCTTTCCATGATTTTTTTTTTTACCACCCCTTGAATCTATTGTTTTTTCACAGCTAAGCTGTTTACATTCATTGCCTCCATTTTCTCACCTGACATTTACTTCTCAACCCCTTGCAGTCTGGCTTCTTTTTTTTTTTCTTCCTTTTTGGAGGCAGTTGGGGTTAAGTGACATGCCCAAGGTCACATGGCTAGTAAGTGTTAAGTGTCTGAGGTTGGATTTGAACTCAGGTCCTCCTGACTCCAGGGCTGGTGCTCTATTCACTGGACCACCTAACCACCCCCTGCAATTTGGCTTCTGGATTTATCGTTCAAGAGAAACTGTTCTCTCCAAAGTCATCAGTGATCTATTGTAATTGCACAACCGAATGGTGCTTTCTCAGTCCTTATCTTTCTTGATTTGTCTGCATCATTTGTTGTTTTCAGTTATTTTTCAGTAGAGTCTGACTGTGACCCCATTTTTTTTTTGCTTTTTGGAGGGGGGAAGCCAGGGCAATTGGGGTTAAGTGACTTGTCCAAGGTCACATGGCTAGTGTTAAGTATCTGAGGCCAGATTTGAACTCAAGTCTTTCTGACTACAGGGCCAGTGCTCTATTCACAGTGCCACCTAGCTGCCCCTTGGGGTTTTCTTTTTTTATGAGCAATTGGGGTTAAATAACTTGCTCAAGGTTACACAGCCAGGTGTTTCTGGGTGGGTGCTAAGTGTCTGAATCCGGATTTGATCCCAGGTCATCCTGACACTGGGGCTGGTGCTCTTACTCGCTGCCCTTGGGGTTTTCTTAACAAAGATACTGGAGTGATTTGCCACTTCCTTCTCCTACCTTCTTCAGATAAGGAAACTGAGGTAAACAGGGTTAAGTGACTTGCCCAGAGTTACATGACTAGTGTCTGAGACTAGATTTGAACTCATGAAGATGAATCTTTCTGACTCCAGGCTTGGCACTCTATTCACTGTACCATCTAGCTGAACATGTAATTATTCAATATGCATTGAAATTTCAAATCTTAGAACTTTTATATACCTGGTATATTGTTTTAAAGGCAATTTTTAGAGGCATAGATTTAGACATATAAAAGACTTTAGAGACCAGCCTTCTTCTTTTATAGAGAGATTAAGTTACTTGAGCAGAGTACTGCTTCTGTAAGTATTTCAGGCAGAATTTAAACTTAGGTCTTCCTGACTCCAAGTCCAGTATTCTATCCACTAAATTACTTGAGATAGAGTAGAAAAGAAGGCATTTGGGGCAGCTAGATGGCACAATGGGTAGAGCACTGAGCCTGGAGTTAGGAAGACCTGAGTTCAAATCCAGCCTCAAACATTTACTAGTTGTGTGACCCTGGATAAATCATTTAAATCTGTTTACCTCCATTTTCTCATCTGTAAAATAAAGGGGAGAAGGCAATGGCAAACCACTCCAGTATCTTTGCCAAGAAAACCTCAAAGGGGGTCATGAATGGTCAGACATGACCAAACCATGACTTGAGAAAAGAGAAATATATCTGACTTCTGAAGTGAACATGTAACTTGTATACTTCTTTGTCATAAATTACAAACCAAGGGGTTGTAATTTGGGCAAAATTATTATTATTTAAGTAAAGGGCTCTTGTAGTTTACCAGTGGATGATTCAGTTGTTCAGAACAGGAGTACTCTGGTTAGATGGTGTCCCATAATCAAGCTTTATGGGAACAGAGGGGATTTGGAGTCCATACAAAAGGCATTGAGCTTATTTTCTACTCTCTGATACCTGATGAACAGGTATCTGGGCAGTTTTCTGAGGCCCTGATGGACAATGACTCCATTAACGTCTCATCAACTCATCATGGTATGAAAGTTGCTCTGAGTACTCGAGCTTTTTGCTAGTAGAGTGTTAGCACTGGAAAGTTCTGCTGAGCTGCAAACACCTTTGAGGACAGACCTGGCAGCAGACTGTGGTTTCTGAGGAGCATCAGCTCTACCTACTCCTCACTGGTTAACTAGCTGAGCTTGGAAAGGTTCGTCTCCAGAGGGCTGACCAGGAGTCGGTGTGTTTGTTTGTGCTCATTATGTGCTAGGGAACTAAGAAAGGGAGTCTGCACATGGGGCGTGCTGTGGAGTATGCCGGGAAGCGGGACAGAGCCCTGAACCCCAGCAAAGTAAGGCAAAAACTCGCTTATCAAAGCCAAAGGACCCAGAGTCAGTGCCCAGGCTGCCAATGGGGAGGATGTGGAGGCAAATGAAATGAATGAAACAAGAGCTCCTTCAAGTATTTAAGTCAAAATAGTAGTGGAAAATGACAGATAATTTGCATTAATAATAAGCAAAATAAAAATAATGGTATCATCAATAAGATGACAAATATCCTAATTTCTTCTTTTCGCTAGATTCCGAAGGATGAACCTGGATCTTATGTTCCTTGGGACATTTGCATATGAATCAACAACAAACTTGGGGAGAATATGTGATGGAGATTTTTATTATAGCTGGTAATGAGGAATCGATCTCTCCAATTTCTTTAAGCTTTATAATAATATCAAAAAAACATTAATTTCTACAATCCATTAACAGTTTGGTAAATAAATACTTTTAACTCTGTTTTTAGGTACATTCAACAGCCACCGTCCCTCCTCAGATTTTTATAGCTCTCTTTATTAGGCAGTGAAGATCAAATCAAAGGCAGTTTCTAGCCTTTTTTCTCTAGAATGTTTTTTCTCCCCTTGGATCATAAAAATGTCATGGGTAAATTGCACATGAGCTCATGTGGCTAGCATTTTCATTCATTGTCATGTCTCCTTGGGTCCCTACTGGAGATGAGAAAAGCGCCAGAATAGTCCCCAAACTCCAGAGATTGATGGAGCAATTAACAGGTAGAAATTTCAGTTTGAGAGTCAGAGGTCCTAGGAAAGGGCAGTGTGATCCAGTGGAAAGAGCACTAAATTTCAATGGAAGGACCTAGGCTTGTAGTTTTGTTCTTGCACAATCTGTGTGACCTTAGGCAAATCACTTAACTTCTCTGGGCTTCAGTTTTCTTATCTGTAAAATAAAGGTGATAGTTTGGCTAAGACCTTTAAGATCCCTTATAGTCTAAATCAATGATGCCATGAGATTGGATCAGGTCAGTCCTAAAATATTGCCAAATTTTGGAATCGAACAATTAAATGACCTGTAAGTAACAACTGGACATCTATCAGTCAGTTAGATACCCGAGTCAGAAAAACAAGATCCAAGTCTGAATAGTGGGTCAAAAGCCAAGGGAAGCTATAAAAATTGAGGTTGGAATCATGAAATTCAGTAGAAATTTGTGCCAACTTTATCCTAAGACATGTTCCCTTGGGGCTAGATCCCATTTGAAAGAGTCAATGGATTGTTGACAATGGGCTTTAACTTATTTGAGTCTTTGTGTCCTTCATTTGTAAAAGGAAGGTGTTCAACATGATGAACTTTAGGGTCCTTTCCAGTTTTAACATTTTATGATTCATTAGTTTTTGCTCAATTGTGGAAACATTTCCTTCATCAAAAGATAAATAAGGACTATGAAAACCCCAAGATCTTAGCATTTTTTCCTAAATGGGGTTCATTTTATATGGAATAAATTAAGTAAACAAAAATATGGGTTGTGGTTTTTTGTTATTGTTATTGTTGTGAGGGCTAGCTTGTCTTTTGCCACAGAATTGATATCAAGCACACACACACAAGGATTATTATTATTTTTATTTTATTGCTTAAGATGTGTATTTTCACAGTCAATTTTCATAAAGCAGGATATACTTACGTTTTACTTTGTCCAATTCCTGACTGAACCTATTGGCATTCAATAAATCTCTGGTGACTAATGAGCCTTTTTGATTACCTTATTCTAAAGATCTGAAGAGCTGAGGGAAAGCAAATATATTTGATTCCATTTATTTCTGACATATTTAAAAAGTGCTAATAATAAATGCTCAATTTTGTTTTTAGAATAAAAATGTGACATTCCATATTTAAACAGAAAACACTCATTTACTACCAAAGATTAGCCTGTTTCTTATAAACATTTGGGGTGTTCATTATCACCTCAGACTTAAAGTCATAAGCCTATTAAATATAAGGTAAAGATTATATGTTAGACTATTATTAAAATAATTACTAATCTTTACATAGTGCTTAATGATTTGCAAAGTGCTTTACATCATCTCATTTTAGCCATGTAACAGCCCTTCTAATAGGTGGATTCAGATAGGTTTGTTTCAGAATGTAAACTCCTTGGAGAGATATTGATTGTTTATGTAGTGATGATTAATAAATGTAGTAGGTCAATGTGGTGATGATTAATAAATATCATCTAATAATAATGATGATGTCTGGCTTCATTTTTTTCTTTTGGTAATTTTTCTTCTTCCCTTATGTTGGGACTGATCTTATAAGTGAGACGGACTTAGGAAGTCCTTCTACGTGATGGTACTTTTTGTGTGTAGAAATGAGCTTCCCTGTACATGAGCTTATGTGAAGTCATCGACCCTTCCTCTATGTTATAAGGTACAGTTGGATTTTAAGGGTGGATCAGGCCCTACTCAATGTAAGAATAGAATGTAAGAATGCAAAACATGCCACAGTAAGTCAGATCACTATTCCATCTCACCCTATATTCTGATTATGTCAGAAGCATTGAATGATCTTTTGTGGAAGGAAAAATATAGTAGTTTTCTACCATAACATCAATCTTAAAAAGCTAGCAAAGACAAATATTGCTAAATCCTATTTTACTACTCCAAAATCCGTTTCTACTCCAAAAGTGATAGCTGGTTGAACAAAGGGATCTTGGCAAAGGAGAGTAGAGGTAGGTGGTAGTGTATTTCATTAATAAACATTATATTATTAACAAACATTGATAAAATATTGAAAAATGTTATTAACTAAACCTACTATCCCTTTGTGAACCTACAATCCCTTTATCTATCTTTTTCTGATTTTATTTCAAATTATTAACAGGATAAGGGGATCACTAGTTTTATCTAGTAAAATATTAGATCATAACTCACATTTATATAACATTTTAACATTTGCAAAGTACTTTTCTCCAAACAGTTTATACATATATATATTTATCTCCAAACAGTTAATATATATGTATATATGTACATATATGTATATATAATGTATATATACTTTGTGTATATGTTGAAGTATATATAACAAAGTATACACAAAGTATATATAACAAAGTAAAACATATACACACAGATATATATGTATATATACACATATGTGTATATATATATATATATTTGTAGTGTAAGAATTATCCCCATTTTTGACATGAGGAAAGTCAAGTTGTTTTTTTTATATGAGATCCACACTATCTGCCACAGCATCCAATATGCTTTTAAATATCTCTTATTGCTAAGAACTTTATCCTTATTTATTTTGTTTCTTTTTTATTTGTTTAGTTTTTTAAATATTTTTTTATTTTTAGTTTTCGTCATTCATTTCCATAAAATTTAAATTTTTTCCCTCCCCTCCTCCCTCTCTGAGATGGCATGCAATCTTATATAGGCTCTACATAGACATTCCTATTAAACATATTTTCAAATTAGTCATCTTGTATAGAAGAATTAGAATGAATGGGAGGAACTATGAGAAAGAAAAAAAACAAAACAAAACAATACAAAAAAAGAAAATAGTCTGCTTTGCTCTATATTCAGACTCCACAGTTCTTTCTCTGGATGTAAATGGTACCTTCCATCATGAGTCTCTGGAAATGTTTTAGGTCCTAAGGGCCAAGTCCATCAAAGTCAGTCAACGGACGCTGTTGCTGTTAGCGTGTACAATGTTCTCCTAGTTCTTCTCACCTCACTAAACATCAGTTCACATAAATCTTTCCGGGTTTTTCTGAAGTTTGCCTGTTCATTTCTTATAGCACAATAGTATTCCATTATATTCATATACCACAACTTGTTCAACCATTCCCCATTTGATGGGTGTGAGCACAAGCAAGGTGGGATTTTTGTTGCTATTTTTTTCTTCTTGTAGTTGGAGTTCAGTTTCCCATATTGAGCTAAATTACAAACATCTGAAGGATTAATCTCCTCTGAATGCTGATAATTCACAGCTGCACTGAGTCAAGTAGGTTTTGTTTCTTCTGGCTCTGAGCTAATCTGGGGCCAAGTCTTTGTTATGCATTCTGGGAGCATGGCATTTTGCTTTGGGTGTTTGCTCATGTGGAGAATATTTTGATTTCCTGGTTGGAGACTCTGAGTAGTCACATGTTCAGAGCCCTCCAACTGCTCAGATTTCTGTGCTCCCTTGATACAGTGATGTATGTAAAGTGTATAGCAATATTGCTATATTCAGGTAGCTGGAACCCTGTCTCTTAGTCTTTGTGCCAATTTCTCTGCTTGTATTTTCTATACTCCTTTCTCTGTAATTAAAGTAGGATTGTCAACCCCTTTAAAGCTGTCTTTCTTTTGTAAAGCAGATGAAAAGAACCTGTACTAGCAGACCATCCTAAGTGTGCTAGGGTGCTTGGTACTACATTGGGCATCCCCTCAATTTCCAGTTCATGGTCACCACAAAAAAAGCTGCTATAAATATTGTTGTATATGTCGGTCCTTTTCCCATTTTTATGATCCTACAGCCTTAATAAAAGAAGTATTGCTGTGAAAAAAGGTATGCACATTTTTATAACTCTTTGGGCATAGTTCTAAATTGCTCTCCAAAATGGTTAGATCAGTTCACAACTCCACCAACAATGAATTAGTGTTCCAATTTTCCTACATCTTCTCCAACATTTATCATTTTCCTGCTTTGTCATGTTAGCCAGTCTGATAGATGTGATGTGGTACCTCAGAAGGGTTTTGATTTGCATTCTTCTGATCAACAGCTATTTAGAACATTTTTTCATATAACTATAAATAGCTTTAATTTCTTCCTCTGAAAACTGCCTGTTCACATCCTTTGACTATTTATCAATTAGGGAATGACTTATATTCTTATAAATTTGACTCAGTTCTCTATGTATTTTAAAAATGAGACCTTTATCAGAGATACTGGTTGTAAACATTCTTTCCCAGTTTTTTGTTTCCCTCCTAATCTTGGTTGCATTGGCTTCATTTGTGCAAAAACTTTTCAATTTAATGTAATTAAAATTATCCATTTTGCATTTTATAATGTTCTCTATCTCTTGTTTTGTCATAAATTTCTCCATTCTCCATAAATCTGACAGATAAACTAGCCCTTTTCCCCCTAATTTGCGTATAGTATCAGCCTTTATATCTAAATTGTATACCCATTTGAACTTTATTTTGGTATATGGTGTCAGACATTGGTCTATGCCTGTAGAAGTAAGCACCCTAGCATCCCCAGGATGGCTGCCAACAGAAGTTCTTAGATCTGTTTTTCTAAAGGAAAGCAACTCAAAATGAATTAACAACCTTGTTTTAATCAAACATGTCATTTACCTAGTTCTGGGGGAAAAGGTCACCACCCTGAACTTCGGAGAATAAGGAGGTTACAAGCAGATAAAAAATACAGACAGAGAAATAAATCACCAGACAGGCTTCCAACTGTCCAACCATTACATCCATACCTAGTTAGTTACCAGAGAGGGAAGCACCAACATCTGGGTTTTCAAAGCCAGGGGACTCAATGGCTGCCCAGAGTCTTGTCTAGTCAAATCACAAAACTCTTTTCAAAGTGAGCCCCCAAACAAAATCTCACATCATGGTATATATAGCCTTCTCCTGCCTCAAAGAATGTCACAACCCTTTTGACCCACTGCCTAATCACAAAGCATCAAGGTGTGGGCATTCCTGGAAAACAAGCCTCCTGCCATAGGCTCCATGTGACCACATTCAGCTTATTAGAGGGCAGAGTATATTTTCTTTTCTTTTTCTTTTTTGCCTTTTGGAGGGCAATTGGGGTAAAGTAACTTGCCCAAGGTTACACAATAGAGTATATTTTCAAAACAAGGAAGATTCTCAGAGTCACTTAAGTCTATCAAAGGGCCTAGGGGTAGGGAGGATCTTAAATTCCCATTCCCATAACAATGCCCAGTTTCTGTCAAACTATTTTCCAGTTTTCTCATCAAGTTTTGTCAAATAGTGAGATTTTATCCCAGAAACTGGGGTCTTCACTTTTATCAAACAGTAGATTACTGTTTATAGTAGATTATCAAACAGTAGAATGACTATTGACTACTATATCTTGTATACCTTACCTGTTCCACTGATCTACTTGTTTACTTAGCCAGTACCAAGTAGTTTTGATGATTGATGCTTTATAATACAATTTGAGATCTGGTATGGCTAGGCCACTGTAATGACAAGCAGAGTAGGACTTTTTGCTGATTTTCTATATTGAGTTTTAGCCAATGAAGTGCCCTTGATTGAGCCTTGCTTTTGATTAGATGAAGAGTCTTTGATTGGAAAGAGTATATATTGCCTTGCTTGGAGAGAGAGAGGGGAGAGTAGTTAAGAGAGAGAGAGAGAGAGAGAGAGAGAGAGAGAGAGAGAGAGAGAGACAGAGAGACAGAGAGACAGAGAGAGAGAAGGAGCAAGCAGAGAAGATTTGAGAAATAGAAGCAAGCATGAGCAGGTTAGGGGAACTTGCTTGTGGGGAGGCATAACAGAAAGAATGTTTGTGATGTCTGCTATGTAGATCTGTGTTGATTTATCAGACAGAAGCCCTGTCTGTTGGTCTGTGTTTAGTTTCGCAAACAGAAGCCCTGCCTGTTGATTTGATGATGATACTGGTAATGTGTACAAATATTGCTGTATCCCTGTTAAGCTTTGTCTTCCTAGAAACAGAAGCTGTAGGCAGGAGCCCCTGGAGCCTGCTGTCACTTAGAAGCAGGAAGAGCTTGAAGTGGAGCAGCCCCTGTGATCTGAGACAAGGAACAGAGAGCTGCTTATGTGTGAATCCAGGTAAGAGCTGGAAGTGCTCAGCCCACAGAGGAAGAGCCATTTGGAAATCAGCCTCGAGTCAAGATGAGAGAGGACTTTATTTGGATACTGTGTATTGATTGAGAAGATTGTGGCTTACTGTGACCTAAGGGTGGATGGTGTTTGTATTTTCTGCTACCCCTTAAGGATATGTTGTGCTAGGAGACACCCTAGTCTGGGACCCCCTGCTTGTGTAAACAAGTATTTTGGGGAATGCTACTGAGTGCAATAATATATGCTGTGTGGGGATTCTGAGAAATGCTATAAGGCATACTGATAGATATGTTTTGTTTAAGACTATGTGGTCACTTTAGTAATAAGTTGTTATATTATGTTGTTGTGAATGTTATGCTTTAGTTTATTGCTGAATGAATAGAGAGTTTACTATACTATGTGATTAGATATCTGAAATAATTCACAGCAGCAGTCCTGAGGTGTGCTGCCATGATTTGTGTTATAGCCGCCTTCCCTAGCATATCTTTTCATTAATTCCCTTAATATTCTGGACCTTCTGTTCTTCCAAAAAAATTTTGTCATTATTTTTCCTAGCTGTATAGTCAGGTTTTTAGAAGTGAAATGACTTGCCCACAATTGCAATGTTAGTAAGGATCTGAGTTGGGATCTAATCTAGGTGTCCCCAAGTCATGCATGTGATTTTATTCACTTTATCATATTGCTTCTATTTGAGGAGTCATACAGTAACTTCAACAATTCTAAATTACTCGCTGCACAGAAGTTGTTGTCTTTAACATTAATATTCTCCTGGAGATGCTATGTTTCTATATCATAAACAAGATAATCTTAGAAGAGTCAAAATTACAGTTTACCAAAGAGTGAGTGAAAGAGATCCAAAAACAGGCTATATTGTCATTTGTCACAAAGATGTACCCAGTCATGGGTGATTGAGCTCAATTGTGAAGCAACAGATAACTAGTTCTGAAGCCAGAATAGCAGATAATTTCATTACTGTGTCTTTTCTCCCAAGAAACACAGAGACAAATCTGGTAAGTACCTTAAAAGCTGAGGGGGAGGGAGGGAGGTAGAGAGACAGAGAGAGAGCCAGAGAGAGAGAGAGAGAGAGAGAGAGAGAGAGAGAGAGAGAGACAGAGACAGAGAGACAGAGACAGAGAGACAGACAGAGACAGAGAGAGCGACAGAGACAGAGAGAGACAGAGATATACAGAGAGAGAGAGAGAGAGAGAGAGAGAGAGAGAGAGAGAGAGAGAGATGTATTCTCCTGACTACCTTTCCCAAACGTATAGAAAATGAAACCATATACAGTGATCCAAAGGGAGATGCAAGGGACATACTCAGATCATCATAGTACACTGTAAGTCTTACAAAGATGAGCTTCTCTAACAAAGGCACATCATCAATGAAGATAGTAAGTAGCTAGATTAATTAAATGCCCCTTCCCTATTAGGTAGCTGTGGATTCCCTGATAATGGTGTTCAATGAGCATCCTTAGCTGTACTTATTGCTAAAGGTGGCACCTGCCCACCAACTGGGGAATGACTACATAAGCTGTGGTACATTATTGTGATGGAATATTATTGTGCCATAAGAAATGACAAGCTGGATGATTTCAGAAAAATCTGGAAAGACTTACATGAACTGATACAAAATGAAGAGAACAGAACCAGGAGAACATTGTACATAGTAACAACAATATTGTTCAATGAAGAGCTATGAACGACTTAGCTATTCTCGGCAATATGATCATTTGAGACAATCTCAAAGGGCCAATGATGAAACATAGTGTCTTCCTCCAAATAAAGAAGTGATGTTATTTGAAGTTTTATTTGATAATTATTTGAAAGACTGAGGCATTCTGTTTTAAATTTTTTTCTTTCATTTTTTACCCTTTTATTTCAGTCTTCTTGTACAAAATGACTACTATGGAAAATTTTTTTGCTTGATCACGTGTATTACCTGTATCTGATTGTTTACCATCTTGGGAAGGGGGGAGCATAAGGAGGAATACACTTTGGAACTTAAAACTTTAAAAACAACGTTAAAAATAAAACATATTAAAAAATAAAAAAAATAAAAAAATAATAAAAATAGGACCATGCTGTTAATGATGACTTGTACATAAGAAGTTGTAGGAAAGACCTTGACAAGGACATGAAATACTAAAAAGTCATTTTGATTCACTTAACCTCTGTGTACCTCAGTTTCCTCTTTTGTAAAATGAAGGAATTGAAATTGTTGCCCTTTAAGGTCTCTTCCAGCTCTAAACCTGTGATCCTATGACTTTTCTGGGACTCCCTTGCTCAGCCAAGTATCTGGTAATAGGTATACGTAGTATGAAGGAGAGGTGGATAAAGCTGTGATAAAGGGGAGGCTGCAAAATAGAATTCCGGTTATACTGAGCTTTGATACTTCACTCAGGAAACAAGGGTGTCCAGGATTACTGCAGATATCACCAGGCTGCCATTTGAGTTAGGAGGCATTTCTGGGAAATTATTTATTGGTCCCCAAACTCTAGTGACCACTATCTTTAATGCTTCCTTCCCCATTTTATAATCTGTCATCTAAAAGACCAAAGGAAAAAAGAAAAAATATTCTTAGGACCAAAGGCAATGTAAGTAGAATTTTTTTTTTACTTATAGAGGCATAAATTCTATCCACCATGCCTTTTCTAAACTAAGTACTATCAAAATACATTGGTTTATAATGAATTCTAGAGGGAAAAAATGAGATTCATGACAAATGCTTCAAGGCACTTAAAAGCAAATTTAGGTACACAATCAGTAGTAGTGTAAAAGCTGGCTTGAAGCTTAACATAAAAATAAAATAAAACTAAGATCTTGGCAACCAGTTCTATCACTGACTGGTGAACAGAGGGAGAAGAAATGGAAGCAGTGTCAGATTTTATATTCTTGGCCTCAAAGGTCATTGATCTGAGTTCAAATGCGGCATAAGACATTTACTGGCTGTGTGGCCCTGGGCTAACCAGTTAACCTTGTTTATCTCAGTTTCTTCATCCATAAAATGAGTTGGAGAAGTTAATGGCAAACCACTTTAGTATCTTTGCCAAGAAATCCCCAAATGGGGGTCACAAAGAGTTGGGCATGACCAAAGTGACTTAACAACAAGAACAGCATTATAGCTATGGACACAGAGTCACAAGAACGAGAAAAAATTTCCCCATAGAAACATTGAAAACCAGTGTCATGACCAATATTAGTGGATTCCTTCTATTTTTTTCCCCTTGTGAACTGATTCTATTCTAGCTTTGGTCTAAGGGATCATTGCTTTAGGATTAGCTGGCCTAAAGTTATTCATAACAGCAGATATTTTCTACCTCATAGCTATCAAGCTGAACAGGATTTTTGCATAGATGTTGCCTTCTAATTAGATTTGACTACCAAGGAAATTTGAGATGAATTCTGATGGTGGAGCCAAGATGACAGAGTGAAAGCAGGAACTCACCTGAACTCCTCAGAGATGAATTTTGTCTTCTATATCTTATTCAAAAACACTAAATTAAAAATGAATCTCTGCCAAATATATACAATTCTGAAAACACTTTGGTTACAGCCACTATCCTTCATTCTTTTAATGAATGAATGAATGAATGAAACACTTATTAAGTACTTACTATGTGCAAAGTGTTTGGGATATAAATATAAAAATAAGATAGTCCTTGCTTTCAAGGAACTCACTTTCTGGGGAGAGAACATATATAATGTCATTATTTGAATAAATCTATTTCTCCCCCCCCGCCCCTTAACAGTATTTTATTTTTTCCCCAATTACATGTAAAGATCGTTTTCAACATTCACTTTTATAAGATTTTGAACTCCAATTTTTTTTCTCCCTCTTTCCTCCCCTCCTCCCCAAGATAGCAAGCAATCCAATATAGGTCATACATGTACAATCATAATATACCTATTTCAAGATAACATGCTTGGGAAAATGGAGAAGAGTCAGACTCCAAGAAGCAGTCATCACACCCTCATCATTTCATCAAGATCTCTTCTATACTCAATATTATGTTATTATAATGTCACTTAATTGCATTTTTACCCTGTCCAGACCTATTTTATGCACTCCGCAAAGCTATTGGCTAATGTTTCTAGGAAATAGATCAATTCAATGAAGATAACTTCCTTCTTAAGAATTGATGGCAGGAACAGAGTTATTAAAATATTTTAATTCTAGAAAGAACTTTAGGAGTTCAAACAAGCCTCCACTATGTTAAACAAAACTCAAATACTTCAATTGCTTCTCCTACTTATAACCTAATTTGAATAACATATCAATCCCCAAAAGTTTGTGCATATACATGATAGGGTATAATAAAGGCAAAGGTGTAAAATATTATATGAAATTCAGAGGAAAATATGCATATGTGTATGTGTGCCTATATGTGTTTTCACTGTGAGAGAAAATATTTGTGGAATAGCCAATTCCAACTGAAGGAGAAATAAAATGTTGCAAGGACATGGTACGGTCTCATTCACTCTTCTATCAGCTACATGTCCTTGCTTTGTTTTGTTTTTACAATTGTAAAAGTATTTGGTCTTTTCTCTTTGCTTCTTACCCCTGAAGAAGGAATGTTTTTCTTATTCTAATAATAAATCCTTCTTGTTGTGTTCCAAATTCTTCCTCTTTCTCCCTTGGCTGACTTTTTCTCCTCTTCCTCCTGTGAAATGTTTTACTTTGTTTCTGTACTCTATAGGGGACTGAAAGGTAATAAAAATAAAATCTAGATTCTAGAAAGCTGAAACTGCTAGATGTATTAGCATCCTGATCTCCCTTTGCTTTTGGTTTGGCCTTCTATCTTGGACATACAGTCATTGGTTCTCCACTGATGGGCACCAAAGAGATTGAAAATATTCCCTGATACCATCTCTCTCTCTCTCTCTCTCTCTCTCTCTCTCTCTGATACACACACACACACACACACACACACACACACACACACACACACACTTTTAAGGAGTTATATGCTATCCAAATAAAGTATAAATTTTAAATATAGGTTAAAATTATAGGAGTATCTGTACATGTATGTGGGTATTGGATATGCCTACTGAGAGTCTCTACTTCCTAGGAAAGTATAATAGAGGTAATGGATTATAATTTATGTTTTAAGTATATGCACTTGTGAAACTTTTGTGTTTTAAGCATTTCTGTTGTGGTAGAGGGAATAGTTGTCCCATACCGATTACTGCTTTGTACAGGTCAGTGGGGCTGTCAATACTTTAGGCAACACACACTAGACAAAAACCATACTTAAACTTTGTTTTGGAGATTTTCTGTTAAGTTGTATTGTGGGGTGAGGGCGAAACGAGCCAGATACAACTAGAAAGTCCTTATTCCTTCCCTTTGAGGTCAGGTTTCTCCAGGACAGAACACAGTCAGCTAAGATCCAGAGTCAGAGCCCCTTATTGATGGGGCCACACCCTGGGTCAAAGAAAACACACATATATCCGCATGAATATTTATATAGCAAAAGACCAAATGCCAAGCAATGTCTGTAATACTGAATAATAATTAAGAAATTCCTGATTAGGGGTTGCTTACATTTATATCATTCATTTATGCTTCTGTTAAGGAATATGTTATGCTGTAATGGGAGCCATTTGTTCCTATCTGAAAATGAAAACCTGGATGAATTTCCATGTTTAAATTACACGTTTCAGGTACTCAGACTCAACTAATACTTTTATGTACAATACAAAATACATATCTTTTTATTTAAATTAACCAATTATTCTATTTTAGATAAGGGTCAGAAAAAGAATGCTAGGTCATGTATTTGCTGATTTTCCTATTTTGTTGATATTAGTTTGTATTTTGCCATTAATAGATATACGCCAAATACATGAACAATGACTGTATCCTGAATTAACCCAACTGATCATCATTTTAATGCAATAATCAATATTTTAACTTAGAAAACACAAGAAACGTGTTTGTAGTTGTCTGAACAAAGCAACAGAAAAAGAAACAAAAAAATTCTATTTTTTTGCAAATATTGTTACAAAATGTTACAAAATATAGTTACAAAATAAGAGTACTCAAAATAGCCCAACCTAAAAGCAACCCATGTGACTGTAAAGCCAGTTCTACAGACAGAATCATTAGGACATATTTTCATTTGACCACAAGAACCTTTATTATTTAATTGTCTTTAAATGCTTTTAAACACAGGTCTACATGGTGGCTTAATAATCTTTCTAATTATTTAAATTTGGCACCAGTGAAAATGCAACGGAATGCAAGTAGTTTCCTGAGTCATTTCAGTTTCTTTCCACTGATTGCTATATTTCCTTACTGCTAGGAATGTAATAGTAACACCCTTACCCCAAGAGCAGAAAGGTGTGCCTTATTATGTAAGAAGGGCAGGAAGCTGTATGCCTTATGTAAGAACTGAATCTGGTTTTAACTTTCATATTTGCTTAGGAGAGGAAGAAATGCAGAAGAAAAAAGGGTGGGAAGTGATGAGGGCTGGGAGATTTTAAGGACTGGATGAGTGTGATTGGTGTATTTAAACTCAGAGAGGATCGAAAGCACATGTGATCTCTTTTCTTGAGTCTGGTTGCTTATTTCTCAATAGATGCTTTAATTTTTTCCCACTTAGCTTGACACCCTAGCAGATGTAACTCAGGTCACATTCTTAACCTTTTGACTTGTAGCTAGTTTATATGTCAAGATCCAGCTTTGGAGGCGTGATGTCTCATTCTGAGAAGTCAGATGCACTGATTTTCTTTGTGAATGGAAGAAAGGTAAGTTTCTATTGTCATTATTGTTAAATGTTCAATAAAGGAGAAACAATAGCAGAAACAATACTTCATTGTATCTTCTGCCAAGCTCTAGTGAGCTGAGAATAGAGGGAGGGGTGGGTAAGTGTGTAAGCCTCAGATCGCTGTGTGACCACGAGAAAATATTTTATAATCCATGCCCCTCTTTTTATGACTATGAAATAGAGAAGTTCATTCTGTTTGTAGAGGATGTTAAGGTATGCAGATTTAAGTATTCCTGTGGGACCTTAAAATTGTTCTTATATTCATCTGAATAGTGAACTTCTCATGGGGGCTGGGGGCAGGGATTTTGAGGCTCTTTTGCCTACCCTTGTGAAGCAGGGCAGGTTTTGTGTGGGTATGTGTTCATTTAACTAATGGCAGGATGCAGAAACTGCTTAGTCAAGTTGTGGTTGTTAAAATATACCCAAGAACAACAATAAAAGCCTCAGAGGAAAAGAAAAAAAAAACTTTAGCTGGTTTGATTTTACATTGCTGGAAGTTTTCTAAATTCTCAAGCAGTATGTTAAGACAAGGAAAAACAGCAACCCTAAAGGCCTCATCACTGACAAGTCTTTTGAAAAAAACCCAACATGTTCAGGATGTCAAGGAGAGAAGTCCTGCTGATAAATGAATCCTCTATCTAAAGGGTCAGGCAGCCAAAACCAAATTTCTCTGTTGTAACTTTTGCTCCTTGTTCCTTTGGGCACTTACAAAAATGGGCCAAATTTCTTTCTTTCTTTTTTGGAATTCATGAGTTCTAGAAAAAGAACAGGGGCTTCTTTGCTTTTCAAGCCCTTGAAGCTATCCCTGAGGTGAAATCATCCATGCTTTCAAAATTTCTGGCTCAAATGAGGAAGTAAAAAGAGGTAGAGAAGCCTGACCTGGCCTTCCTTAACTCAAAGAAGGCAAAGGTTTTCAGCTGGGGGTCCTTTCTCACTTACCCTGTTGAAAATATCTTTAGTTCCCAGATCATTATGTCTACATAGCACAATTAGACCATTACAAGTTACACAAACAAAACTCCACCATTGAGTGAAATGAACCGGTGTTTCTTTATAGCTGAAGGTCTTTTGAGTAACTAAGGTTGTCAAACCAAATGCAGAATTGCCTTTTAAATCCATATTAAGTGCATTTTAAAAGTCTTCTTTGAGTGTGCCTACAGCCTTTGCCTTCTTAGCTTTTCTCTAGGGGCTGAAAGGACACTATAATAAGACACAAACAACTGCCATCATCAGTCTCTGTAAATTTTCAGATGTTCAGTTGAAAAACAGAGAAAATATAACATGTATAACATGATTTCTGCTGGGTTACTACTCACTCAAGCCCTCCCCTTGTTCTTCACCTATTGGAGACCAGGACATATACTAAATTACTTATTTTTATGCAGCATTTCATAACCTTTTATTTTTTCTGAGACTGGCCTCATCATGGGATCTGAAATATTGTGTGTTACCACCTAATTTGTTGAACATATGCCATATACAATATGGTAGTATGTAACTTCATTATTTGGAGGTATGGAATTTGATCAGATTAGGTGAATGAGACCAATCCCCCAATGAGACCCTTCCCCCCAAAACAATTCAAAGACCTATTGCCAAAAAACAAATCTCTCCAATGAAAATTTGAATTCACTTAATGCTGTGTAATAACTTTCTTTGTATAGGTGATTGAGAAGAATGCAGACCCTGAAGTAAATTTATTGTTCTATTTGAGAAAAAAGCGTATCCTTTTGTTTGTGCATTTTATCAGGCTGACTTTACATTGAACTTTTATATACTTTGATGACCAAGTTGGACAAAATATTCTGGAAGACTTAGGCCTTTCCATGCATGATACCTTGTTGAAAATGCAATATCCCAATGGAGTCCAAGATTCAAGAGCTTAACTAGAGTAGCACAAACAAGCAAAAAAGGAGGGAAAGGAAGTAGCAGCAGCAGACGAGTCCAGGGTAAGAGAAGGTTAAAGAGTTGGGAAGAGCCTTTCTGATCATCAAAATTCTTTGAGTTGTGGTTGATAACAAGCCAAGTGAAACCACAGGGAAGTAGAAGGCATTCCTGAGTCAGTCCATTCTTTTAGAAATCTAGAAGTCATCAAAAAAGAAGGAAATAGTCATAGGCCAAGAAACATGTTCTTTGACAACGCAGGTATAGGTTGAAGGCTTTAGGTGGTTAATAGCTGGCATTTATATAGAGCTTTAAGGTTTGCAAAGGGCTTCATAAGTATCATCTCATTTTATACTCATGACAACACTGGGCAGTAAGTGGTATTATTATTCCCATTTTACAGATGAGGAAACTGAGACAGAGAGAAGTTAAGTAACTTGCTCAGAGTCACCTAGCTAGAGTCTTGAGGTCAGACTGAAATGAAGTCTTCCTGACTTGATGCACGGAGCGCTACCTACCATACCACCTACCTTCTTTACACCCTTTTAGTTTTTAGATGGGGTTGACTATGATAGCCTTTTTTTCAGAAAGCAGTCTAATCATGCCTAGGAATGAAAAGAGGACCGCAATTACACAAGTAGAAATGAATATGGCCTGGGTCTCAGCCAGAAAGGTTCCATACTTAGCACAGTCATAGAAATTTTTAAATGTTCCATTAAATTCTAAGGCTCAAGGTTATCCTTACCTACAGGTGAAGTTGCCTACGAATTCTTGATAGAGCATTAGTCATCCCTCACACTTCTACTCTGGACAATGAATAGGTATAGTTTTGGCTTTGGGTTTCCCTAAATGTTCCAAATGGAACAAAAACAACAATATGGACCAACTATTGATACTTGCCTATCCTTTAGTGCTTTTAAAAATGTTTTACTGATGCCTTTTGTTTTTATGCCACAGTAATTTCCTGATGCATTTTCTCCCCATATTGCACAAAAACCAAATGAAACAACCCCAAACAAATCAGTTCAGTACAATAGACCAACAAAGTTAACATGCCTCTATCGACAGCTTTTATAGCATTTTGCACCTGCAGTCGGGCACCTCTGCCAGTGGGATGTCAGTGTATTTTATTCCTTTTTTTCCTGCATTGGTCACTGCAATTAATCTGCCTGCACCTGCCTTTTAGGCTTATTTTCATTTATATTATTAAATAATTATGTAAATTGTTCTCTTGGCTCTGCTATCTTTGACTGAAATTGGTTCATAAAAGAATTTACATTTTTCTCTGAATTCTTCATAATCATTTTCTTTTTACAATGCAATAACATTTCATTATGTTTGTATATCAAGTTGTGGTTGATAACAAGCCAAGTGAAACTACAGGGAAGTAGAAGGCATTCCTGAGTCAGTCCATTCTTTTAGAAATCTAGAAGTCATCAAAAAAGAAGGAAATAGTCATAAGCCAAGAAACATGTTCTTTGACAACACAGGTATGGGTTGAAGGCTTTAGGTGGTTAATAGCTGGCATTTATTATGGTTGTATATCACATTTTGTTCTGCTAGTCCCCAGTTGATGGACACCACTTTGTTAACAGTATTTGCTATTACAAAAGATGCTGCTTTTGTTATAGATGGGGTCTTTGTTTCTGTCTTGAAGTATATGTCCAGTGGCAATTAACTTTTTGTCTCATGTAGTTTTCATTTATTATTTCTTGAAATATAAATCTGAAAAAGCAGACTTTGATAAAGCCCATTGGGATTCGAATGGAGCTACCTGACTTTGCCTTTAAACCCAAATCTCTCAGACTCTCATTGATTGGTCAATAATAGGTCCAACCCAAGCCTCACTTGCTCTTTGTTTGGGTTCTGCTGGCTCAGATCCACTGTAGGTAGCAATTGTTTCTGTTCTGGTCAGAGACTCTGAGGATCTTCCCCTCCCGCGGTGATTCTTTTGTGAAGGTAAACTAAGCCATCTTTTGCCTCTATTCTTTTTTTAAAGCAATCAGGGTTAAGTAACTTGCTCAAGGTTACACGGCCAGGTGTTTCTGGGTGGGTGCTAAGTGTCTGAGCCCGGATTTGATCCCGACACTGGAGCCGGTGCTCTTACTCGCTGTGCTACCTAGCCGCCCCATCTATTCTTACCTAGCCTTTGATTACTGAATGGGTGTTGCCTTGATGTTGACAAACTAAGACCTGAGAAAGACCTTAGCTTAAAAAGGCCAAGGTCTCCCACTGCATCCAGGGCCATCACCAGTTGTCCTGACCTATGTCTTGTCACTGAACTCTGATGTCTTTGGAGGACAGAATGAAGCTGTCCTCTGCCTCACTTAAATCCAATTCACTTACAAGACATCACCCTGCTGATGAGAATGAAGGATGGAACAACAACAATATGCCCAGTAGTGACATCTCTGGATCAAAGGGTATGAATTTTAGTGATTTTTCTTACATGATTCCAGTTTTGTTTTGTTTTGTTTTTAACAGAATCATTGGACCTATTCACTTCTCTATCCTCCAAACCAATAATATTAGTATGCCAGTTTTCCTACATCCCCTCCAATATTTACCATTTCTCTCTTTTAATCATTTTTATTAATTTGATTTAAGGGAGAGACTACCATTTTGATTATTCCAATGAAATCCTGGAATCTGTCTGTACAAGCTATAGAAAGAGAAAGAAGTCAAATTAAGATCACTATATTTAATTCTTATGAAATAAGAGCTAGGACTAAAGATGCAATTGGGTTTGACCTCTCTAATTCCTTAGGATCTCAAGTGGTGTTGAAGCCAGGGGTTTCAAAAGAGAAGGGGGTTGATGTGGGAATTGAATAGCTGGTTATGAAAAAGATTTGGATTTCTGGACTATGCCTTAAAATGTAGAGATGATGATCATTTGCCTAGGCATGTAGTATATTTAATGAGGGCCAGTAAAGAATATTTGCCTGGAGACTTCAAATCTTATTTAAAGAGTTTTAAACAGAAAAATGAAGTCAGAAGAAGGGAAATATACAAACACATCCATCAAGTCAGATGCCATAGAGAACAGCAAGCGGGATATGGGAAAAAGAAGAGCAGCAATAAAATTAGTGTCCACATATATTGATACAAGTATGCAAAGTATAGGTAATAAGCACAAGGCTACTTTATGTCAAATGTACTAAAGACCCTAACATACAGAGGCAAATATGATCTTATAGGTATCACTGAGACTTGGGATTTGGTAGGTATAAACATATAGACACATACCTTGTGGGTGGCATAGGTATGATGTGCTCTACAATCTGGCCTGTCTTTGTGGAGAGTGTGATGGGACCATAAATATACCATCAGCCTTTCTGGGGTTGGGCAGGAGGGGCATCCAGGATCCAGGACTGCTGATAATTCAGGATAGATGATCTTCCCATTTCTAAAAGGGGTATGTGAGCAGAATAAAATCTATCTGCCATCCTTCAAGTATCTCTAGTTTGGAAGTAGGATGTTTAGAGGTTCAGAAGGAAAGCCACTTCACTGATTTCTATTAAAAGCAAGAGTGGTCCATAGCTTGCACTCAACAGTTTAGCCCTTTTCTGCCAAACTTGGTTAAACAAAAGAGAGTGAGGAAAACAGTTTCTGTTAAACAAAGAACAAATAGTGAGTAAACCTATTTATCAAGCAAAACAACAAACAGAAATCGGAGTTCTACAGATTAAAATATACCACTGAATACTCAAGAGTAATTGAGCTCTTTAGCTAGGTGTGAAATCTTCAACTAAGACTTCAGCTCAAACCAAAGGAATGAAAGTGGTCCCACCCAGGAGAGGGCCACTATCAGCAGCTTCTAATGTTGCAAGACAAGGAATATGGTAAGGCTGGCTTCATATACATGCACATGCACACACACACACACACATTATGAACCTCTAATGCCTCAGCCACCATTTAAAAATTCACAACTTGTCCTTCTGTGTAACACACTGTGTGTGTGTGTGTGTCTTTTACCACCTCCCTCCCTGGAGGTCTGAAACCAAACGAAGTTCCTTTTGCAGGGATTCAGTACCATACTCTAGATTTTTTCAGCCAATTGGGAGTCCTGAATCATAGAGCTGTCTTTCAGGATACCATCTATGTAAGTGTTACACTAGTAAGATAAAATTTAATAAAGATAAATGTAATGTCTTACATTTGGTTTAAAAAACTTATAAGTATTGAATAGAGAAGACATGGCCAAGTTCAAATGAAAATGATCTAGTCTTTACTCAATGGTAAAGTCAATGTGTGACAAAATTATAGTCTTTTTCTAGCAGTTTACTCAAATTAAGACTGTATTTGCCAAGGCTTACAAATACATATATATGCTAGAAATTTATATTACAAATACTAAAAAGTAGATGAGAGTTGCGTTGCAATATTTACTTGCTTAGTTTCATATAGTTAATTGAATAATTCATTAAAAATTAAATGTGGGACATCTAGGTGGTACAGTGAATAGAATACTGGCCCTGAAGTGAAGAGGAGCTGAGTTCAAATTGGGCCTCAGAAGCTTGACACTTAACTAGCTGTGTGGCCCTGGGCAAGTCACTTAACCTCAATTGCCTTGCCTTTCCTCCTCCAAAAATAAATTAAATTATTAGCCTTCATTAAAAATTAAATAAGTAGCCTTTTACCCACTTTCTTGTTCTCCTTTTTCCCTATGAAATTCAACCTGATAGAAATGGCCTGGAAGTGACTGTGTAACAACTCTCAGAGAATTTGGGCACAGGGCATAGGGAGCTGACTTAACAGCTCTGTGACTCCTTGTCCTGTCAGAATCCTCAGGCAGAATGCCAAGGTATTCTATTTATTTGGGAGATTAGAGCACTTGATGAAGGTGATTTTTACTGTGGAGAGGGAGAAAATAGTGAGTAAGATTTACTTTCTTATCTCACAGATTATTGTTTTGAATAGCAAAACATCTACTAACAGGGAGGCCAGGTAGCACAGTGAGTAAGAGCACCGGCTCCAGTGTCAGGATGACCTGGAGATCGAATCCTGGGCTCAGACACTCAGCACTCACCCAGAAACACCTGGCCGTGTAACCTTGAGCAAGTTACTTAACCCCGATTGCTTAAAAAAAAACAAAAACATCTACTATCTACATATCTTTATATATGTATATAGATAGATATATTTACATACGCAGGGTGCTATAGTATAGAGGTTTATTTGAACTTAAAGTCAGGAAGAACTGGATTCAAGTCTAGCCTCTATGACCAAAGGTCATTTAATTCAGGTGACTCTTTTTTAGAAAAAAAAAACTAATTAATTTTTAGTTTTCAACATTTGCATTTATATGATTTTGAGTTCTAAATTCCCCCTAGAAGGCATGCAATCTATATACGCTTATACATGTATGATCATTTTGAACATATTTCCACACTAATCATGTTGTTAAGAAGAATCAGAGCCAAAGGGTAAAACCATGAGAAAGGAAATACAAAAAATGACAAAAGAAAGGGAAAACAGTATATTTTGATCTGCATTCAGACTCCATAGTTCTATCTCTGGATGTGGATAGCATTTTCCATCATGAGTCTTTTGGAATTGTCTTACATCATTGAATTGCTGAGAAGAGCTATCTAGCAAAGCTGGTCATTGCACAATGTTGTTCTTACTGGGTACAATGTTCTCCTGGTTCTGCTCAGTTCACTCAGCATCAGTTCATGTGACTCGTTAAGACTGTGAGTTGTAGAGTTGTTGATCTGCATCTCTTAGAAAAGAGGTGAGGGAATAGGAAAGAGAAGGAGAAAGAAAGAGCCTAAGCACACACAACGGCATACTCTGAGGCAAGCCATAACCCCGGCTCTCAGAATGGAGTCTGTTTTCCATTGTCATTGTCTCATTCACCTGAAGGAGGGGAGGAGGGAGCACTTAGGCTGGCATACCTGATTCTGAGACCATGTTCTATGCACACTTGTGGGAGAGAGAGGGAAGACGAAAGTCTGTCTGAAGAAGTGGAAGAACACTAGAGAGAGAAGCCTACTCCCTTCAAATTCTTTTTCCTGGCTGGTTCTGACACTCGATGATCCCATTCTCTTTAGCTAAGAGTTGCCAGAAATCTGAGACCTGGGTCTAGAATCCCTGATAATTCCTCTAGTTCTCATTCATCCTAAATCCAGGTGTCCTGGGCCTAATGACTCAAAGAAGCCACCACTCGCTCTTCTTCTAATTCTGCCCCTGAAAGGACTTGTCATTTTAAAATTACAGTTTAATGTGACTGAGGGCTAGCAGCCTGAGTTTGAGGCCACTGGGTACATAATATAATAACTGGGTTAAGTTCTAAAGGAGAGGCAAAGATAAATACATGGTATTGCACCTTTTGCTTTAGGAACATATAATCTAGTAGGGAGAATAAAAAAATGTCTCCTGTTTACCATATGTAAAGTGTTGTTCTCACAATTTGTAATGTGGGTAATTCAAGAATTTTTATCTTTGTTTCACAGATGAGGGTATAAGCTCAGAGAGGAAATGTGACTTGTCCAAAGTCACCCAATTAGTAAGGGGTATGAATATGACTATTCCCTCAACTTCTGATTCCAAAACTAAAGTTCTTTCCACTTTTCTACATTATTTCCACAAATACATTTACAAATAATAACTATTGTATGATTTAAGACATGTTAGGTACCTGAGAAGATTTTAAAACACAATGAGGACACCAAAGACAAAAGAGTTCTTTTCTATGGGGAATAGAGATTGATCAAGGAAACATTCATTGAGAAGATAACATTCAAAGATAGATGGAATTTAAACCAGAGAAGTTAATATAGCCATGGGTAACAACAGAGTGAGCAAAGACACCAAGGTGGAAAAGCATAGGATATGAGTGGGGGACAAGTATTAAAGTTTAGCTTGAGCACAGGTTTGGTTAGCTTCCAGGCTAAGGCATTTAGTCCTTATATAGTAGGCAGAGGGGAGCCATTGAATGTTTTTGAGCAGGAGAAAACAGTGCTTCTCATTAGGAAGAGTGATATAACAGTGTTTCTCATTAGGAGGAGTGATATAACAGTGTATGTAGAATAAATCATAGAAGGTAGAGACTAAAACTTGTTTGCTGCCCATTTTCTCATTACCTTTTTTAAAACTTTCAATTTATAATCATTTTGCTACTGAATTTTTTTACATCATAAATAACTAAACTAAGGGTAGGATTGTAGAAGGGCCATACTGTTTATAACTTCTTCATGTTCAAAATAACTACAGTAGCATGCCTTCTGTGTAGAACAGTTCTTTAGGCTTTGGGTTATATAATAAGGTAAACAGACATGGGAATTATGAGAGTTCCAGATTCCATGAGATTCCCAACCTTTTTAAAAAAAATATTTGAAGACTGACTTTTGTCCTTGGCAAATGGTTTTCATCAAGTGGTTTATGACAGAAACCTTAGGTACTGAGATGCTAAATTCTAACTTCCCTTAATATGGAGAGTCTATGGGTGAGATAACCAGGAAATTAAAACAAAAACAAAAACAAAATCTATGTCTCCTTCTATGCATAAACAAATCATGATAATGGTGAGAATCTACAGAAAGAGACATTCTAGTACTCTTTTCCTTGACTACCTTCTTTCTAGTCCGTCTGACAGGAACCAAATATGGCTGCGGAGGAGGAGGCTGTGGGGCCTGCACAGTGATGATTTCAAGATATGACCCCAGCAACAAGAAGATCCGGTATTCATTCCTGAGAAAATGTTAATTATGTAGGATCATAGGTGTAGAACTGAAAGACCACTATCTAATGTAAATGCACTTAGAAGAAATTGAGACCCAGGGGGATTAAGTAACCTTGGTCAGAAGTGTAGTTAATGAATTCAATTCCTCTGACTCCAGAGACAGTCAAGAAGACCTTGGTTCAAATTCTTCCTCTGACACATTGTAAGGTTAATAGAATATAAGATCTTCCCCATCCATTAATAGGCCTATGTGACCACATGTGTTCCCTTTTTCCCTTGGAATAGGGCTGTGTTCCCAGGTGTAAAGGTACACATGTATTTTAATCATGGATGCCTTGCTGCTTTAAGCTCCATCCCATTTCACATCTGTGACACATCTAGAGTCACACAGAGCCCATCAGGTGATATTCAGGGAGATTTACATTGCCTTGGGGGAGGAGCTTGGTTAGGGGGAAGCTTGCTTATGGGGAGGCTTGCTTGCAGGAAGGCTTTCACACCTTTTGGTGCTGAGCCAATTAGGCACTGAGCCATGTGAATTGTGATGCCTTCTGGCTCCAAGCCTATTAGTTGAAAACTATATATACTAGTAGGTTGGTATTTTACTTTGGGGCTCACTCATGGGAAGAACGTTCACTTTAGGTCTTTGTGATTTTGTCAGACAAGACTCTGGGTAGCTGTTGTTAAGGCATAACCTCTCCCCCCTCCTGACTTTGTGAACCCAGATGCTGGTGCTTCCTGGTCTAGTGATGCAAATTGTTCTATTACTCTATTTAGACATTTGGAGCCCTGTTTATTGGATTCTTTCTTGGATACTCAATTCTTTCTACTTATCTGTCTGCATTGTTTAATTAAAGTAAGATTGTTGACCCCTTTGAAGCTGTCTTTCCTTTAAAAAAGTAGATCAATGAACCTGTGCTAGCAGCCCTTCTGTGTGCCGGTGTTATTGTTCTTAAACCTCCATAGCAGCTGCAAGTATCATTAATAATACACACATATTCACTCTGTGACCCTAGACAAGTCATTTTACTTTTCAGTACTAACTTCACTTCACTTTTCAGTACTCCTGGTAATGCTTAAATTATAAATTACAGAAAGGTTGCACATTTGCTTTGCTAGAAGGTTATTTCCTCACCCTGAGTTCTCTATATCAAGGAAATCACAGAAGTAGACACACATTTGTGTATGTGTATATTTATAAAATTATTCCTTTCATGTCATGACTTTCCCCATAGTGGTTTTGATGTATCACAGGTTGGCATAAGAAATTAAATCAGAATTTTGGGGGAGTTTTACAGCAGTTGCTGATGACATACAAAGGTGAGCAGACAACAGAGCCTATAACCAAATACTTTGTCTGAATTTTAAAATAAGGTATTGTAAATACTCCATAAAAGAAAAAGAAAAAAATTCAAGCTTCTTTTCTGGTATGAAGGGATGGCCAAAAATTTTATGTGGATTTTCCAGATCGTGTGGGCACTGTGTCTTTAACCCCCATGATACGGAAGGGACAACTGTACATGTACACATATGTGTGTGTACACATATATACAATATGTATATGTGCACATGCATATGTATTATTTTCATTCTCAAACTCTTGTAGCTCACAGAAAGTCTAAATCTCTGTTCCAATTTAAAATAAAACCTGTCGGGGCAGCCAGGTAGCACAGCGAGTAAGAGCACCGGCTCCAATGTTGAGAAGACCTGGAGATCGAATCCCGGGCTCAGACACTTAGCACCCACCCAGAAACACCTGGACGTGTAACCTTGAGCAAGTTACTTAACCCCAATTGCTTAGGGGCGGCCAGGTGGCTCAGCGAGTAAGAGCACTGGCTCCAGTGTCGGGATGACCTGGCTCAAATCCGGGCTCAGATACTCAGCACCACACCCAGAAATAATAACTGGCCGTGTAACCTTGAGCAAGTTACTTAACCCCGATTGCTTTATAAAAAAAAAATAAAAAAAATAAAATAAAACCTGTCAGATTTCCAGAATACAAATGACAGACAGATAAAACATAGGGGATAAAACAAACTGATTCAGGCAAAAAAAAAAGCTCTCCATTTAAACTTGGTTCTTTAGAAATCTTCCATTTGGAGTAATGTTTTTGTAATCCATGTTAAATGAATATCTTTGTAGACAGTGTAGAAATGAGATCTGAAAATCCTAGGGCTGCTGTTGCCAATGGCTCCTTTGAATAGTGAACAAAATTCAGGACAGAAATTGGCTTACATTATTCTTTTGCTTAGAGAAAGAATAACCAATATGCATGTGTACCTAGAGCTAATGGGTATTTATGGGAAGAAGATAATTGCTCTCTGTTACTGACTAGGCAACTCTTGAGGTTGTTAACAATTGAATTCCTGCTTAATTTCTCTGGGTCCTTACCTGTTGAAGATAACCTACTTTGTGATCTGAATGCCAACTCTCAGAAATTCTAAATTAATGAACAGAAAACAAGAAAGGAGAGACCATTTTAACTTTTGAAATATATAATAACATAGCTGAAAAAAAGAATATTAGAATATCTTCTGGGTTTATTCTAAAATACAAATAATAATAGCTAACATTTATATAATGTTTTAAGCTTTGCAAAAACACTTCATATACTATCTCATTTGATCCTCACAAAAACTCTATAAGGTAGGTGCTATTACTATCCCCATTTTACAGATGAGAAAACTGAGACTGAGAGGTAATCACTCACCAAAATCACTCAGTTAAGAGGTGTCTTGGCAGTATTCGAACTCAGGTTTTCCTGATTTCAAATGTAATACTCTATCACCTTGCCAACTAGCTGCAAGATCAATCCTTTGTCCAAGGGAACTTTGGTACACATTTATTTGTTCTAGATGAACCTTGAGGTGCTTTCTAGGTTTAATTCTTTGATTCTGAGTATTATTTATATTTTAATTATCTTCTAGTTAAGAGCCCCGCTCCCCTCCCCCTCCCCAGTATTAGCTATCACTACTCTCATTATTCTAATACTTCTTTTTGTTATTATGTAAAATCTGAAGGCATTACTCTGTCACTGCCTGCTTGGTTCCTATATGCTCCCTCTACGGGGCTGCAGTCACCACTGTGGAAGGTATTGGAAGCACCAAAACCAGAATTCACCCTGTTCAGGTAAGAATACAACATAATATGTTCGTCACACATCCTTGCATTTGTGAGTCTGAACGTAAAACAAATTGTTTGAGCGCTGCAGTAAATTGCTGTGAGCTTGACGTAGAATTTTCAGGGGTGGAGAATGGATGTGTGTAGTGCTTTAGAATGAGGTTCCCAATTAGATAGACTGTATGAGGTGCTGTGGAAAGATGCTGGATTTGGGACCAGAGGGCCTGGATTTTAATCCTGTCTCTGGTATTTACTACCCGAGTGACCTTAAACAAGTTATTGGACCTCCATTTTCTTCTTGCAAAATGAGTGGGCTGAAGTAGATGACCTAGAAGGTCCACATCATCTGTAAATCTATAATCACAGATGTTTAAAATTTTGACATTTCTTCCCAAAGAGAAACCAGTTAATTAAGTGATTTTCATTAAGATACTGGCTATAAATTGAAGGAAAAATGAGATTATTCTAAATGTTTAATCAAAATGTCAGATGACATTTTAAAATGCATTTAAAGTTCATTCATTCAACATTTATTAATATGCAAAAAGAAGCAAAGAACAGTTTTACAGTAAATCTCAGAGACAAATGTATTAGTGATTATAGCTATGTCCTGTGCTGTCTCAAAACCATAAGGATGGGGTGACCAGGACACCAAAATTCAGAGGGTGCTGACAGCTCTTACAATCCTCCAGTTAGTAGAAAAACTTGAGTTTAGCCCTTTGCAGACAAGAAAAATTAAAGGAGGAAATTAAAATCAGATGGCACATTTTCTCTCCCCCTCTTCCATTTTGATGGCTGAAACCTACATGAGCTTCTCTCCTGTCCTCTCCACTCTGGGATAGTCTCTCCCAGCTGGTTTCATTGTGTTGTAAATTTTCTAATCTGAGGCTTTAGTATTCCAGTCTTTCCCACAAAATGGCCTGGTGTCCTAAGATCAGAGGTCTTCTCTTCTTGCCCTAGCCATCATAATCGCTAGCTATTACTTTGGCTGTCCCAAGGATCAGTCTCCCAGCCTGGCAATTTAGCAGACAAGAAAAGAATGGCTCTGAATGGAAGGCAGCCTGACATGAAGGAGAAGGACAAAGCTTACTTGTTCAGTAATTCAGTCATGTCTGACCCTTAGTGATCTGGCTGACTACTGCCCATGGGATTATTGAATACTTGAAGCAGCTACAGGAATATATAAACACTTTAGTTCACCAGAATTTTAAGTACCTACTTGCTTTGTGTTATGTACTTTACTAGGATCTAGGGGTGGGGTGGGAATAGTGGTAGTATTAGAATACCAAGATAAATAGAATATAATCCCTTACTTTAAAGGATTTACAATCTACTGTTGTGGATAGGAATGGGATGGTGGTGTTGGGGGTGAGAATTGGGGGTTGTGGCAGTGTGTAATACAAATTCAGATAAATATACTACAATTTGGAGTGCAAAATGACAAAGTACTAGTGTAGTTCACAGGAAGGATCAAATCTATAAATCCACACTTCAATTCCAGTGCTTTTTCTCTTTTAATTATTTCTCATTTATCCTGTATATAGCTTGCTTTGTATATATTTGTTTTATGTTCTTTCTCCCATTAGATTGTAAGCTCCATGAGGGTAGAAGCTGTCTTTTGCCTCTTTTTGTATACCCAGTTCATTTATCCAAATAATAATTTTTATTAATCACATATTATTTATGTGTGCTAGATTCAGAAATGAAATACAAAGATAGAAATGGGGAATGCCCTCATGGAATTAATATTTTTCTTCTAGTTAGGATTTTATATATGAAAATGATTGAAAGTGAAGAAAACACAATATACCCTGAAGGTCAATGATCCTTCTAAAAATCTTCCTTGATTTGAAATGAAATAACTGTTATGATCTCTGGGGAAAAATATCTTTCTGGAATTGAAGAACATATGCTTTCTGTCTGTAACACAGCATATTCTTGTGCATACTTTTACTTGCATAAATAAGGAGCATATATTGGATACTATAAACTGAAGGACTATGGAAGGATTAATTGTTTTCTTGACTTCTAGGAAAGGATTGCCAAAGGCCATGGCACACAATGTGGGTTCTGTACTCCAGGGATGGTGATGTCCATATATACTCTCCTGAGGAATCACCTGAATCCATCCACTGAGCAGTTGACTGAAACCTTGGGGGGTAAGTTTGCCCCTTACCTTTTGAATGGTAGGATATGAAAGCAAAATATATTTCCTTTTTAAAAAATTGTAGGTAACTTTTGTTTTTATATTTTCTTTTTTTCCATATATATATATACCTCCCATATCTAGACATATATTTTATTAATACTTTTTAAAAACAAGGATCAGGTATTCTTAATTTACTCATTTTCACTCAAGTAAATCATATTCAATGCATTCACTGTATTTTATAAGAAAAATTTACATTTAGTCTTTGATTAATTTGCATTTGGAGCTTTTAAAGTCAGTGTTGATAAAGTAACATTTAATTCAATGTACTAGTTTTTTTTGAGGGAGTTTAGTCCTAAGATTTAGTTGGTATAGGGAACTTCCTTCCATGTTGATTAGTGATTCATTTATCACATGATGTTTTAGAGTTTTCTCTAAGTTCTGTGTTCCTTTGACATGTGTCAGGGATAGGATTTTAACCCTAATCTCCCAGAGTTCTAGGGCAACTCTTTATCCCCAGAGTTGTCAAATTTGCAATCTGCCTGACCAGAACTCCTCACTGGGACCCAAACATGATTAAAATACAATTGGGAAATGCTTAACAAAATAAACAGAAATACAATACAACAAAGATATCATAAGTTTGTGATATTCTAAGTCAATATATGGTCTATGGGGATTGTTTCTATTTGAGTTTGACACCAATACCTATACCATAATAACTTTTAATGTACTAAATAAAATAGAAAATTTATACTGGATATAAAATTAGTGCTACAGGGTCAGTTAGTCAATCAATATTTATTACTATGTGCCAGTCTTTGCTGCATTCTCAATATTCATAATCTCTAGTATCTCTAGACTGATCTCTGATAATAATATTAGTAATAATCAGCACTTTAAGGTTTATAAAGTACTATACATATATACAAAAATGCATATACACATACATACATATATGTGTGTGTGTATATATATATACATATATATATATAGACAGAGAGAAAAAAAGAGAGAGAAGAGAGAGAGAGCATATGGGTGTATGTGTGTGTGTGTGTGTATGTCTTCGTCTTCAACTTTTGGAAGGGGTAACATTCCTAGAAAATGGTATGAATTTTACAGAGGTGCACAGTAAAAAACAAATAAACAAAAAAAAAACCCAGCAGAGGCATTCAAAAAGGCCAATTAAAAGAGGTATGCACTTTAATAAAGGCTATTCTCACCAGAGTGATAAAAGATAGACCAGGTCATTGGAGGAACCCTGGACTATTTCACACAAATAATGGTGGGTCAACCAAGGCAGAAGCTCAGGACTGGAGCAGGGAGAAGGGCAGAGGACTCACCAGATGAGGGGACAGTCAGATTCTGCAGAAATACATCTCTGGTGGTGCCCAGTCCATTCTCACTGGTATTGGAGAGTCCAATGGCCTGGTTCCATATCCAGTCCCACTTCTGATACCAATTAATGTCAAGGAGACTGAACCAGCCTCTGACCTGTGACTAGAGCTGAACAGAGAAGGCTAGAGACAGGAGAATAAGGAATCAAACCAAAGTTTAATTTTAAAGGAAGGAAAATGGCTTGAATGTAAAGAGGCAGATTAGATACATGTTCCAGGGCCCATCCCTGGTGGGAGGACTCTCTTTAGTGTAGCCCAAGTGGAATGCATTTTGCAGGCCTATAGTTGCTCATTGAGCTATAGTTCTGACAGTGAGTGGTAACAGCAACAATACAACAAGTTTGATTTATAGCAGGGCTTTCTGACTAGAATATGTATACAGCAGGTAATTGTCCAAACTCAGAGAACACCTGGCACTAGTCGAAGCAATACAATAATTACATGAAACAATTCTGGGAGTTTGCTGTGACTGAGATCATTTGCTGTGGCTGAGAGTGCAAAGGATTATGGTTATGCCAAGCTCAGAGCACAGCATGCTTGCTGGGCACTTAGCTCTGGAGAACAGGGTGTCTCCTAATATCTTGACAAACCTATGGGAAATAGGGGGTTAGGTTTTTGTGATCACTAAAACCTGTAATTTTTCATTAGAGATTGCTGAAAATACACTTTTCTGCACAAAATTCTTTATAAGAAAACATTAATTTTGATAATATATACTTTTATTATCATGGTAGCACCAAATTCATGATCAAGAGCGGCTGCAGACATTCTGGCAGGAAGTTTATAGACCACCTTTATTTTCTCACTAAGCCACATCACTGACTGTGTGCATGGACTTAGGACCCAAAGGACTTAACACTATTCTTTGGGGGCATAATTGCATGACAGAACTTGAATTTTAAAGGCAAACAACAAAAATATGGAATGAAAGCATGGGGAGTTCTTTACTATACAGTTAACAAGACCAGTGAAGTGTCTAGTAGAATACCAACTGCTTCACAAACTTGTTACATTATACCTCTCATTTTTTTCTTTATTGTGCATAATCGCAATATACTTGGCTACCAACTTGAAAGTGAAAATGAGGCTACTAATAAAATCATGTACATGCTTAAGTTGTGAAAGTTAAACATATGAATATTGGGGATTTATTATATATCTGCCTATGTGTATATGTATACACATATATGTATGTGTTAAATACTGTTAAAAAGACAATTAAAAAAAGTATTACTTATACTTACAGACTTACTAAATCTTAGAGTTGGAAGATACCTTAAAGATTACCTAATTCAACTTTCCATCCATAAAGGCTACCCAGTGGCCACCTCTAGGCATGCAACACACAAACCTGTCCAGCCTGACATGTCTACAACTGTTAAAGCAGGTCTGTAGTGGCTGAGAATTTAGCAAACACATACATGTCTAGTGATTGTAAACTTCTCTAAAATATACCTTAATCTCACGCTGCCTTCCACTGTGTTTTCTGGATTGCCTAGCTGACTTCTTTATTATTATTACAAATTTAGGCCTGTATATCAATTAAGGACTTCAGCTGACTTTGTAAACTCCATGTTCTGAGTAACTTCACTGATTAGGCTTGTGGCAATCCCATTAACAACTGTTTTACTGGCTGGTCATCCAGCCACTTCTGGAATATTTCCTTTGATAGGGTACTCAGCTCTCTTACAAGATGGTCAATTCCATTTTGGCAGTTTTGTTTTCTAAGAAGCACTTCCTGATATTGAACAAATATCTATCTCACTATAACTTTTCTTTATTAATTTTTATTCTACTCTCTGCAACAAGGAAATAAAAGTTACATCCATCCAAATGACAATGACAATATTTGAAGGCTGTTATTTTTGTTCCCTTTTAATCTTTTCTTTTCTAGGCTACCTGTGTATTATTCCCCCAACTCTTTCTCATAGATATGGTTTCCTGATCACTCACCATCTTGGTCATCTTTTTTAGGTGTACTCTTGTTGTAAAGATCCCTCTTAACTGGGGCTTCTAGAAGTGAAAATAATGCTCCAGATAAGCATTGACCAAGGCAACAGTATTTTGTGGGACTATATATTATCTGCCTTGATCTGGATAGCACACTTTTAGTCTAAGATCACATTCATTTTTTGGCAGTGATGTACTGCTACTTGCAGTCAACTAAAATCTTGCAGCGTTTATCATCTGGGCTGCAAAGAAGCTGGTAATCCATATCCTGTATTTGTATAATTAATCTTTTGATCCTTAGCACAGAACTTTACTTTTATACTTATTTTATTTCTTCTTGTTATTTTTGGCCTATTGTTCTGACCTATCAAGATCATTTTGATTCTTGAATCTGGTATCCAGTGTATTCTTTGTGCCTCTTTGTTTTGTGTTATGTTATCTGCAGATTTGATAAACATTCCTTCAAAGTATCTATCCAAGTTGCTGAAATAGAGAACTTAAGAACTAATGTATGCAAAGCATTTGTAAACCAGAACAGTAAAGGAAGGAAAGGAATAAAACAAGCATTTATTAATCACTCACTATGTTTGAGAGGCCTTGTACTACTCTTTGGGAATAAAAATTCAAGCAAAAGCAAGACTATTCTTGTCTTCAGGGAGTTATCATTTGAATGAGGCAGGATAACACAAAAGGGAGCTGAAAATTTTGGAAGGAGGAGGGAAGACACTTGACCCAGGACATGGTTTGAAGTCCAGAAACTAAGAAGAGGGGCTGAGAGAAAGTGAAAGCTGGCATGGGCCCCTCCAGAGAAACTCACCAATGGAAAAAAGAGTTGGCTTTACAGAGGGATGATTCACTGATCCAGATTGGCATTTATCCATGTCTTCCCATCCTGGATGCTGTTGCTTATAGGGAACAACGTGCTTGTGGTCCGTTTCTTGGTGTTATGGAGGCATCAATTCAACACACAGACAGTGAATTTTTTATTCCTTGCTCCTGCTACAGGACTGGCACATTTCCTTTCCCAATCATATTTCTTTGATAAAATCTTTAAGCTGCTTCCTGAAGCTATATCTTTATGTGTAATGTGCTACAGCCACATGTGCTACCCATGTATCTTGATTCCCTGAAGACTGCAGTATTCCATGATTTGTAGCCATATAGCATCAATGGAAGAACACCTGTATTTAAAAGGTAGAATGTCATTGAAAGAAGAAACTTGAGGATGTTGTGAGCTCTTTGAAATTTACCAGAAGCAATTCAACCTTCTACTAGGGTGAGATAGAATAGAGTGCTGCATATGTTTAGCTATTCCTGTCATTGATAAAAATGTAAGGCCAGAAAGGATCAAGAGTTAAACTGTGACACAGTACTGTTGACCTAACACATTGACCTCAATCAATCAATCAGCATTCTTTCAGTTGTTTGACCAGTTAAAATCTATTGACTCTATTTTTTTTCTACATCCTTTCCCCACAAGGATGTCTTGTTTTATTGAAATCAGGATACACTCTATTCATACCTTTCCCAAGGTCTATCAGTAGAATAACCATATCTGATGCAGGAAGAGTCAACTTTTGCTGGACCTTAGTTTCCTTCTCTGTAAAATGAGGGGATTGAACTGGATGACCTTTGAGATTCCTTTCAGTTTATATCTGTGATCTTAGGATTTTATTAATTTCAGAAGATTTGAGTCTAAATTCTGGCTCTGCCACTTACTTGCTGTATAATCTTGGGTCTGAACCTCTCTTTGAGCCACATGTTCCTTATCTGTAACATGGGGATAATATCTGCTTGATCTACTATATGGGATAAGATTAAATGAACTGTGAGGCTTAAATGAGACAATGTTTGGATATGAAAGTGCTTTGTAAACTATAAGTAAGATATTATATGACTAGAAACTAATGCAGACATAAAAACCAGAGGATCTTAGGTTTGGAAATGAATTTCAGAGGTCAGCTAGTTCAACTTTTGGTCTTGAACATGGAAATTTATTGTCATAGTCCTCCTTTATCAATAAAAACAGGCATCACTCCTTATCTGGTAACCCAGTACAGTTCTGGACTTGCACTTGGAACTTCTTGACTCCAACTTGAAGAGTTAATGAAATAAAAAGATCTTTCCTGTATGTTTATAGGCCTATGTGACTACATATGTTCACTTTTCTTCTTGGAACAGGGGCTGCGTTACAGGTCTAAAGATAAGAGCATAGATGGCTGATTCCTCTTCCTTTAAGTGTTGGTCACTCTTCTAAGAACATATAGAATCAATCCTGTGTCTTTTAGAATACAGGTATTTTGCTTTATCAATCACTGATGTCTTACTCCTTTGAACTCTAACCCAGTTCACAGCTGTAACAAATACTGTGCTGAGTCACATATTACCTGTCAGGTGCTGGGTCAGGTAGGTTTTCACACCTTTTGGCTCTGAGCCTATCAGTCAATATATATTTTCATACATACATACGTATGTATGTATGTGTATATATTCTGGGAAATTGATGTTTTGCCTCGGGTTTCACTCATGGGAAGGATGCTTCTTCTGAGACCTTTTTGATTTCTGAGATGGGACTCTGGGTAGTTGTTATTAAGGGGCCCCTGGCTGTGAATGTGAACCCAGATGTTGGTGCTTTTGGTATGGTGATGTATATAAATATTTCCATTATTCTGTTCAGCTTTATCTTTCTATATTTCTATAATGCTGTTTTGTATTGTCCTTGTGTGCAGAATAAATGTTACATTGGGTTCAGTTTTGAGTAAAGAGTGCTTATTATACTATGTGATTAGATCCTTAAAATATATACATACACATGTATGTATATATGTGTGTATATACATGTACATGTGTATGCATATATGTATGTGTGTGTGTGCATGTGTATTCACAGGAGCTGCTCATATGCATTAATGATACACAGGTCCAGTGTTCTATTCATATCACTACCTAGCTTTGCCACTACCTGGGCCCTAGTTTCCTTGTTTGCAAAACGAAGGAAGGGTACTGGACTAGCTGAGCTTTAAGGTCCCTTCTACTGCTAGATGTACAATCTTAGGATCCTGTGACCTTAGGATCCCTTTAACTCTTAAGGTTCTGTGATTCAGTGAAAAATAATAACTATTGATCTGCATAAGATTTTGCAAGTAATGACATCTCTTTATCGCAAAGTACAGCAAGGCCTATAACCACACTAGGGTAAGTTGGGGACATTGGCCCATGGTTGGAATCACAAAGCTTAACTCCTTACCATGTTACTTACAAAGTAGCACTGGAGATCCTGTGACACAATTGGAAGAATGGGTAATTGGGAATCTTAAACTTCTTTTTGCACCTTAAAAGACTTGTCTTCCAAAGAACTTTCTGAGAGGAGGTTATTCAGATAACATTTATTAAATCACTATGTGCAAAACACAATACTAGACACTTTGAGAATTTATAAATGAAGTAATCCATATGCTTTCTCTCTGTCTTAAGGAGCTTATGATCTAATGGAATGTGTTACAGAACATTGCTATTATTTTTGTTCTCTGCACTTAGAGGGTAATCTCATAAGGGAATAGGATTACAGATTTAAAATCAGAAAGGACCTTAGAGGTCATTTTACAGAGGAGGGAACTGAGGCCCAGAGAAGTGGAGTGATTTCCCAAAGTCATGTAAATCCTCTAATTTCAAATCCAATGATTTTTCTACCATATCATGCTCCAACCTTGTTTTTTAGCTATATTATTATTGTTCATATAATCATTCATACAATTGTGCTGCATATTCTGATACTTATTCATATTGATTTCATAATGAGTGAGGCAAATAAAATGTGCCTAAGTAACTAATGAATAGAGACAGTAAACCAATCATTTATAGTAGCTCTGATAAGTAGCTATTTGTAAACTTGGTACAAAGTTTTCCCCAAATAGTATGCAAGCTACTGAGTATCACTGCTAGAGAAAAGAAAACCAGTGGTGGGCTTTTCCCATCACATTAATAAAAACACACACTTTCTTCTTAGTAACTTCTGTTTTGTTTTTTTTTTGGAGAGGCCTTAACTGGGGTTAAGTGACTTGCCCAAGGTCACATGGCTAGTAAGTGTTAAATGTCTGAGGCTGAATTTGAACTCAGGTCCTCCTGACTCCAGGGCCAGTACTCTATTTACTGCACCACCTAGCTGCCCCCTTAGTAACTTCTTTCGGTTAAAAGGACATTATTTGGAAACTTTTCTTAAAGTAGATAAGGAAAATAAGACCACAGCATGATATAGCAAAAAGAGCACTGAGCTGGGAGTCAAGAGATATGTATTGTAGTCTCAACCCTGGTACTTTGTATCCTTCTTAATAAATGCTCATTTGATTATATTTACTACATTACTTTGGGAAAGTCACTTAACATTCTTGGGCCTCATTTTCCTTATCTATAAAATTAAAGTTCTGTACTATAGGATCCTTTTTACTTCTGCTAGTCTATTGCCCCATAATGCCTGATTTGAATCAGGAAAAGGGAAGGGGAGAATGAAGAGGATGTAAAAAACACTGCCCCCCCCCATAATACATCCCCCTGTCATTGGTTCTGTGAGCTGCCTAATAATACCAGGTAAATCAGTGACCATATAATAACTAATTAATGTCATCACTAGGAACAGGAAGGTTTGAATAGTTCACAGTCTGTATTACTGGAAGGATTTCATATCACTGATGACAGAGATTCACCTACCCATCTAACTAGGACTATTTTTTATCTGATCTGCTACTGGCTGACAGCTCAGACAACCAGTAACCTCACCCTTCCCCTTACATTTTCATGTGTCCAATAGTTGTCATTGGGGGTCCTTGCATATGACCTTAAAAACAATCATTTCGTGGCAGCCACTTAAAGGATTAATATACGCCTTCCTATGAGATCATGAACGGTAGATCTATTAGTTGTGTTTTAATATTGTAATATTCACTCCCAAGGTGCTGTAAATATTTGTTAGCCTTACTTATTTTGGTGACCAACAGATGTAGATATTTGTACTCTCCAACTGTTTTCTCAAAAATAATGGACATTCTATCATTTAGTTTTCAAAGAATTCTAATGATAAAGATTTTAAGAAAAGTATTTCATGTTAAAAATATTAAGATTCTGTTCCTTCTTCCTTCAGAATCTCTGCTCCTCATCCTCCCATCCCCATCTCTAATGCCTCCCTTCTACCAAACCTGAGTTATTCCAGAAAAATTGCTTCTTGGACTTTGCCGTGGTCCTCATAGCCTTTCCAGAAAATCTGGTTTCATGATAGGGAAATACTGCAATGAAGAGGTGCAAAGTATGAGTTATAATGATACACATTTCTTCCTCAACAAGGTAACCTGTGTCGCTGTACTGGATATAGGCCAATCGTAGAAAGTGGGAAAAGTTTCTGCACTGTAAGTATGGAAAATGGTAAAAACAGATTCAGTGTCCCTCAAATTCCATGATATGATTCATATACATTAACTAGAAGACTTTTGTTTCCAGAGGAAAACCCAATTTTGGCATGGTCTTTTTACTATCCTGATCTCCCCATCAGTGGGAAAGGTTTTATTTCCTCTCTCAGAAATGCAAAGAAATGGATCCTCTATGGTTTGGTTTGTTTGAAGTGAATATCAGTAACATAGTACTGATAAAAAAAAAAAAAGTGGAGGGGTGGCTAGGTGGTACAGTGAATAGAGCACCGACCCTGGTGTCAGGAGGACCTGAGTTCAAATCTGACCTCAGACACTTACTAGCTGTGTGACCCTGGGCAAGTCACTTAGCCCCAATTGCCCTGCCTTCCCCCACCAAAAAGCAAAAAAAAAAAAAAGTGAATCAGGCTCCATTCTTTATAAAGAGGTTTTGTTGTCAGGAAAAACTGAGGAAGCCATCTTGTCATACTGTCATCTGAGAAGTACATATTGTTGGGTTACAAAAATTTCCTTTGAATTGGACATTTAAGTCTCTCACTGCATGTGATCGTGATTGTGACTCTAGTCAAAACTAATGGTATCTATATATGGGAAAGAGAAGAGAGTCTATATGAATAGCTTTTTTCTCTTGGGATAACTGTCCTTAACTAGTTTACTCCATTGTCAGTGGTGACTTCATTCTTCAGGACCCCTAGCAATCACCTTCCCATTGTCTTTACATAGTGCTTGAACTTCTAAGCACAGTACAGTGAAAAGCACTTATAAAGTCTGCTTGTCATTAAAATAAGGGGAGTGGACAGCATAAAATACCTGAGCACATACCTGCCAAAACAGATACAGGAAACTATATGAACACAAACATAAAACACTTTTTATATAAAACTCAGATCTAAATAATTGAAGTAATATTTATTGTTCATGGGCAGAAAAATTTTGCCTAACTTATCTATTTATTCCATGTCATCCCAATTACATTATTATTATTATTTTTCTTTTTTTTTGGAGAGGAGAGGGCAGGGAAATTGGGGTTAAGTGACTTGCCCAAGGTCACACAGCTAGTAAGTGTTAAATGTCTGAGGCTGGATTTGAACTCATGTCCTTCTGACTCCAGTGCCAGTGCTCTATTCACTGGGCCACCTAGCTGCCCCCCCCCAATTAAATTATTAAAAATTATTTCATTGAGTTAGAAAAAATAATAACAAAATTTATTTGGAAGAGCAAAAGGTCAGTAACTTCAAACAAACTAGGAAAAAAGATGTAAAAAGAAGTAGATTCAGCAGTATCTGACCCTAAGCTATATTATAAGGGAGAGCATTGTTGAAGTGTAAAAAGGATAATTTCAATTATTTTAAGTTACAATTTTCTTGCATAAATAAAACCTATGTAGCCAAGAATAGAAGGAAGGGAGAAAATCTGGGGAAAAACTCTCAATCTCTCAGATAGTATATGATTGGGTTGGAACATTGCTGTAGGAAATGATGAGCTGGTTGATTTAGAAAAACATGGAACAACTTGGCTCTGTGAAAGAAGATGCTATCCGCTTTCAGATGATGGGTGGAAATAAACATACTACAGTCTTACAGATATGTGTGTTTGAGTGTATCTGTGTATATTTATAGATATATATGTCTATATATCCATGCTTAATTGTAGCCTTCTTGGGGGGGGGAAAGGGGAAAAATAAAGTAAAAAGTGCAGAGCAGAGAACAAAAGAAAACCAACAAGGAAGCAAAGAAAAGCTGGGCAACTTTGAAAACAATGTATAGCATTTATTATATAGGTTTTCTTGAAATGGAAATTCATTGTTTCATATTGAGTCCTCTCTTATGATCTCTGTGTAAGTGGAAATTTTTTTCCCCTCATTTTGTATTTAAGTTTAAAATTAAAAAAACCCCAAAAAATAAGGGGAAGAGGGACTTTATGCCTTTCCAATCCATTCTTGTAGCATTATCTCTTGTTCTAGTATTTGACCAACTTGCTTTCTTTCCTTAAGGTGGTACATACACATAGTGAGTAAATGGTAGAGTTGCCACTAGACCCCAAACTTCCAATTCCTAATCCAGGGCTATCCACTTGGACCACATAACTACTCAAGCATCTATGAGCTTCATTAGTAGCTCTCAGGTTTGAAAAAAAAATCCTAGACTGATGAATTTAGAACTGGAAGGGGCCTTAGGGCAGAGGTCAAAAGTGATGAGGTATGGAGAAGTCTCATCTATTTCTGTGGAGGAAGGGGTTACCGATACATAAAAGGAAATGGTTTTGGTTGGGAGATTCCCTAGTATTGTTAAAATCCTGCTATATAGACAGTTACCTTACTCTATTTACATGGTCTTGGCTGTACACAAGGTACTGAATTAAGTGGTTGGTAGAGGTCAACGGGGCAGTCAGGTGGCACAGTGGTTAGTGTGCTAGGCCTTCAGTTATAAAGATTCTTCTTCCTGAGTTCAAATCTGGCCTCAGTCACTTACTAGCTATGCAATCCTGGTCATGTCACTTAACTTTATTTACCTCAGTTTCCTCATCTGTAAAATAAGCTGGAGAAAGAAATAGCAAACAACTCCAGTATCTTTTTCAAGAAAACCCTAAATGGGGTCTTGAAGAGTCAGACATGAAAGAAAAACAACCGAACTGTAAAAAAACAAGTGGTTAACTTCTAGCTCTAGAATCCTGTGATTTTTAAATAGTCTGTTACTTCTTTAGGAATCATCTTGCTGTCAAATGAAAGGAACAGGAAAATGTTGCCTGGATCAAGAAGAAAATGAATCTGAGAATAAAAATGATGTAAGTAACAACCCCCCCTTCCCCACTCCCTCACTCCATTTTCCCCATTCCTTTTAGTTTTAAATCATTTGCAGCACGTGGATGGTACTTCTCTCTTATTATGAGCTGGACTAAAACACCTAGGCTTGGAATAAGATGAAAGAAGAGAGGAGAAGATAAACACTATGAAAACAGTTGCCTATTTTGTAGTCCCAGCTCAT
>NW_027187348.1:7142905-7181065 GCF_028583685.1 Petaurus breviceps papuanus | reverse complement strand
GTTTCTCATATGTATATGTGTATATATGTATGTGTGTGTATGTGTGTATGAAACTCCACTGTCTATTAGTCATACATGGAATTGAGGCTTAATAAATGTCTGATAATGACGATCTTAAGTCAGGCATAGTTTGAATGAGCATTTTTAAGCCAGGCTAGTACTTTACAAATATTAGGTGTTTAATAAAGATTTGTTGAATGAATCTTGCATCTCTCAGAATTCCTAGTTTCTTTTGGGCACAGCTTAAGTACCACTTTCTCAGGAGGTCTTTCCACATCTCCTCAGCTCCTAATGCCTTCTCCCCAAATCATTTTGTCTTTATTTTGTGCATACCTCTATGTGTATGTATGTGGTATTTCCTCTGACTAGACTCCAAGTTACTTGATGGCAACTGATGTTTTCACTTTTGTCCTTGTATGCCTGGGGCTTGGCATACTGTAGTAGTCTGTAAATTCTTGTTGATTGATTGACTATAGTTTTTGCTATTTGTGACTGAATTAAATTTTTTTTAAGGTCTGCACCAAACTGTACCAAGAAGAAGATTTTTTGCCCTTGGACCCAACCCAAGAACTTATATTTCCACCTGAACTCATGGTATGTTGTTTTTCTTGGTTGACTTCTGATTTTCAGCAGGGCCACCTTCTCTACAGACATTTTTGATCTAGTTCCTACTATCCCTTACCTTGAGTAACTTTTCACCAATCCTACATTGGGTGACCCACAAGGGCAAAGGAAGGGGATTTCTCTTTCTTGTCCTTGCCCTTATTTTCATAGCCTTTCCCTATTTCCTCTTTTCCAGCAGTATCCCTTCCCAACTCACAATGTCCATTGCCATAAAGTATACTCAAGAACCTATTGAGTTAAAGTAAATAGTTCAATTCAAGAGATCCTCATGATACAAACTAAATACAGCTGAAATAAGTTGGAAAAAATCCCACAATCTTGGTTACTCAATTACCTTGGCACAGGTTGAAAGTATTTAACAGTCTCTTCCAGGTTTTTCTTGTTTTCTGTTCTCTTTCCAGCTGAGGGACCTCTAACTTTAATTCTTTGGTCATTGACCTTTCTGGTAGTTCAACCTACTGTTATGCCTAGACCTTAAGGCTGCAGGTTCCCTACCCCTGGCCTAGAACTAAAGTGAACTCTGTCCATTCATCCCATCAGTCTTTAGACAATCATGATCATTTCCTGTCTGGGCCCCAGGTCTACCTCATTTATTCTCACATCAAAATTGATACCTAACAATCACCTTGTTCAGTGCTTTGGACTCTGCCCCAGAGAATCCTCCATTTTGGTCTTTTCCTGGATAGTCAAACATTTATTCATTTTTCTAGTTCTGTTTTCCATCTCAATCAACACAATTTCCTTGAATTCTTGCTTCTTCTCTCTCCAGTTCTTGTTTTTCTAATTGCCTCAGGCCTTTCCACTCTCTTTTTCCTCCTCTTGGGTATATACTCTTGTCTGTCTTGTTTCCAATTTATTTTCTAAGACCTTTGGAAAGAATCTTGTTTCTTTACAACTTCATGTCTCATTTTAACCTATTCCCCAAGCACATCAATTATCATTTTACCTCAGTGGCTCTGAATTTCCTACCCACTTCCTGAATCACCATGTTTACCTTTCCTCCCCTCTCCCAATGAGGAAAAATGGTAGCTCACCGTTAACCATATTAAAGAACCATTCCTACCCTATATACATAAATTTATCATAGGATAATTTAAAAGCTGGAAGGAACCCCAGTGACCAACTAACTCCCCCTTCTTATTTACAAATGGGGAAACTGAGGTCCAAGAGGTCAAGTGCCCAAGGTCACAGAGCTAGCATTAGAACTAGGATTTGAACCCCAGATCTTTTGACTTCAAAACCAGTATGCTTTCCACTATACCTCTAAGCCATGAAAATTAAATGTTCAAGTAAGCTTTGTCTTTCTATTGCTTTCCACATAAGGGAACCAGGTAGAATATTGCAACATAAGATATATTTGAAGGAATGCCATCTAATTTAGTTCTAAATGAATAAAACAATTCACCACAGTAGCAGTCATAGTGCACTTGAGATAAAACTGTTCTACTTTTAAAGGGGGATCTTGTGTAACATAAGACCAGTACTGTAAAACAATGCTCACTCACTGAAACTGAAGGCAACAGTTTTTATAACAGATGTTCCTCATCTCTGATAACAATAGAACATTGACTTATGAGTATTAAGCACCTGGGGTTCTTGTTTTCAATATTAACCAGCTCTAGGATATTAGGCTTTCTGGACACCAGGCTGGATGCACTAAATTCTAAGGCATCAAAAGAACTGACAAATGAGATTATGACATCGTTTCCAGGGATCTCTGAAATATGGAGGAAGGGAGAGGTAATGTTGAACTAGTTAAGGTCCGATGTCCTTTTTTTTTTTTTTTTCAAAAAAGGGGAAGAGAATGGAATTAATATAAGCAAGTGAGCATTACTCCTGGCAAAACTATAGGACATATTACTAGGGTGGTGGTTATTGACTATATAGAAAAAAGGAGCAACCACAGCTAGCCAGAACTGTTTCCTTAAGAAAATATCCTGCCAGACTAACTTTGCTTCCTTTTTTGACAGGGTTACCAGACAGGTGGATTAGGGGAATATTGTAGATATTGTTTGCCAAAGTATTTGTCAGTCTCTCATGATATTTTTATGGAAAGGACAGAGAAGTGGTTTAGGTACAATTAGCTGGATTCAAAACTAGTAGGGTGAACACATACAGGACTGTTTGCTGTCAGCTTGGAAGGAGATCTGTATTGAACTGTCCCAGGAATTTGTGCTTGGTTCTATGATATTTAATATTTTTATGAGTTCCTTGGATAAAAGCATTAATGATATGATCAGATGTGCCCCTGATACAAAACTTAGAGGGATAGATTATATGGATCATACAGCTAGGATCTAAAATGGTCCTAATAGGCTAGAATTTTTGACAGGGTTTAATAAGAGTGGCATCTAGGTGGCTCAGTAGATAGAGTGCTAGAAGACCTGAGTTCAAATCCAGCCTTGGATTAGCTGTGTGATCCTAGGCAAGTCAACTTAACCTCTGTTTGCCTTAATCAACTGTAGAAGAAAATGGAAAAAAAAAACCTCTGGTTTCTTTTCTTTTTTCTTTTTTCTTTTATTAATTTGTTTGTTTCCTTTTAGTTTACAGGATTCAATTCCACAATTCCTTGAATTTCACATTTTGTCCCCCTCCCTCCCCTTCCCCCCCCATGGCGGCTTATAGTCAAGTATAGGATCTATAAATACTTTCACATTATACATTGGTCAGGTTATAAGGACAGATTGTACCAGCTGGAATGAAAAATGGTAAAGAGGACATAAAACCAAATAAGAGAACGAAAAAGATCAGGTATTTTGCTTCCACCTGGATATAAACTTAGTTCTTTCTAGTTCTTTCTCTGGATGCACATTTTTCTCTCCATCATGAGTCTTTTGGGGTTGACTTCTATCACTGCATTGCTGAGAAGAGTCCAATCTATCAAAGTTGGTCATCACACATACGTTGTGTCTGTAATTGTGTACAAATTTCTCCTGCTTCGACTCTTCTCACTCAGCATCAGTTCGTATAAGCCTCTCCAGGTAAATATGAAGACTGTCTGCTCCTTGTTTCTTATAGCATAATAGTATTCCATAACATGCATATACCACAACTTGTTCAGCCATTCCCCAATTGATGGGCACCCCCTTAATTTCCAATTATTTGCCACCACAAAAAGAGCTGCTATAAACATTTTTGTACATATGGGTCTTTCTTCCATTTCTATGATTTCTTTGGGATATAAACCTAGGAGTGGTATTGCTAGATCAAAGGGTATGAAAGTATTTATAGCCCTTTGGGCATAATTCCAGATTGCTCTCCAGAAAGGCTGGATCAGTTCACAACTCCACCAACAATGCATTAGTGTTCCAGTTTGCCCACATCCTCTCCAGCATTTGTCATTTTCCTGTTTTGTCATCTTAGCCAATCTGACTGGTGAGATGTGGTACCTCAGAGTTGTTTTGATTTGCATTTCTCTAATCAATAGTAAATTAGGGTTTCTTTTCCAAGAAAGCCCCATGGACAGTATGGTCCATGTGGTCATGAAGAGTCAGACACAACTGAATAATAAGATGAAATATAATAAGGAATACATAAAATTTTATACGTGAGCTAAAAAAATCAAATTCACAAGTACAAGAGAGAAGAAACATAACTAGATAGTTAATCTGGGAAAGGTTTTGGGGGTTTCAGTGCACAGACAACTCAATTTGAGTTAGCAGTGCGAAATGGCAGACAATGAGAATCTGAGTATCCAGGACTTGGGATCTAATAGTCCTTCTGTACTCTGCTCTGGGGAGACCACACAGAGACCATGGTGTTCAGTTCTAAGGAAGTACTCTGAGAAAGGACACTGATGATCTTTATCTCTCAAGAGAGGACCGGGATGATGAAAAGACCCAGGACAGGAAAGAGCCTCAAGATCATCTATTGGAGGAAAGTGAAGGAAATAATTATGTTTAGCCTAGAGAAGACTTAATGAGACATGATCGCTTCCTCAAATATTTGAGGAATTGCCATATTGAGAGAGGGATTGAATTTGGTCTTGGAAGATATGTAAGAATTGCAAAGAGTTACATTAAAGTTGTCTAGGCTTGAAATAAAGAAAACTTTTCTAACACTTAATTGTGATTTCCTTCTTCCTCAAAGTTTTCAAGAAAAGCCTGGATCATCACTTTTTGGATACCTTGTTGAAGAGATTCTAAGTCAGCTTAGAATCTGAGCTCTCTTCTAACTCTGATTCTGTGCATTTCCTCTAAGAAATGTTTCCTAAATTTATCTTTAAGAAGCCATGTTCTCAGAGTCAGGAAACCTTGCTTTAGGTTCTGTGTCTTTCATTTTAAAGGGTTTCTCAAAAGTCTTAAGCTATTAAAATGTCAAACTGTACTCTTTTGGAATCCCTAGATGTGTGACATTGGGCAGACCCCTCCACCACTCTGGTCCTGTTTCTGTGTCTATAAAATAAGGTGTTGGAGTAAGATTATTTCCAAGGTCCACACTATTTCTTAGAATTCTAAATTTGGAAGGTATCTTGGTGGCTAGATCTAGTCTATAATATAACTGAAAAAGAATCCCCCCCAAAATATAATGGAAAAGTGATTGTCACCTTATTTTTTTAAAGACCTCTAGTGAGGAGGAACCTCCCACCTTCCCAACGTAGCTGTTACAATTTTGGACAGTGCCAATTGTTAAGGATTTCCTTGGAGGCAGCATAGTAGAGTGAAAAGAACCCTGGGTCTGGGGTCAGAATATCTGGGTTCAAATTATCACTCTACTCTCTATTGCCTTGGGCAAGTTGCTTAGCTTTATGAGGTCTCAGTTTCCTTATCTGTAAAATGAGGATATTGGACAAGCTCACCTCTGTGGTTTCTTCCAGCTCTAGATCTACAATCTGTGATCAATATATGAAACCTAAATGTGACTCTGCACCTTCCACTCATTGTTCGTAGTTCTACCCTCTGGATCCACAGCTAACAAGCCTAATCCCTCCTCACATAACCAAAAGTTTTAGAGTTAGAAGGGATCTCAATGGCTGTCTAATCCAGCTCTCAAACAGAGAATTTCTATTTGAAAAGTGATTGTCAGGGGCAGCTAGGTGGCAGAGTGAATAGAGAACCAGCCCTGGAGTCAGGAGGACCTGAGTTCAAATTCCACCTCAGACACTTAACACAAAAAAACTAGCTGTGTGACCTTGGGCAAGTCACTTAACCCCAGTTGCCCTGCCTTTCCTCTTCCAAAAAAAAAAAAGAAAAGTGATCTTCAAACTCTGATTTATGATGAAAAAAACCTGTTACCTCCTCATATTTATGGTAACTCTTCAGATCCTTGAAGCCAGCTCTCATGTCTTTCTAAAGGCATGTAGGGGATATATTGGATAGAGTTCTGGACTTGAATTCAGGAAGACCTGAACTCAAAGCTCCGTCAGACACACTGCTGTGTGACCCTGAGCAAATCATTTATTTACAACATCAGATTTCTCAACTGTAAATGGGGATAATAATAGCGCCTACCCTAAAGGGTTGTTGGGCATCTAGATGGTGCAGTGGAAAAAGAGGGCCCGGAGTCAGAAAGACATCTTCGTGAGTACAAATCCGGTCTCAGACACTAGCTGTGTGAGCTTGGGCAAATCACTTAGCCCTGTTTGCCTTAGTTTCTTCATCTGTAAGGAAGAAGGAAATGGCATTTATAAGGAAAAGGAAATGGCAAATCATGGCAGTATCTTTGCCAAGATAACCCCAAAAGGGGGTTATGAAGACTCTGAAATGACCAAACAACAACAAAATAAAAAGTTGTGAGTATAGCATGTCAAGTGCTTTGCAAACCTTAAAGCACTATGCAAATGTTGTTACTATTGCTATTAATTTTTAATAGGCTAAATGTACACAATTCCTTCAGCCCTAGTCACTTCCAACATTCTGTGATTAACTGGCAAAATTTCTTTTCCAAATTTTTACCAATGTATGGAATTATTTATTTTGAATTTTTGGTATGTTACCTTTTTTTTTAAAGGGGCTCCCTTTGGGGTTTAACATGAACAGAATCTTAGGGATGTTAGAGGTCATATAATACGGCTCCCCTTTTTGCAAATGTGGAAACTGAGGCTTAGGGAAATTAGATATCTTGTCCAGAAGTTATACATCTAGTTAATGAGAGAAATAGGATTAGAAAACCTGCATCTTCTCTGACTTCTAGGTCAGTGCTGTTTCCTCCACAGCCGTTTATGTGAAAGGAAAGCACAAATACTGCACACGGTGTCATACACACTTGGTGAAGGACTTGGAACATAAAAGTCAAGCATATGTTGTCTTCCACATATATCTAAGCACTTGTTTGCATTTCTACCATTATTTGTAACCTTGGCAATAATTAGTTTGTAAGTTGGAAACTTGGCCTGAAATATCTCATTCTGAGATGATGTTTTACCTATATGTTTTCAAATAAGATTCAATTAAAATTTGCTTGGTTTTTATGTTATAGGAGATGGAAAAGCATACAAAGCAGCAGGTTTAATTAGAAATTGATTACATTACATTCCTTTGATCAATTTTCTTAAATTCTTATTTCAGAGTGCATTCTTTTTTATTTTGTTTGTGAGCCTCAGTCAAATGTTTATCTTTCACCATTATAATAGTATTAATTGGAATTATCTACTTTGTTTTCCTATAGAGAATGACAGAAGAGGCAAGAAAGAAGACACTTGTGTTCCAGGGGGACAGGGTTACCTGGATTTCCCCTGCAACCCTGAATGACCTTTTGGAGCTTAAATTGCAATATCCCCAGGCCCCTCTTGTCATGGGCAACACCTTTGTGGGTGAGTAGTTGAATTGTGTCTCCTGTATTGAAGATCACAATTTGGCCCTGAGTTTCTGCCTTTATGAAATGGATGGAGACTAGCAGAAGGAGACGGCATGTGAGCAAATCCATTCCAGAGTAAAAATGTAATCCTGGTAACTTATCATTACTATCCCTCCAAAATAATAACGTATAGCATGGTAAACATTTAATATTTATTGTTCTAAAAGGGGGAGATATGGCCTATAGATCTAATCCTAGAATGTTTCCATTGACCACAATTAGCATTCTTGTACTTTTTAAAAAAACGATAGTATTTATTTATTTTTTTTTTTTTTTTGCTTTTTGGAAGGCAATTGGTGTTAAGTGACTTGCCCAAGGTCACATGGCTAGTTTTTGTGTTAAGGTCAGATTTGAACTCAGGTCATCCTGACTCCAGGGCCAGTGCTCTATTCATTGTGCCATCTAGCTGCTCCACTATCTGTGCACTTTTGAACATTATAGATAATGAAAAAATCCCCAGTCTTTCCGAGTTCCTTGAGAGCAGGAATTGTGTTTTATTTATCTTTATCTCTTCCTTAGTACCTAGAATAGGGCCTTGAAAAGTAGGCAAGCAATAAATGTTTATACCTAATGCAAAGAATAGAGAAGCTCAGAAACTTTTCATTTATTATTGCTTTATTTAGCTTTGTATGTTTGCTCTGTGAATATTCCTTTTCTAGGCCATGGTATCATTTCTAGAAAGATAGTAACGTGACATCTTTTTATTTCTTCTTCTATTTTTTTTTTGTGGTGAGGCAATCAGGGCTAAGTGTCAAGCTAAGTGCCCAAGGTCACACAGCTAATATGTGTCAAGTGTCTAAGGCTGGATTCGAACTTAGGTCCTACTGACTTCAGGGCTGGTGCTCTATCCACTGCACCACATAGCTTTTCCTTACCTTCTTTTTATTATTACCAATATTTTTATTTTTTAGGACCCAACATGAAATTCAAAGATGTCTTTCACCCAGTTATCATCTCTCCCACTAGAATTTCAGAATTGAATGTTGTGATGATTGATGCAAATCAAGGTATGTTCCCACTTAAATTAAGGCATTATTTATGTTGGTGATCATGCTAAGAAAAAGTAGTGTTTATTTAAATATATCATGGAACACCAGCAAAGGTCATCTGCACCATTCTGCTGCCTTAAGACAAAATTGCATCTAAGGCATCCTAGGCTGGAAAGAATTTTCCTATTTTCAAGGACTTCCAGGGAAGGGTATACAACTTGACTTCAGACACAGTTCTATGTCCACATCTAATGGATGCTCAAGAGAACTTCATTCAGCCAAAAACCTTTTCTAACCATCTTCATCATCAGGAAAACCTTTGTGTCTAACCTATTCTGCTTGTGCCATAGGTAAATGCTTTTCCTTCTGTTTTCAGCAAAGACGAGAGCAGTAGATCTTCTGGAAAACAACCCTTGCTTCACTCAAACTTTGCCATTATCTCTTCATCAGCTTTTCTTCTCTAGATTATACCTTTTTTTGTTTTGGTGATTTCCTCTAGTTATCTAATATGCAACAAAAGAAAAAATAGATTTCAGGAATTGTTTCCCAGTTCATGATTAAATCTGCTGGATTAGCATTATGTGATGATTGTATGAGAATTCTAACACAGTATTATTAAACTGAAAAAAAGGTAGGAAAAATTTTTTTAGTATTTATTATTTTTATTTCATTCATAGAGAAATCTTCATTTTTCAACTACTGAATGTTTCCACAATTACATATTTTTCTAGTACTCTAATCATAGTGATTTAACAAAATATTGAAAAGAATTGAGATTTTTTTTTGAGAAGCAAAGGACAAGGGATCTTCTTTATTAGTTAGAAAAACTCTTTTGCTAATGCTTGTACTTTGATTTTGAAGCCAGATGTAGATGTGCAAAGAATGGGGAAATCATTACTCTCCATTTGAGGGAAACATTCTGATTGGATAAGGGCTCAGACTAGACTAGGCAAGATAGATAACACAGGGCACAACAGAATGGGGTGCAAGAAGTGATATTTAAAAATATTATTTCTGATTTTTTTGAGGGGGGAATGCAGCACAAGTGGGGTTAAGTGATTTGTCCAAGATCACACGGCTAGTGAGTGCTAAGTGGTAAGTGTCTGAGGCTGGATTTGAACTTAGGTCCTCCTGATTCTAGGGCCCGTGCTCTATTAACTGTACCACCTAGCCGCCCCTAAAATATTATTTCTTATAAAATGCATATTTAAATAGAAAATCTGACTCTACATATCCTTTAGGCATTTATTTTGAGATAAGTCAAGCTGCATTTTTTAAGAGTGATACTTGAAACCTTCCAATGAACAGTAGCACAAATTAAGTGAAATTTTAAAGGGTACATAGATAATGATAATGGCAATAATGACCATTTACATGGTGCTTTAAGATTTGCAAAGCACTTTACATATATTATCCCATGCTTTCTCTGACTCTGGGTAAGGATATTACTTAAGGGGCATATTTAGTGTTTCTTATTCATTCATAATTTAAAATTCGCAAAATAGGCTAGTTAGTTGTAAACCTTGTTTTTCTACGTTGTATTTATGGTTATGTTGGTTAGGGACAGCCTCTCCTCCCTCTGTACCCACATTACATAAGCAGCTATGACTATCCATGATGCATGGGTTCTGTGTCCTTGCCTTTGAGTTTTGCTCTTATTGTCCTGGAGAATTGATGAGTAGCTTAATCTGTATGAAGACCAAGTTCTCTAAATTCACATTTGATTTTCTTTTGGATTCCTATTTGGATAACCTCATGGTAAACATCCTTTGAAGTCTAAGTAAATATCTTTTTTATAAGATCCAAAGAGCAGGGTCCTCTCAACCATTTTCAAATATCAAAGTACATCGGGCATTCTTTTTTAAATAGTCACTTAATGCTGTCCAATTCCCTAAAAGTTAAGGAATGTGCTCCCTCTGCTGGAAGACTTTGTCAGTTTTGTGATATTAGAATGAACAATGAATCAGGACTCAAGTCAGGTAAATCCTAGCCAATGAAGGCAGCAAGTTGCCTAATTCCATTTCTTTGGAAACCTGAGTAAATGGTCATTATTGTTAAATAGATAATAAAAATGTGCAAAAACAAGTTCTATATAGAGAAGAAAACAGTAGGGCCTTGATTACCAATATAAAGCAGAAGTAGTATAGGACTTACTTGTCTGGATCTCAATTTCCTCATCTGTCAAAAAGGAAAGTTGAACTAGATGACCTAAAGCCCCTTCTAGGTTTAGGAATCTCTGAGTTCCAGGAACTTGCTGAAACTTCCAGGAAGCAGAAGCTCATAAATAAAATATTTTAGAAGTATCCTAGTGCCCAGGAATGTGCTAGTCACTGTGATTGATATAAAAGAATATGACATGCTTCATGCAAGGGCACAATTCAATTCAGGTCCACAAGGATCTTTGAGGTACTTACTATGTTCCAGGCACTATACTAGGTGCTGGGGTTAAAAAGACAAAAACAAGGTCATCACTTACCTTAAAAGCCTATGCCCTATTTAGGGGGAATTAAAGTATGCATATAAATAAATATTATATATATATATATAGTATAAATACAAAGTAACTTTGGGAAAGGGCAGTAGGGAGGGCATTAAGACATTGGGGAATCAGGAAAGGCCTCCTAATTTTCTTACTTGGGGCACAAAAGATAGGTGACCACTTTATGAGAATGGGGAAGACAGATTCTAGAATGGTCAAGAAACAACTAGGAAGGCTGATAGGGCTGCTACTGATGGGGAATGGTAAAAGAGGTAAGTAGCCACCCCAGTAAGCCAAAGGCTCTTAAAGTACCATTGACTTCCTTTTAAGCAGAGATTCTCAAATATTTTTGTGTCACAGAGCTCTTTGGCAGGCTGGTGAAACTTATGGATCCCTTATTAGAATAATACTTGTTGCCTCATTAATGATTGAAGGAAATGCTAAATTTCAGTTAGAGGTGAGTGAAAATAAAGATATATACTTTCCCCCTCCAAATTCATAGAATCCCTGAAATCTATCTATTGACCCCCTAGAGGGTATCTGTTGTCCCAAGATTAAGAGCCTTTGCTCTAAAGTCAGCACCCTTGGGGAAAGCTACAGTCTCTTTCCTAGTTATAGCCCTGTCTGAGCGCTAACTCTTGTTTCATTCTGACTATTCTTCACAATATTTGAATGGTTTCTTTATGGCTTACAATATTTTCGCTTTGACCTGGGAGTTTTGAAATTTGTCTATGATGTTCCTGGCAGTTTTCATTTGGGGATCTCTTTCAGGAGGTGATTGGTGGATTCTTTCAATTTCTATTTTATCCTCTGATTGTAAGGTTTCAGGGCTGTTTGCTTGGATAATTTCTTGAAATATGATGTCTTGGATCATGGCTTTCAGGAAATCCAGTAATTCTTAAATTGTCTCTTCTGGATCTATTTTCCAGGTCAGTTGTTTTTCCAATGAAATATTTCACATTTCCTTTTATTTTTTCATTCTTTTGACTTTATTTTATTGTTTCCTGATTTTTCATGGAGTCATTAGCTTCAACTTGTCCATTTCTAATTTTTAATGAATTATTTTCTTTGGTAAGCTTTTGTACTTCTTTTCTCATTTGTCTGATTCTGCTTTTCAAGGAGTTATTTTTTTCAGCCTCTTTTTTTCCATTTGACTAATTCTATTTTTAAAGTGTTATTTTCTTCAGTATTTTTGTGCTTCTTTTATCAAGCTGTAATTTATCTTTTCCTAACCTTTCATTTCTTTATCTAAATTTTCCTCTACCACTCACTTGATTTGAACATTATATTTTTGAACTCTTCCAGAAATTCTTTTTGGGATTGTGTCCAATTCACATTTTTTTTCCTTTTGAGGTTTTGTTTGTAGCTATTTTGACTTAATTTTCTTCTGAGTTTGTGTCTTGATCTGTCCTGTTACCCTAGTAGCTTTTTATGGTAAGGTTTCTTTTTTGTTGTTTCCTTATATTTCCACTCTATTTCTTGATTTGGAACTTTTTATTAATGTTGGGATCTATTCCTGGCATAGAAGGGGCAGGGAGCAGGAGCTCTATCTAAAGACTGAGGCTTTTTCACACTGATGTTTTCATGGCCATGTCTGGGGTTTTGGAAGTTTTTGGTGCTCCCAAGGTTGTATGACCTGGGAAGAGGTGTGGCCACTGCTTTCTTCATCTCTACTCTAGTCCTTACCCAGGAAGGGCTCCTGATCTTTTGGGATTGTAATTGATACTGCTCCTCAGGGTCCCTGATCCCCTGAGGCTAAAAATGATAATGCCCTAAGGACTTACAATCCCTTTTGACTAGAAGTGATCCTCTCTGCCCTTGAATTATGACCCGGAAGTGAGTATTGACAATGGAACTGCCAAACAGCTACTGGTCCTGTGCCCAGTACTAGCACAGGGCTACCTTGAAATCTCTTTCTGACCAGTTTCTAGGTCTCTTTACCATCTCTGTCTTGAAAGCACCTGAAGCTGCTGCTGCTTCTGTCACCACCACCTAGGCCAATCAATGGTGTTTCATCCACATAGGCTCCTTTCCCATATCACAGATCTGTCTTTCCAATCTCAAATGTTGTCTTGGGCTAGAAGAATATCTCACTTTGACCTTTTGCTGTCTCTGCCACTCCAGAATTTGATTTGAGGTGCTGTTTTAAAGTGGTTTGGAAAAGAATGTTGGGAGAGCTTGGCTGAATGCTTCTCTATTCCACCATCTTGCCTCTGCCCCCAGAAGTCCAAGGCAAGAATTCTTAATCTTTTTAGTAATCATTGACAGATATTCATGGCAATATGGCAGAAACTCTGGATCCCTTCTCAGAATAATATTTTTTCAATGCATGAAATAGGATAACAAAGGAAACAAATAATATTGAAGTATAGTTATCATAATATGTTAAAAAAGTAAGTTGATAGACTTCAAGTTAAACAGTACTGTTTTAATGATTGAATGAGACAACAGGGAAACATTTCACAAACCTTAAAGTGCTTATAGTGTGAGCTTTGGCCATTATTGTAGTGACCATTATGAGATCATGAATATAAAGCACTTTAACAGTCAAATGCTATATAAATGTAAACTATTGCTATTTTCTTCTAAAACTGGGTTTCACCATAGGGCTATTGAATTAAAGTCAACACTGTATCCAATGATGATATGGATAATGTTGCATTTTTATTATTTCTCACCCAAATGGGGAAATCATGCACCAGATTATAATGTAAATATGAGAGGAGAAAACAACAGCAGCAGTAACAGGAAAGTATAGTTGGCTGTCTAGTTTTGTTTATCTATTCAAAATCTGATGAGTCAAAGCCCTCCATCATCTTTGCCTTGTCAACTCTGGTAACAAATGACCAGTCACAGAGGTTTTGCAACCACTGTTAACTCCCAAAATACCAAAGAGCTCACACAAGTTAAAAGCAAAAAGCTTTCTTTATTCCATTGGGGAAGTAAAATTAGACACATGTGTTGGGGCCTCCTCTAGTAGGAGAGCCAAGGCAGTGAGGCTAAACCTTGATTTATATATGTGTAGCTAGATAAAGAATCAGTGTAGTGTAGCAAGAGTGGGGAGGCACAGCAGCAAGAGGGAGGCAAGGCTGGCCAGTGACAAAAAATCTATCTATAGTAAGACTTCATGTGTGGGCCTGTTGGTGCTTGAAGAGCTCAGGAACCAATAGTTTTGTGATTTAGTTGCAGCAAATTCATCAGAGCACAAAGGATTGTTCTTATGCCAAGTTCAGGGCACAGCTTGCTTATTGGGCCTTGGATCTAGAAAACAGGATGTCTAAAAAGAGAGGGATGGTCTTGGATCCTGATACCTTCCACCTTCATGTTATCACCATGCCCTGATACCTCCACATGTAACTAGGCTACACAATGTCCCCATTTTGTATATGACCAGAAGCCATTGACATTTTATTAATCAAGGTAACTTGTTTTTAGGGTTGACTATAGGTGCTGGCTGCAGCCTGGCCCAGGTGAAAGAAATCCTGACTGAAATGGTTTTAAAGCTCCCAGTGGAGAAGACTCAAACTTACTGTGCTCTCTTGAAACATTTGAGAACTCTGGCTGGACAGCAGATCAGAAACATGGCAGTAAGTATTCGGAGTCAGTAGGCAGAAGGTAAATAATTTAATAAAAGAAGAGTGGATCATAAAATGGTTCCATTTATTTGTAGACTTATTCACTGGTGTTTTTCATGTGGACTGGAAGAGATTGTCCACCTAATTGTAGATCCATAGTTAGTCCCAGATTAAATTTCTTCTAGCCAATACTGTTCTTTGAGGTCCTTCTGAGTCAAAAGTGAGTGGTATTTAGGGAATATACACTAACTTCATGGTCATTCTTTCAATTTTGTAGGTAAGGAAAGGGATGAGCTGATCCTTGACTTGTTTTGGTCTTTTCCATTAACCATTTAGCAAATCTCTAATCTATACTCATATTTCTGATTCTAGTTTGACATTTAGATTAAGTTAAATAGAAAGTGCAGTTATTTGAAGAATAATGCTATTTCCCATTTATAATTACATCAGCTTTCATGAAAATAGAATAATCATGAAAGCAACAAAAGTTCTAAAATAATCTTATTTGTTTAGTCCTTAGGAGGACACATTATAAGTCGACTGGCAGCGTCTGATCTCAATCCTGTTTTGGGTGTAGGCAATTGTATACTCAACTTGTTATCGAAAGGTGAGAAACTAGACTCTTTTGCAAAAATCTGTTATGTAATGGTATGTAACCCATGATTGCATGACATAAAAGCCCATATTTTCGGGATTTTTCTCAGCTTCCTGGCACATAGGTCCTGTGTGAGAAGCTTAGGAAAATAGGATGGCAGCCCTTTTAGATGTTATCTCACATTTATATCTGGTAGGAGATGATTAAAAAGCCTCAGTTGGAGGATTTTCAAAAACAAGTTTCTAGCATAGGAGACCATGGTAGAGGGAGGCCAAGAAATGCCTCCTGGGAAAGGAGACATTTGAGGTGAGTCTTAGAGGAAGCCAGGGGAACTTGGAGTGGAGGGCTGCAAGTGGGCCAGTGTGACTGTATCAGAGACTGTGCAAAGCAGTCGAAGTAAGTGGAAGGTATCTATCTCTACATTGCCAGAGTCCTCTCAATATTACTCCTCTTCAGGAAATATATTGGATGGCATAATCTCAGAAGTATTGCAAACTGCTCTAGAAGCCAAGTCAAATGCTATTGAGGGATGACAGACCTTTTCAGGAAGCTTTACAGTGTCCTGGAACTCAATGGAGTGAAAGAAAGCAATGTCTTCTGTAAATAGGATCATTTGGAGGAGAAATCTCTCCTCACCCTGGACTCTTCACAGGATCTCCTCCATCAAACACACACAATTTTATTCAACAAATATCTCCCATTTTTATTCCTTCTCTCATGTTTATTACATAATTGAAGTATTATTTCTGTAGTTACATCTTAAATGATTTTGATGTTTGTAGATGAGACAACATGCTACAAAAGAGCTGTTAAAATTGCATTTATGCCCTACCAAGTCCGATGCTGTTTTTGTTATTTTTCTTATTATTACTATTATTATTTTGCAACCAACAACCAATAAGCAAAATAGGTTCTCATATCTTTCATTTTTCTGTCAGCTGTGAGGGTACAGATGTGGTCCATGTTGAATATCGCTTATGAAAACCTGTTGGTTTTCAAATGCCCTCATTGAATATGTTCTCAATTCATGCATACCTACCACATACAGGTTTTGAACAGAACGTAAAGTAGGCATATAGGTCAGAAATTACTGATATTCTTTCAGTTACCTTTTTTTTTGGTTGAAACAAACATTGGACTTTCCCCCCCGCACCTTTGCTATCATTTATTCCTTCAACTAAATTACACATCGTTCTTCTCTTCCCTCACAATTGTATCACCTATAGCACAGATCTCCTCCATATATATTTGATTTAATCCAGCTGCTTTTCTTGTCTTTGCTTTTTTTGTGCCATTTCTATTTCCTTTGGAAGCATCCCAGAGAGTGTGTCAGGATCCAAGTGTGTTTGTTTCACTATACTAAATAATTTTAAATACTATTTTTTGGCACATCTTTTCCATTTTTCCTCTTGTTGTAGGCCTCTTTGCATTTTCATTATTGAATGCCCTTGTCATGACTTTGCTAAGTTGAATACCAAGCAATACTTGCATGGCTATAGATTATAGTTATGATAAACTATGTAAAATATGTATTTTTTAATAAATTTGGTGCTTTTACTCTTTTGAAGAGGCAAAATGAAAAAGTAGAGAGTAGCCCAGGCCTGTTGCCAAGATGAGCTAGGTCAGGTTCTGTCTCTGAAAGTGAATGTGTGGCCCTGGGCAAGTCACTTAACTTCCCTATATCCTCAAGCTACTATCTAAATCAATAGGTTGCAGAATAGGTGCTTATCTGCATTAATATAAGAAGTTTTCTTGCTCAAGGAACTCCCTAAAATGATATAATAAAAAATTTAGATCAATAACAAAAATCTTATCAGTTTTATAATTTTCAATGTATATTTGATACTTTTAAAAATCAACATATCATTTCAGTACAAACTTTGGAACATTAGTTTACAAAGAAAATGAATTCCTTATAAAGATAAATGTTAAATGGCTTAGACTTGTAACTACAATGTATTTTGACCAAATCCCTGATCATTATTTTCTTCTTAAAGTCACATGTACTCATCTCAAAAGAGGATAAGAGAAGATGAAGTGGGTTGTTTGGCAGAGAATCTGCCCAAACCAAAATGTCAGTGGCTCTTTCTTCTTTCTGTACTCTCAGAAAGATGAAATGCATTTATATAGAAAGTCAGAAGGAAATTGTTCTTTTATGCTAACAATATTCCATCTTCTTACCCTTAACTCTCCTTATGTACACGAAGTCATATATGTCATCATATACTAAATATTAGGGATTAAAAATAATGATAATAAATAAAATCCCATTAAAAATCCCAATTGGTTGACTGGAAGTTTATTAAAGAAGCAGCTCATATTATTATTGAGGAAAATTTTTTTAATTTTTTTTTATTAAAATTTTTCTTTATTAAAAGAACAACAAAATCCCTCAGAAATCTTCAAATGATCAGTTTGGGGGGGGGGTGGCTATGATTTCTCTCTCCCTCCTAACAAATCTTTCTAACATGACCACCAAGTATCTTCTCTTCTCTAATTTTTCAGGCTAGGCTGGGACACGTTTCTATAGAATTCTCCTTTAAAAAAATAAAAAGCAAACTCCTTGATATGAAGATGAGGTAAAAATAAACAAACTAAATGCCGCTATCCCCTCTGCCCTCTCTTTCCAGTACTCTCCTTGAAGGCCCTTCTCCTACACTCTTTGATGTTTCTCAGTTGCCAGCCCTGTCAAGACCACACATTCCTTGGGGCAGACACTCTATTTTCTCCAGGAATACAAGCAGGAAAAGGAGGAGGAAAGGGCAGATATACCAGCACTAGCTTCAGTATTTAAGGATGAGGTACACTCCCCACCTAAACCAGTAATTGAATAAATAAAATATTATTCTTATCTATATCTGTAATTGCCGGTAAGTAACTTAAATTAAATAAATTAAAAAAACATTAATTAAATTTTTGTATGAAGTAGTCAAGTGAACTTTTTAAAAACTGGTCCTTCAAAGAAGGGGTGTGTGGAATTTTCCTCTCCCTAAATACTTTTGAAATCATATAATAATCATAATCATGAGAATATGCACATTATTATTAAACACAGTATTTTACCACTTACAAAAAGTTTTCACATGCATTATTCAGTTCTCATAAGCAATAGTAACTAACATTTCTATAGCACTTTAAAGTTTATGAGACATTTTCTATATGCTATATTGATTTTCACAACAGTTCTGTGAGGTATGTGCTATTATTCCCCATTTTGCAAATAAGGAAAGGGGATGAAAGAAGGCTAGTAACTTGTCTAAGGTCATACACCTGCCACCTCGCTACATCTCAATGAGGTAGGGCAGATATTGTCTTGTTTTATAGATGATGAAATTGAGGCTCAGTTAGATTGGGTAACATCCATATTTTAGAGAAACAGCCTTGTGAGATTACTGTAGAGCATGCAGCTGCTGATTACTTAATTTACAGACTAGCTGGTTTTCTTTGCCATTTTTGGAGGCTACCTTTGGAGCTGTTCACAGCTTGTTAATGATTTCCACTAGATGAAAGGGAGGTACAGAAAATGATTCTTTTGGAAACTTAAACCAGGATGATTTCTTCCAGGCTTTGATTAGAGCAGCTTAGTAATGAAGACATATATTTAATAACTACCAAAGGGGGTAAGACTTCCATGTTGACAGTCATACAGGGTCTTTGGTTTGTTGGCATAAATGAACAAGGGACATTTGCTCTGTTTTATTTGTTGTGGTTAAAAAATAATATTCATGTCAAGACTTATTTATCATTCCTTGCAAAAGATGTGCCTTTGGTCATAATGTGGATTCAACTTGAGAGCAGGAGATGGATCCTTATAATGGATCAGCTATTCTGGGGAAAACAAGCCAAACCTTGGAACCTATGGAAAGGGGGCTACCAGGACCATTGACAGAGAAAGAAAGGACAGAAATATCATAGAAGTAAAGCTTGCAGTTAAAGTAAAGCTCTTATGCCACTTCCAAGGTATTGCTTTAATATCAAGAGATGCCTTGATTGTCAGAAAGACCAAAATTTTATCCTTCATTATGTGCAACTAGGGAAGCCTATGACTGTTGGTCAGAACCATTTTGGGACCTCCTTTTCTGGAAGTACCTTCTAGTCAGACGGTATTCTTTTTTTTGCCTTTTGGAGGGCAATTGGGGTTAAGTAATTTGCCCAAGGTTACAAGATTTCCCATTCTTCCAGAACAGTTATTGTACAATGTTTCACAGACCTTTTCAGCCCCTCTTCTATTAACTAGGGAAGTCCTACTGTCAGTACATATAAAATATACATGGCTTTTCAGGGGAAGAGTGCTAGGAGATCATTCCAAATCTGGGCATACCCAGTTTATATTATATTTAGAGTGCCATTAATTGGTATTTTCCATTTTTTTAAATTTAAAATTCATTTTCCTTTATAAGATTGATATTATTTGGTGTTATAAGAATGTAATTTTTTATTTTGGTGAAAATGTTATATGAAATTATTCTTTTGTTTAACAGAAGGAACACAACAACTTCCTTTAAATGACCATTTTCTTGCTGGGTCACCAAATGCAAACGTTACCTCAGAACAGGTTTTAGTCTCAGTTTTTATTCCTCTCTCTAAAAAGGTAAGAAATCATGATGGTCCTCTGTTTTATTTTTTAGCAAAGTTCTTGCTTTTAGTTTTACACAGTCTTAGTCATAATAGGGTATAGTAGGTGTGTTAAGGAAATACTAAATTTATAGCAAAAAGAACATAGATACTTAATATATATGTTTTATATACAAATATGAACAATCACATATTAATAATAAATTAGATCTGATCCTTATTTATGGGGTGGTTTTAGAAAATTTCATAACTTTCGCTGTCTTTAAATTTTTCTAGCTTTATAAAGCTAATGACACTTGAAAGCATATAATTTTAGAACTTGAACTTGAAAGGACCTTAGGAACCATCTAGTCAGACTTTGTTTACTGGCAGATTAGGAAATAGACTCAGAGAAGCTAGATAGAGGATATACTCATGATTACTTGACTGGTTAGCAAAACAGTCTAGACTTGAACCAATAGCTCTATGGAGAAAATATTAAGGATAAGAAATAATTTTAGCGTTTTTCCATTTTGGTCATAATGTTCTAAATAAACAAGAAGGTCAGCAAGATGGTCAAGAAAACAACTAAGACCAAATAATGCTATGCAAATTGCTAGCATGTGAAGGCCTTATGTCATTATTGATTGATAAGATTTGAGCAACAATAAAACCTATCCAAGTGCCTTTTAGCTTGCCAACTAGGCAACAAACTTTATTCAAAGGGGACCTTAAACAAACATTGATGTCTCTTTTGGCCTAGCTATAGTTCAGCTAGGGGACACAGTGGATTGAACTCCAAGTTCCATTCCAACCTCAGACACTTCTTAGCTGTGTGACCCTGGGTAATCATTTAACCTTGGTCTGTCTCAGTTTCCTTCTCTGTAAAATGGCAACCTAATAGTACCTATTTCCTAGAGTTATTGTGAGGATCAAATGAGATAATAATGATAAAGTACTTTGTAAGCTTTAAAGTGCTAGCTATTATTATTATTAACAACAACAAATACAGAGGGATTTTTATTATTAGAAAACTAGGAATTACTGGTATTCTCTTTTCTTAAGACTATAGAATTAGATCTCTGACAAGATCCTAGAGATATTTTAGTATAGGTGCCTCTCTTTACAGATGAGGAAACTGAGGACCGCAAAGATTAAAGGACTTGGCCCATGTTAAACAGGTAGTAGTAATAGGCAGACCTAGGGTTCAAACCCAACTTCTCTGACTTCTGCACTAGGCTATGAATTCTCTTTCACTATAATATCATTATTTAGTGGGTACTAGTTACAGAATACACACCAGATGCAGTAGAAAAATCACAGGATCATAGAATTTTAAAGCTGGAAGGAACCTTAGAAATTATCTTATCCCACCCACTGATTTAAAAATACAACTGAATTGTAAGGAAGTGAATTGACTTATCTAGAGTCACACAAATAATAAGTATTAGAGTCAGAATTCAAACCTAAGTCTTCTTCCTCCATATTCTATAACTACTGAATAATTTAAACTCAGTCAAGGGGTCAAAATACAGACAGAGAAAGGCTGTGAATAAAGCAGGTCATTTCAGTTGCATCTGACATTCCATGATCCTGTTTGGGGTTTTCTCAGCAACAATAGTGGAGAAGTTTGCCCTTTCCTTCTCTAGCTCATTTTACAGGTGAGAAAATTGAGGCAAATGGGGTAAAGTGACTTGCCCAGTATCACACAGCTACTAAGTGTCTGAGGCCAGTTTTGAATTCAGGAAGGTGAGTCTTTCTGGTTCCAGTGTTGGTATTCTATCCATTATGCCACTTGACTGCCCCCCAAGCTAGGTTTAGATAACTGTTATCCCTGTGCAGAAGTCATTAATGGTGGACTGTCTTTTGGGGGTAAGCACTGCAGACAAATCTCACATGATAAGGGGTCTTGATTACTGAAGAGTGGAAAACTACTCTAGACTTAAGGGATTACATGGCTTGGTGCTAGCATCAGGAGAAGAAAATTGACATGGTCCTGTGATGCTTGATTGGGAAGAAAGGAGTGGGCTAAGGTAGTGGAAGGAAAACAGAGAAGAACTGCATTCATATTGTGATTTTTTCCAGTGGGAGTTTGTCTCAGCTTTCCGACAGGCACAGCGTCAGCAGAATGCCATGGCAATTGTGAATTCTGGGATGAGAGTCCGTTTTAAGGATGGCACAGCTACCATTATGGACTTAAACATTTTATATGGAGGAATTGGCTCTGCTACTATCAGTGTGAACAAATCATGTCAGCAGCTCATAGGAAGGTACTGCATACGTTCAACCAGTTTTTAATGAATATTGTGCTGTATGCTATAGAGAATACAAGGATGAGGGGAGATGAGATTCACACAGTACTACAGTACTGATTAGAACACATTAAGGGCATTGGAGAAGGATGAATGAGGTATTATGAGAATTCAGAGAAAGTTCCATCTGCAGGGTCTGGGAAGGCTTCATGGAGCATACCATTTCAGCATTGGATGGAGGCAGATTGTGGAGACCCTTGAGTAGTAGGTTAAGAAGTTTGTAATTTATTTGTTGGGGAACTATGGAAGGTTTTTGAGCAAGAGGCTCACAGGACTAAGAGCTTCTCATTATAAAGAGTAATTTGGCCAAAGAGTATATATTGGATTGGGGAGGAGGGAGAGAATGTAATTAGCATTCAAGTTCACTTCAGGTTACTAGTAAGTGAGGATGCCATTAGCTGTTATCCCTTGTATAATCAATGTCACATATGCATCAGAATGAAGATGTATTATATGGAAGCACCCCCAAAATTGGACTAAGAATTAAAAAAACATTTTTAAAATCAGGAAACTGTGATTTTATTGATGTGGGTAACCCCCCCATCAAAACCAATTGTATCACTTCTCCTCAGTAGAAAAGATTCAGGAATTGTGGAGGCCCTCCAAAACTGTCACCTAATGTCCAAATTTTCAATAATAAGCCTATCTAAAGTTTCCAAAACTATTCCTTATGCCAGGTCAAAATCTAAAACTTCATATTGTGTTTGAATCTGCAGAGTTCATACTTACTGATATGGTCTTCAAAAGCACAAGGGAAGTTCCAAGTCATGATGAAGCATTAGATTATGATTGAAATTGAACAGAAACAAAATAGTATAAATACAATTCATAAATGTGAAAACCTGGCCACATTACTTCAGTGTGAGGAATGGTGGAGTGCTTTTAATGATCCTGAGCTGCTCCCTGACACAAGCCCTGTCTTTTTAACACCAGTATTCTTCTGATGGGGCAATATGACTGCAATTCATGGAATACAGTTGATGCAAATGGCAATGAAAAAAATGCATGGTGAACTTATGTAGGCCACAATATATCCCCAGTCATGATTTATATGAGAAGTTATATGAAAGATAATATCCATGAAAATATGTGATTAGAAAAGGAGATGGGCTGGTCACATAGCAAAAATAAAGGGACAAGAGACACCAAGCCTACATTGGTACCCACAAAATATTAAAGACTTCTAGTATATAGGGTAGAACTTCTATGGAGGCTTTATGAGAGGACATGGACATCTTCTAGATAGGAATTTAATTCATTATCATTGTAATTATGGTCACCAGTGGAGGAGATCAGCAGAAGTATATCCTATGGATTTAACTGGATCTTGGGGTGGCTGAAGGAATCTACACACTATGTTTAAAAAGAAAAAGGTCATACTGTTAGAGAGAGGACTGATATCAATAAGATCATGGGTACATTTAAGGTTACTGTAGAAGATCATGTTCCTATGTTATAATAATATTATATAAATACTTTATTAACATTAGTTTAAGTAATTAAAAATTAAGTACATTTTCTTTTCTGACAAATACTTTATGTGTATTTTACTGGACTGAATTAGTATATTTTTCCATCTAGGGCCTGGAATGAAGAGATGCTAGATGAAGCCTGCAGACTAGTCCTAGATGAAGTGGCTATCCCAAGTTCATCTTCTGGTGGAATGGTAGAATACAAAAGAACTCTCATGATCAGTTTCCTCTTCAAATTCTACCTGGAAGTATTACAGGAATTAAATGTTAGGGTAATGTGTTTCTGCTTATGTGCCTATCATTTATTTTTGCAAGACAAAGTTTGATTACTGTGATCAAAATGACTTTTATCTAAGAGCATTTTTATACAACTATTTTTGTAGTTTTTGTTTCACTCCTGATCTATTGGTAAGAATTTTAATGCTGTATAATTGTGTTTATATTTTCAAAACTAATCCTTAGTTTTGTTTTAAAGCTACTTGCAACAGCAATAGAGGGTTTTAGAGAGAGTCTTGAATGAGCTTCAAAACTCTACTTGGTGACAATCCAAGTCACATCTTAATGAATTGGTGGCTAATTCATTTCACAATCACCAGAACTATTTTCAAGCAATGAATATATTCTTTTTTCAGGACCCCAGATATCCTGATATCCCCCCAAAATTCCAAAGTGTCCTGGAAGACTTCCCCTTAACTATACCCTGTGGGGCACAGGCATATGAGGTCAGTGGGTTTAATTTCTTTAGAAAAACAAAATGGCAGGTTAAATACTGGAAATATTATGTTACCTGTTATGGCTGTGATATTTTTTTTACATATAATCCTTCAAAGAGTGAGCTCATTCCAATAGTCATGACAACTCATGCCTGAATCTAACTTAAAAATTTACTGTTTTCTTGATAGAAATTTAATTCATTATCACTGTAATTATGGTCACCAGTGGAGGGGATCAACATTGACAATTAGGAAGTGGTGTTAGAAAGTAGGGAGAATCAGGAAAGGCTCCACAAAGGAGGAAATAACCTGGAGTTAATATTGAAGTAAGACAAATGAGGAAAGATGTGTATTCCTGGCATGGAGATCAGCTTCATCATGGAAGTAGGAGGATCAAGTCCTATCATGGACTTAGAATGGAATATCATTTGTTAAGGGGAGTAAAATGAAAGATAGGTGGAAGCTAGAATGTGAAAAACCTTAAATACTAGACTAATGAACCTTCATTTTAGTAAGAGAGTTACTGAATATTTTTGAAAAAGGGAGTGATATAGTCAGACCCTTGCCTTAAGATTATTTTGACAATTACATGAAGAGCGAATTGAAGAAGAGAAAAAGTAGAAGCAGGGAGACCAATGAGCTCATTATAGGAGGGACAATGTAAAAAGAGAGATAAATGCAATGTCCTAACTTGGATTTAAAAAATTAACTTCACCAATATAAGATATCTGAACATAAGATATGAAGACATAAAAATTTGAAAAAGATTTAGGGATTCTAGTGAACTTCAACCTCAAGATTAGGCAACAGTATGATATGACACCAAAAAAAAAAAAGCCTATGTAATTTTAGTCTCTGCTAAGATATGTATTCATGTCCATAATAAAGGAAGTAGTGGTCCTGCTGAACACTGCCCTAGTAAGCCCACATTTGGAGTATAGGGCTCAATTAGGGGCCCCACATTTAGGGAAGGAAATTGATTAATTGGAGAGTGTCCAGAGGACACTAATTAGGAGGGTGCATTGCCTTTAGATCATGATGTTATATGGGTAGATTAAAGGAACTGGGGATGTTCATCTTATAACAGAAGATTTAGAGGAACCTGATAACCGACTTCATGTTTTTGAAGGGCTGTCATGTGGGAAAGGAAGTACACTTGATCTTGGAGTTGTAGTTTTGGTTGCAGGGAGACAGATTTCATCTTGATCTCTGGAAAAGCTTCCTAAGAAAGCAGAATGGGTTACTTCAATAACCCACGAATCAGCCACATTATAGGATATATTCTTGTTCAAATATGGATTCCACTATATAACCACTAATGTCCTTCCTATTTTTGAGATTCTTTGATACTGTTAAAACCTATTTGGGGAACAACAATAGAGTTGAGACATATACCTCACAGAGAAATGGCTTATAATAGAAAGGCTTAAAAGGTTCCTAATGTTTTTTATTTTGTTTTGTTTTAGTCTTAGTAGCATGTGCTTTTCGTCAACATGCTTTGAATGTTTAGACTTTAGGATTCGGGTTTTTTGTTTTTAAACGTAGTGTGTAGACTCCCATCAGCCACCCCAAGATCCAGTTGGTCGTCCAGTCATGCACCAATCAGGTATTAAACATGCCACCGGGGAAGCCATATTTTGTGATGACATGCCTGCTATAGATGAAGAACTCTTCCTAGCTGTAGTAACCAGTACAAGACCTCATGCAAAAATCATGTAAGTTAATAGAGGAAGTATTGAAAAACCACCTATTGCTGGTAGATGCAACTTTATATTCAACTATTATTGGAGTCGTAGCTTTCTGTTTATGTAAATTTAACTGCTTTATATTGAAAGATAGTCCTGGGATGTTGCTTAATAAAAAAGATAAATTGTAAGATGAGAATTTAATGAAACAAATATTTATTAAATGTTTACTATGTGTACTGTACTATGTTGGGGTTACAAAGATGAATTAACATACAATCTCCATTTCTCTTAAATTCAACATGGGAAAATGACACATTTAAATAAATAAATGTAATGCAGACTAGAAAAAGGTTGAAGGCACAGGAAAGGTAAAAAAGAGTGGATTTCAAGGTTAAAAAATGGAGGGATTATTTTTAATTGGGCAGATGGGGTATCAAGTAAAGCCTTATGGAGGAGGTGGCTTCTAAGTTCAATCAGCTTTGAGGGAGAGGAGAGATGTCAGCAGACAGAAGTGGATGAAAGTGTAAAGGAAGGGAAGCTCATTTCTAAATGAAGAGCTATTACTGTCTAAAATGAGAATTTAAAGAGGGATGGGATGTTTTATATAATCTTTTTAGCTCTTGCAATCCTCAGCCTGTTTCTCTAAATGAACACTCACAGTGGATCTTTTCCTATAGTGCCAAAAATTGAACAACTCCTTTTAGATTATATCATGAGTATAGGAGCAAGGAATTATGATGATAAGCTTTTCCTTCTCTTTCATTACTCTCTAAAAGAAATCATGAAAATTCTCATGAAGTGATTGGGTTTTTTCATTTATCCCTATAATTTAATTGTGATTTTTAGTTGAATTCTCAATATAGAATCATTCATTGGTGATATGAGTACATCTTGATGGAATCCCTGATGCATAGAGGTTTTGGTCCATCTGTCACTCCGTATCTCTAATGCTTATGTTCTCTTCAAGCTCAATTGATACATCTGAGGCTCTTGCCTTGCCTGGAGTAGTGGATGTAATTACAGCTCAAGATGTTCCAGCTGAAAATGGTAATGAAGAAGAGAGACTGTATGCCCAGGATGAGGTACTTTGCTTGTTGGGGTGTATACCTACAAGGACATTTTTAATGTTTTTGGTGTATACTTTGTTTTGTTTCTATTTCAGACCTGTAAGCTTAGTATATTTTACCATGTCAGAAACTGAGTGCAGTTATGGGTGCTCTGAAACTAGCCTAGCTTATATTGTTGGCTTGTTCTGCAGGTAATTTGTGTGGGACAGATTGTCTGTACTGTGGCAGCTGATTCATACTTTCATGCCAAGCAGGCAGCTAAAAAGGTGAACATTGTGTATGAAGACATGGAGCCAGTGATTGTGACAATTAAGGTATTCCATTTTCCACTGTCTCAAGAGAATATTGAATCACTTAGTGTTTTTAGTGCCTCTGCCAGGATTCATGCACTCATTTGATTTTCACAATAATCTACTTTTTCTAGACTTTCAAAAGTTTGTCATTCTATTGTACTAATGAAATTACATTAAAAATAACAATAATCACAACTAACATTTATGTAGCACTCAAAGCTTTGCAAAACACACTACATGTGTTTTTTCCTTTGGAACTTGCAAGAATTCTGTGAGACACTATTATTATCCTTATTTGGGGATCTATGGTAGACCTTCCTTGGTGTCAGGAACAGAGTAATGGGGGAACAAAAAAGTTGCAGCACAGATAGAACTCAGGAATTCAAGTAGAAACTGGATCAAAATCAGGAATCCCAACAGTCATAGGAAGCTAATGAGAGGAAAGGCTGTGAGTCCAGTTTTTGAGGGTGTCAATGTAAAGTTTTCAGTCTAGTTGCTACCTTCATTGGCATCCATGGAATCTGTATAGCTGTGGATACTTGGAAAATTTGCTGGAGTAAACCACAGGAAATGGCACGGCCTCATTCTATGCCATTTCTTTTAGATCCTCTCAGGAGAGAACATTAGATTCACCATTTAAAGAGCTTTGAAATAAGTTTCATTTGAACACAAGAATCCTGTATCCTTAATTATTGTGTGTATTTCTTATTCAAGAAAAATAAAAACGAAGTGAATAAGTACATATATATGTATAATAAAAGAGGTCTTCACAGTGGTCCAAGTCAGTGAATATATTGACTGTTCATGGTTTTGTGGGCTAGTCGAAAATGGGACATATAAAAAATCTGCAATCTTGAATTGTGACACATTTTTGATTGTTAAGTTTGTTATAGTTGTTTTTGTCTCCATAGGATGCAGTAAATCACAAGTCATTCATTGGATCAGAAAAAAAATTAGAACAAGGAAACATTAAGGAAGCATTTCAAACTGTTGATCAAATCATTGAAGGTAAGTTCCCATATCCCAGCAGGTCAGTAGGATGGGAAGGATGTTTTAATAAGTGGTTCTTTTAGAGCTTTCATACATTTTTTTCTTTCACAACATGACAAATATGGAAATGCATTTTGCATGATTGCACATGTATAACTTGTGAAATTGATTGCCATCTCAGGGAGGGTAGTTATAAAGGGGAGAGGGAGAGGATTTGCAACCCAAAATTAAAAAAAAAGAATGTTAAAATTGTTTTTAAATACAATTGGGAAAATAAAATATCATTTAAAAATAACTTTCATGCATTTAACTATGAATTCTAATTTAAAGGGATAAGGATATAGATCATCCAAATTATCAGATAATTAAAAAAATCTTTAATACAGCAACACTCCAGATAACAGATATCTAGACGATTAGCACCTTGGTGAGCCTGGTTTAAAGAAGTTCAGTTTCAAAGCCCAAGAAACTTGAGTTCATGAACCTGCATTGAAGAGCTTCATCTAACTTTATTGAACTAATTGAGGATATAGGAGAGAAACTGAGAATGGTATTTTCATTGCTAATAACTTGACAAGTTATTTTCCAATTATCTCACTGTTTAATAGAACCATCTCCAGCTTCTTGAACTATAAATTCAATTTTATTTTTAAGTATCCACCATTTTTCCATTTTATGTTTGTTAAAAGAATCCTTTTCTTATTTTATTTTTAAGGGTACAGGTATGTGTTTACAGAAAATGTATTTCACAGTAGCTCCTAGTAATAAACATCAATATAGTTACTTGGTTGGATTGCTGTAAACTTGTAGGATGATTGTATATGTAAAGCACTTTGGAAACCTTAAAGCACTATATATGTATATGTATGTGTATATGCATATGTAAATGTGTATGTATGCACATATTACATATATATGTATTATATATGTATAAGAGCAATCATTATTTTGAATGCTATCAGTATTGTAGACTGGGAGGCAATGTGGTACAGTAAAAAAGGGTTGGGAGTTGGAGTCAGAATATCTGGGGTTAAATACTGGCTCTGCCAATGTGACTTTGGACAGGCAAGTCACTTAACCTCTGTTTGCTTAAGTTTCCCCATCTGTAAAATTGGGATTATAATAGCACCTACTTGCCAAGGTTGTTATAGGGATCAAACGAAAAACAATTGTAAAGCACTTAGCACAGTGCCTTGGACAAAGTGAGTGCTTTATAAATGTTAGTTTTTATCATTATCATTATTATTATTGGTGGTGGTCATGTTGTTATTGTTATTATTTACTTTTTTTCATTTGTAAAATGAGAGGTTGGACTAAGGTCCTTCCAGTTATAAGTCTATGGCTCCATAATTGTGATTCTATGTTTCAGAGTGTCAGGAGCTATTTGGATGCTAACTATCCAGTTTTCTCTAATATTCAGTTGTTTCTATGGTCTTTGGTATCCAAATGCTCATTATTTCCCATGCATCTTCAAAGATTTCTTCTTTTTTTCCCCCTTTGTTTTGTAGTTAGATGAAATTTTGTGGAAAATTTCTTATCTTCATCGTACATTTCATCAGGTTATTTTTAATTAGCTGAAGACATTGGAGGCAACAAGGTACCATAATGGGTAGCATTGGGTTTGGAATAGGGAAGACCTGAGTTCAGATACGTCCTCAGATATTTACTAGCTATGTGACTCTGGGCCAGTCACTTAACACAGGTTTGCCTCATTTTCTTCAACTGAAAAATGAGGATAATAATAGTACCTACCTCCTAGGGTTTTTGTGAGAGCCAAATTCAGTAATATCTGTAAAGCACTTAGCAGTGTCTGACAAATAGTAAGCATTATACAAATGCATATTCCCTTCTCTTTTCCCCTCCCTGCCCCCTCCATCAGAGATAGACTTGTGTGCCTTTTTATTCTATGTTTTTACAAATGCCTTTATATTATCTTGATGGTTTATCCTTTAGATGAATAAATTGAAGATTTGTAAGACTGAAGATTTTGAGATGTTCATTGTTCTCACCGGTTTAATTGAATAAAGGAAGAAACCTCATTTAACTAGATCACTGCATTGCTTAACATCTCAGAAGAGAGGTGTCCCTGAATTTGACTTTGGAATGTGATTCTTTTTCTTAAGTAAACTTACCTTTCCAGTTATGTCAAATAAATTGCCAAAGTGATTTCTAGTCTTTCTGGCCATACTGGATGGGCAGATTGAAGAATAGGTATGCCTCTAAGAAACAAAATGGATGGCTGTTAATTATTCTTTATACTTATCTCATAAAGTAATATTCTATATAGAATCTGGAAAAAGACAATTTTTTGAACTTTGTAAAAACTATATTACATTCTTCTTTATTGTACGTGTCAATTTATTTTTTCCTTAGATACCAATTTTGGCTATTTTCCTTTGTGTAACAGGTGAGGTACATATGGGAGGACAGGAGCATTTTTATATGGAAACACAAAGTGTGCTTGTGATCCCAAAGACAGAGGATAAAGAGATGGAGATATACGTATCAAGCCAAGATGCCGCATTGGTGCAGGTGACATCCTTTAGAGTTATCATCTCTTGTGAATTTGAATTTGTAATAATGGGAATGTCATTTCCTTAGTTTGTGGATATGAAAGAGCAGTTGCTTTTGCCCAGAGGTAGAGCAACAAGCCGAAAGGACAGTGGGAATCTCTAAATCTCAACTTTCTGTGTAGTTCACAAAAACTAGGCTTGACCAACCTGTCCTTCTTTTATCCCATATAGAATTATAAAATATGAGAGTATGGGCTCAGGGAATTAATAGAAGTGAATTCATAGAATGTCAGAAGTAGAAGGAATTTTAGAGATCATCTATTCTTCTTCCTTTACTTACAGATAATTAAATGAAAGACCTGAGAAAAGTAATAACTTGTTCAGTCACCCAGTGAGTTAATGACAGATTGGGATTTTTGCAGATGTTCTCTTACAGATATGGAATTCTAAGTAGCCTGCATATTTCATTTACAGATCATTTCCCCCACTCTTCAGCCTAGTTGTTTACTTTTAGAGAGAATAAAGATTTTTATAGCTTTAGAATTTTGTTTCCAAAAAGTATATATAGCACCTTTGGGCTGAAACATTGTTTACATTAACTATGCTGTTTTGAAAAATCACGGCTCCACAAAATGTAATTTGCAGTGTTCCCCAGTTCTATTTACCACCACCAAAAATCCACCTTGTTCCGGATATTAACTGCAACATTTACCTAGGGTAAATAGACTGAAAATTCCTTTTAAAATTAAACTTCCTTTAGAAGTCAAATCAAATGGAAATGCAAATAGGCAGAGTGGATTTTAAATATATCAACATATCGAATATATCATTTTAAATATAGCAATTTGCCAGCAAGTTTCTGTTAGATCACTGTCTGGTTTTCCTCATCTACCTTAGTTTCTTTTAGGTTTTGTGCATGTAAGCCACTAATTACTTTCATGGCTGGCTTCTAGAACTGTTCTTTCAATTTATCATTCTAATACCTATGTGAGTTTATTTTATTTTTAAATTTTGGATTGGATCTTTGATTCAGGGGAACTCTTAATGCAGAAACTCCTTCTACCAGTGCAGATCAAAAGCTTCTCTTCAACTTGTGAATTTAGAAAGTTGCCTGAGTTGCTCAGAGGTTAAGTGACTTGCCAAGAGTCACATAGCCAAATCAGACAATCTGTAAGCATTTATTTAGTACTTACAATACGATAGATGCTGAACCTGGAATACTGGGGGAACCATGAAAGGCAAAAACATGGTCCTTTTACTTAAGAAGTTTTTTTTATTCTAATGGGGCAGCAGCATGCAAAAATTTATATACATATATACACACATGTAAATAAGCAGCAGTTTCAGAGAAAGGCACTAGTTTGGGAGGAGAGGCCAGGAAGGGATAAGACTCTTGCATAAAGTGATATTTTGAGCTGTCTGGAAGGAGGCCAGGAGGTGAAGGTGAGGAAGGAGAGCATCCCAGGCCTGGGGACAGCCAATAAAAAGAAACAGAGTTGGAAGATGGAGTACTGCATAAGAATAGTGAGGAAGCCAGTGTCATTGGATTGTAGAGTACATGGAAGGGAGTAAAGTTTAAGAAGACTGGAAAGGTAGGAAGGGGCAAGGTTGTGAAGGGCTTTAAAAGCCAACCATAGGATTTTGTATTTGATCTTGGAATTAAAAGGTAGCCCATTGGAGTGTATTGAACAGAGCAGGGTAACATGTTCACACTTGAACTTTAGGGAAGATAGCTTTGGCAGCTGAGTGGAGGACGGATTTGAATGGGGAAAGACTTGAGGTAAGGAAAATTAGGTGATGAGGGCTTGCACCAAGTCAGTGCCTGTGTGAGTAGAGACAAGGGTATGTATAAGAGAGATGTTGTGAAAGTAGAAACAGCCTGACTTAGATTTTTTAGATCAGATTTTTTAGGGTAAGTGCAAGTGAGGAAGGAAGGTTAACACTGAGCCTGGGTGACTGCCAAAATGGTGATATCCTTGGCAATAATAGGAAAATTGGGAAGAGGGTCAGGTTTAAGGGGAAAGATGAGTTCTGTTTTGAGATGCCCATGGGAATCCGGTTTTAAATGTCCAATATAAGCAGTTGCTGATGTGAGGCTAGAGGTTAGGGCAGAGATTAGGGCTGGTTAAATAGAAAAACATATGAATAGAAATCATAGTCGAATCCAAGAGAACTGATGAATTCATCAAGTGAGATTGTAGAGGAAGAAAAGAAGAAGGTACAGGAGGGAGTTATGGGGGCCATCCACAGTTAGTGGACTTGACCTTGTGGAAGATCCAACAAAGGAGACTCAGTAGTGGCCAGACAGGTAGAAAGAAAACCAGGAGAGAGCAGTGTTAAGAAAACATAGAGGAGAGAGAGTATCTAGGAGAAGAGGGTGACACTAGTGTCAAAGGTTGTGGAGAGGTCAAGAAGGAAGAGGATTGAGAAAAATTCATTAGATCTGGCAATTAAGAGAGCATTGGTAACTTTGGAGAGAGCAGTTTCAGTTGAATTATGAGGTTAGAAGCCAGACTTAGAGCATTTAGAATAGTGGTAGGGAACCTGTGACCTCGAGGCCACATGTGGTCCTCCAGGTTATCAAATTTGAATTCATTCAAAGAGCCATACTTGAGGACTTAGAGGTCCACATGTGGCCTCGAGGTCATAGGTTCCCCAGCCCTGGTTTAGGAAAATGTGAGATCAACTGGAGGCACCAAGTCCAGAGAGCTTTATTCAAGATGACCCCAGGTCTTCCTGAATTGGGTCTGCTTCTTTATATGTCCATAATGCCACATGGATTCTGTGGCAGTTTCAGGTGTATTTATCATCACTTTAAAATGTAAACAGTGAAATTCCTATATATGATTATCCTTTATATCTTTCCCACAATTTATAACTTTTAATTTGCTGCATTTAATGACCTATATATGATAATTTACTAATTTCCTCCAATTTATATGACATTACAATTATATAAGTCAATCAAAAAACATTATGTGCCTACTATGTATACCAAGCATGAGCAGCTTTCTGGAGGACTGCTGTTGTGAACAGCTTTAATTTTCTGATTACATAGTATAGTGAACTCTCTATTTATTCAGGAATAAACAAAGACAAAACAATCACAGAAACCGAAGTACAGCATTCACAATGTTATAACACAACAACTTATCACTAAAGTTGCCACATAGTTTTCTTTTTTTTTTTTTTAAGCAATCGGGATTAAGTAACTTGCTCAAGGTTACATGGCCAGTTATTTCTGGGTGTGGTGCTAAGTATCTGAGCCCAGATTTGATCCCCAGGTCAGCCCGACACTGGAGCTGGTGCTCTTACACACTGAGCCACCTGGCCACCCCTAAACAATTGGGGTTAAGTAACTTGCTTAAGGTTGCATGGCCAGGTGTTTCTGGGTGGTTGCTAAGTGTCTGAGCCTGGGATTCGATCCCCAGGTCATCCCGACACTGGAGCTGGTGCTCTTACTTGCTGTGCTATCTGGCCACCTCTTGCCACATAGTTTTCACCAAAGTAGCCACATAGTTTTAAACAAAAGATATCATTCAGTAAGTCCTTAACTCAATCATCCTTAAGGAGCAAGCCTCCTTAATGGACACAAAGTACAAAGGTCAAAGTTCTCCACCCCTAGGTCACATTGTCTTGATCTCTCAGTTAAAAAGTCTTCTTTCTTCTTGATTGGAGATTAATTTCCAATCATCCTTAACTCAATCATCAAGAGTACAACATTACCAGATATGGCCCGAGTACAAAGGTCTCCTACCCCTACCCAAGGAGAGGTCTTTTCATCTTGACTCAAAGCTGGCTCTCAGATTCCGTGGTTCCTTTTCCATGGGTCCAGTTCCTGCCTGAATCTATCTAACTGTCACCTGGATTCAAAGGTAGGCAGCTCTCAGCTCCTCATCCAGTTCCTTGTCCAGTTCCCATTCCATATTGAAGCTTACAGTGTTCAGTCTACCTTGAGTCCTTCACAGTTTCTGTTTATGTAAAGACAAAGCTTAACAGAGCCAAAACAACATTTATACACATTGCCGGCACCATCATTAATTTGTCTTCTGCCTGTGAAATCAGCACAGACCCACAAACAAAGTCTGAGAACTCAACACAAATCATCAGTATAGCTCTAGGACCTCCCAAACCCTCCTCCAGGACTTCTGTAAACAGACAGCAGGAAAATCCTCTTTTAGGGCTTTCAGTGAGGTTCCAGGGGTTCTGTACAAAATATCATAAACAGAACAGACAGTGACTGTTCTCCACAACCATTCCCCTTCTCGGTTCTGCTCTCTCCTAGCTTGGACTTCTCCTTATATATGGTCATTAGCTCCTCCCTGTTACTGTCTTTGGCAAGTCCCTCCCACTGTGGATTTCACAAGTCCTGTTTCTTAACAAAGACTTGATATAATCAAGGGCAAGACTCAAAAGAAACTTGAACTGAAACAAGGTGCTAAATAATTAAATAGATGAAACAATGTGCTAAGTACTTATTTGCTTGCCATTACAGCACCCAAGGTGTTTGGCCCGGAGGATACAAAGGCAGAGACAAAACAGTGGGAACAAGTACATAAATAAATACAGGGTTTCCCTAAAGTCTAGACACATAGGAAATCTCATTAACTATGCATATTTTCTAGAAATGAAATGAATGAATTTTCAACAACATTTTATTTAATTAGCATAAATTTTATCCATGACAATTTCATATGGGATAAAGGCTTTCATTAGCTATTGGGAACTATTTTCCATATTAATGAGATTAATTTAACTTAATTAATTAACAAGATTTCCTATATGTTTCCCATGTCTTCCTATCAAATCTCCTTTATGCTAATTAAAAACTTTGTAGATAGAAAGTATATACTGAGTAAAGAAGGTAATTTCAGGAGAGGATGGTAATAACCAAAATGATCAGGAAAGGCCTCCAGTAGCTGTGGTCACCCTTAAGCTGACATTTGAAGGAAAGTAGGGATTTTTTTTAAGCAACTGGGGTTAAGTAACTTTCTCAAGGTTACATGGCCAGGTGTTTCTGGGTGGGTGCTAAGTGTCTGAGCCTGGATTTGATCCCCAGGTCATCCCGACACTGGAGCCAGTGCTCTTACTCGCTGTGCTATGGGGCCACCCCAGAAGCTAGGGATTTTAAGAAGTGATGTGTGAAGGAAGTGCATTCTTCCAAGATTTGCTTATTTACTATGAAATTCACCTTAAAGAGTAATGGAGGCTTTTATTCAGGCTACTAACTTGTACTTTAGTACTGTCTTTAAAGAGACACAGCTCCTTTGTAGCAATCTCATGGTTAGGAGCTATGAAAGGTATTAAGGACTGTCTTACAGCTGGGCAGAAAAGGGCTTTATGATTTGGTCACCCAACCTAACATGAAGGAGGAAAAATGATTACTCTTGTGCAGATTCTGAATTGACAGCAAGAGAAAGCATATGATGACCTCTTTATTCCATGCTTGCATGTTCTCTTTTTATTGCTGAAAAGAGAGTATGAAAAGTAATGTTAATTTTTCCAAGGATATAGGTCATAGCCCCTTTCTTCCTTAGAAAAATGGCTTTTGAGGATTTCTGTGGCCAAAACCAGCCCAAAAAGTTCCTGCTGAATAATTTTCTACATGTGAGCCTAATAGTTATTGGCTTGACTGGGTGACTATTGCTTGTCTCCAGATCAAAGTGGGTTCCAGTTGGTATAGGGCAGGGATTGGGAACCTGCAGTCTCGAGGCCACATGTGACCCTTCAGGTCCTTAAGTGCAGCCTTTTGACTGGATCCAAACTTCACAGAACAAATCCCCTTAATAAATAGATTTGTTCTATAAAATTCAGACTCAGTCAAAGGGCCACACCTGAGGACCTAGAAACCCACATGTGGCCTTGAGGCTGCAGGTTTCCCACTCCTGGTCTAGGGCTTTCTAGAATCAAAGATCTTCTGGCATAGCCAGGGTCACCTCTAAGTCATTAAGAAGTACCAGAGTAGGATTTTAGTGGAATGATGATGATGATGATAATGCTAGTAGATATTTGTATTGAAAAGATGAAAAAATATTCTAATTTATTAACTTTCCTCAGTTAATACCTCCTTATTCAAATCAACATTCTTTCCAATGCTGAGAGAAATATGACTAGAAGGCTTTGATTGTGTTTTTTATGCTGATCATTAGATCTGAATAAAGAAAAATGTTTCTACTTTAGTAAATAAGCAAGCAGCTTAACTGAAATGGCCATATAACAGATTATGTTCTGACTCATAGGAAAAAGTGGCCTCCTCTTTGGGTGTTCCCAAAAACAGAATCATGTGTCACATGAGACGGGCTGGTGGAGCTTTTGGAGGCAAAATGACCAAACCTGCCCTACTGGGAGCTGTGGCTGCTGTGGCAGCAAATAAGTGAGTTGTCTTTGAGTTTCATAATTTTCAAAAATCTTATTTATACTTTAAAAATTTGAGCCCTTGAGAATTTGGCATCTGGTATTTCTGGAGTTCTTTCCTTCATATAATTTCTAGTCAAAATCATCCAGAAAGTTCCTATTAAACATTCTCAGTGTTAAAGATCAAGGGAAGGGGTGGCTAGGTGGTGAAGTAAACAGAGCACTAGTCCTGGAATCAGGAGGACCTGAGTTCAAATCTGACCTCAGACACTTAACACTTACTAGCCATGTGACGTTGGGGAAGTCACTTAACCCCAATTGCTCTGCCCTCCCCCCTCCGAAAAGCAAAATAAAACAAAATAAAATATCATGGGATAATAACAATTAAAAGGTCTACAAATTAGCAACAATCCTATAGGTGCTGTGAGTATCATTATTATTATTTTATAGATGATGAAATTGAGGCTCTATGACAAGATACTGTTTGATGTTCTTTTAACAAAATTCTGACTTTTAAATGAGGCTGCCTAACTTTAATATGCCTTTCTCATTCAGTTATAATTAAATCAGACTTACTTTATGATATGACAAATCAAACTTTTAATTTTGGTACCTGCCTGAGTTGTTTAAATACTGATATATTATTTTTGCCTAAGGTGACTTCTGCTTTCTTAGTAGCAGAGGGATTAAAACTGAGAAAGTGAATTAGCCCAAAGTTCTTAGTATGTCACAAGTCCCAAGAAAAGAAAATACAGTTCCTCCCTTAAACTGCTTTTGCTCTAATGAGTAAGAGTTAAGATTAACGTAAGTAACATATGCCTGATGACATATGAAAACTTTTACCATTACAGCTATCTGGGACTACTGGATCTTTACTCCCTAAATTAATTTGACCTTTTAACACTTTGAAGACTGAACTTCCTCTTCTCTACTGTGCATTTCAAAAGTCTTAATCAGTCTACCTTTGGTCTCCTTAAATCTAATTTCTGATGAAGAAGTGTCCCTAATACTCCTCCTAGAACTGTATGCACCCTACATGCTATCCCCTCCCTTCTTTTGCAAATTACAACCCCAATTCTCTCTCTCACGCTTTGTCGTCGTCTTCTTCTTCTTCTTCTTCTTCTTCTTCTTCTTCTTCTTCTTCTTC
>NW_027187348.1:7087531-7142895 GCF_028583685.1 Petaurus breviceps papuanus | reverse complement strand
TCTCTGTCTCTCTCTCTCTCTGTCTCTCTCTCTCTCTGTCTCTCTCTCTCTCTCTCTCTGTCTCTCTCTGTCTCTGTCTCTGTTTCTCTCTCTGTCTGTCTCTCTCTCTGTCTTTCCTGAGATCTTGGTCTACAGCACCAGATATCTATTGGGCACTTCAAACTAGATGCTCTAAAGGGATTGAAAACTCATCATATATAAAAACACATTATGTCCCAAATCCTTTGTACTTCTGAATTTTCCTAATTTTTATCAAAGAAACTTCCATCAAAAGTCCTTTGTAACTCCTCCTCCATTCAGCTGCCAAACTTAGTTTCCTAAAACATAAGTGTGACCGTGCCACCCTCTTCTCAAGATTTTCTAGTGGTTCCCTACTATCTCTGGTGTCAAATGTAACCTGCTCAGTTTGCCATTCAGACCCCTTTACAACCTAGTTCCAACCTGCCTTCCTAGACTTATGGATTACTCTGCTTCATGTACTTGCTGGTCCAGCCAAATGAGCTTTTTTGCTTTCCCTTACACAAGAAATTCCATTTTCTTTCTTCATACCTTCACACAAGCTGTATTCTCTCTTTATCTTAGCCTCCTAAGATCTCTGGCTTCCTTCAGAGCCCCAGTTCAAGTGCTACTGCTCACATGAGACCTTTCTGGATCTTGTTTTTAGTGCTTCTCTCTCCATGGAAGTTACTTTCTATTTATTTTTTATGTCTTGTATTTATGTATATGTCTTGTTTCCTTTAATAGAATGTAAGCTCCATGAAGGCAGAGACAATTTCATTTTTGTCTATATATAGTTAGAATTTTTTGATTTATTGAGGTATGTTCTCAGAACCCACAAATGCTGGGCCAGTGTTTCAGAGTATGTAGAAACTCCTCAAGGGTAAAGGGGAGTCTGGGAAATTGGAAACAAAGCAGAGGAAATAAAAGATATCTTGTAATTTTAATATTCAGTGTTTCAGAGGGGAAATATCATTAGTATCAATAGATTCTAATAGAAGTCTTATTCACAATTGCATAGAACATTCAAGTTTCCTGAAGCAGAGTTTAGGAAATGCTATATTAGAAAAATTCTGGAATTATAGTAGGATAATGAGGCAGGACCTGGGTTATCCTTTCCCCCAAATCTGGTCAGATCAATTACAATTTCATATGTTGGGATTTCTAGGCAGGCTATTCAAAGATTTTAGGTTACTGCATGCATACTGAGAATACACACACACACACACACACACACACACACACACAAGCACGGAGTTAATATCTACCGTTTTTTGCAACTGCCAGTAGGGAGACACCCTGGGAGCTTCAGAATGTGGAAGCCAAAATGAGAAGTAAGTATTTTGGCATTTGGTTTGAGTCATGGCTTCTACACGATTATTGGTAGTGGAGTCCTGCTATCTGTGTTGAGAAACCATGAGGGTTTAGCAATAGCTCTCCTAAAATGTGGCACCGTAGCAGTATTCCACTGCACTCTATTCCAGAGTATCTCAACCAGAGCAGAATATATCGGAGCTCTGAGGTTTGGGCGCTACTCTGCATTTCTTGGTGCAGACTAAGGTAATACGGGATTATCTTTCTTGGCTATTGACTTATATCGAACTTGTAACTCACTAGACTCTCAAGATCATTTTCAGACAAATTGTTTTCTCACTACACCTTCCCCATCTAGTAATTGTGAAAGTGACTCTTTGTACTCAACTATAAGACTTTATTTATCCCTATTCAATTTCATCTTATTAGATTTGGCTCAGAGTGTGAGACTGTCAAGATCTTATTGCATTCGGGGCAGCTAGGCGGTGCAGTGAATAGTGCACTGGCCCTGGAGTCAGCAGGACCTATGCTGAAATCTGGCCTTAGACACTTAACACTTTTTGGCTGTGTGACCTTGGGCAAGTCATTTAACCCCAATTGCCTTGCATTCCTCCCTCCAAAAAAAAGTAAAAGATAAAAATCCATTTAAGATCTTACTACATCCTATCTTAGTCTTCCAGTGTATTAGTTATCCCTCCCACGAGCAAATCTATTGAGCTTGCTATTTATGCCTTTAAGAGTTTGATAAAAAAAAATTACACAGCACATGGCCAAGCTCAAGTCCACTGGACACCTTCAAAGCTTATATCAAACAATTAATGACGGCTTTTTGAATCTAGCCATTTGTTCCAGATGTTCAAGTCTACCTGCTTATTCTAACACCAAAGTCTCTCCACGTGTTTTTAAAAATAAAAATTACCTAAAGGACTTGGTCAAATAACTTACTGACCTTTAAGCATATCACCTCTGACATTCCCCAATCTGCCATTCTGGTAATCCTGTCAGAAAGGGGAAATATGATTAATTTTTGATGTAAGCTGTTCTTGAAGCTACGCTGGCCTTTTGTGATTTTTGATTCCTTTTTGAGATGTTCACTGACCATCTTTTAGTAAGACATTTTAGAATTTTGCCAGAAATCAAAGTAAAGTTCAATGTCTTATCATACTTTTTAGACTCTATCTTCTTCCTTTTTTTTTTGAAAGTCAGGACAATATTTACCCTTCTTAATCCTGCAATATCTCTTCATAATCATTTGAGATCACTGATAATGGCTCAGTAATCACCTCTGACAGTTGTTTCAGTTCCCTAGAATGTAGTTCATTTGATCTAGGAGAATTGAACTCAATTAAGGAAGTGGGATACCCTATTACTTATCTTTTTATTTGTCTTGAATATCAGCTGTGTAGTAGTTATTTTTTTGTCTTGTTCATTCCAGAGCAGAGAAAATTTTCATTGGCAGAAAAACCCCATCAAACTCTCATTTCTCTTCTGAGTTCTGGTCAAACATCACTTTCTGTCACCCACTACTGTCTGGGACATCTGCACCTAGTTATCCCATAGACATCTCAAATTCACCATCTAAACAGAGCCCATTATTGTACTCCTCCAATGCATTCTACTGTTTCAACCTGAATCTCCAGAGAAGGTTTAAAATTCCTAAATTAATCAACTAGAACACTAATTGGAGTTTGCTAACAGTTAGGGATTAATTATATAGTTGTTGTTGAGTTGTTTTTCAGTTGTGACTGATTCTTTGTGACCTCTTTTGGGGTTTTCTTGGCAAAGATACTGGAGTAGTTTTCCATTTCCTTCTCCAACAGCTAAGTAAACTGAGGCTAACAGGTTTAAGTGATTTGCCCATGGTCACATAGCTAGTAAGTGTCTGAGGATGGATTTGAACTCAGGTCTTCCTGCTTCCAGGTGTGGCACTGTATCCATTGAACCACTTATCTGCCTGTTATAAATAACCTGTCATAAATCCTATAGAGGTTCTCACACACAAGGAAAACCTTTTAATTTACCTTTCTTTATTTTAAAGCTTAAATAAAACAAATTACTTTATAATCCTTGAGAAAAACTTGACTAATTATTTCATTAAACTTTGGGCTATTTTTATCATTAAGAAATGAACAAGGCTTCCCGAAATCTCTCCAAATCCTCAATTTGATCCTCAATCCAAAATCAAATATAAAATCCTCAGTTTGGTACTTAAAGTTCTTCATAACCTATACCACCTTCCCTTTCAACCTCTCTAGTCTTTATACACCTCATATAGGCTCACATGGTGTTTGATCCATTAACATTGGCATCCTTGCTTTTCCTCCCATAAGACCCTCTATCACCTGATTCTAGACACTTTCACTGATCTTTGCCTCCTGGATTCCTTGGCTTCCTTCAAATTCCAGCTAAATTCTTACCTTCTCTAGGAATCCTTTCCCAATCCCTCTCATGTCTAGGTCTTTCTCTTCATTAATTATTTCCCATTTATTCTGTATATACCTTTTTTATACATAGTTGTTTGCAAGTTGTATCCCTCATTAGATTGTGAGCTCCTTTGGGGGCAGGATCTGTCTTTTTCCTTTCTTTGTATCTTTAATTTGACACAGGTGCTTAATAAATGTTTCTTGACTGAGTGACTGACTCAATTGTTCATTATCACTCACTTGGGAAGTTCCTAAAGGGTTTGATTTGTTTCTTCCAGGACTGGCCGCCCAATTCGTTTTATATTGGAGCGTGGAGATGATATGCTGATTACTGGAGGACGCCACCCACTACTTGGGAAATATAAAGTGAGTGGGCAGAGAAATTACTGCTGAGGAAGTGATAGAGAAAGTATTAAAGATTTATAGATTTGTGATTTCAGATTTCTGCAGCGTGCTAGACCAATACTTTGTTTTATAGATTCCTAAGAAGAAAAAAACGGTCCCTGGCAGGACACTAAAGATAAAATTAATGTATTGTGCAATTTTGCAGGCAATACTACTACTTGTTAATTTGATATAGTGCTTTAATTCCTAACTGTTCTTACACATTTGTGTGTTTATTTACCAATTCTAGATAGGCTTTATGAATAATGGCAAAATCAAGGCAGCAGATATCGAATATTATATTAACGGAGGATGTACACCAGATGAATCAGAAATGGTAAGCTACTTATATAAATGTGCAATGCCACTCACTATTAAGTGGAATCATTTAAAATGATCTTTGTTAGTGTAGTATGTTGGAGGGTCTCTTTTTAGAGGGTGACCAGTAGATGAAATATAGAATAATAATGACTTTAGTTCTCAAGAGAAGAATCATGGGGTGTACAAATTAAGTATTTCCTCATTTAACTATTTCATCTTATTCCTGTTCATTCTTCAGTTCCAGATCAGCTACTTTTGTGAACAAATAAATGCCCCTCTTCCACATTTCCCTGTCTCACACTTTCCTTTTGCTGCACATGTCTGGTTCTGGCCTCTTATTGAATGTAACCTCAGTGTCACCATAAAGACAACTTCTTGAATCTGGCTCAACCCTGCCAACACTTTACTACACTGGGCAGTAGAAAATTGTGGAGTTATAAGTTTTAGGAAGCAAGTACTTTTAAATTCTAGGAAGGGGAGAAGCATCACAACTCTCTCTGGGCAAAACTTTCTTTCAATTTACTGACTCTTTTGGCATGTTCTCCTCTACTACCCACCAGGAATGAAGGGGTCCTACTTTGTTCTTTGGTTTCCAGTGCTTCCCTTTTAAAATAAAAAAAGTTAAATCTTGAAGGGACCTTATAAACTCTCTAGTCTAATGTTCCATGTTACAAGTGAAAACCCTGAGCTGCAAAGCAGAGAAGTGACTTGCCTATGTCACAAGGATAATACGTGGCTACGTCAGGCTTTGAACCCAGATGCTGGTTCTCTGATAACCATGTGTGGCACTCCACTCAGGCAATTCCACACACTCCAAAATTACCTCTAGTTCTTTCTCTCCCCGACTCCTTTGGACTTTTTGTTTTTCTTAGTGCTGTTTTCTATTTGATAAAACTATAGAAATCACTTAGTATCTCTGGGTTCATGACTTATTTTCAAATAGAAGTATTTCCAAAATATGTATGATGACACTTTGTTACTACACATGAATGATTTTTGTTGTTTGTCCTTCATTCTTGAAGAGGACCATGATATCAATTACAAGTGAATTGGATTTAAGCGAGCCAGGGCTGTGCAAAGTCACCAGCCTCACTCTCTCCTCCAAAGCCATCTGGGCCCAGTGGCCAGATTTAGGTCAGGACAACTGGAAACGGCTCCCACACAAATGGCACATTTAGAAAGAGCACTAGACTTGGATTCCAAAGATCAAGTTCTAGCTTGCTCACTTATTTCCTGTTTGAATTTTTTTTGGTCTGAGTTCTTTCTTCTGCAAAATAGATATAATAATATTTTCAGTACCAATCTCACAGGGTTGTTGTGTAGAATATGCTTTATGAAGTGTAAGTCACTGTAAGAAATGTTAGGACTATTATTTTCTATTTTGCTTCAGATATTCCAATCAAGTTTCCAATGTTAATGTTTCTCCATTCTCTTGATAAGGCCTTTAGCTGTTTCTCCTGATGAGTCAAGGAAGGGTCTCTCATCAGCTCAGTGATAATCATTGACTTTTCCTAAGTGGTTTACATTTCTATTAATTTATTACTTGCTTGTTGAGTATCCACCAGTGATTTTGGAATTCCACAGATGTAGACCTTTAACATTTGCTTTTTAGTTGGGTGGATGGACTAAGGTGCTACATTCCCACAATTTAACACTATTTTGTCATACACTATGTATGTTTCCAATGGCGTCAAAATCTTTTTTTTTTCTGTTCTCAAAAATGGATTCTATTTAAAAATAAGAAATGAATGCCATAAACTATTTTGGGGGTATGGAGGGAACTAGTAAGCTAATCAGGAAGCAATAATAGAATGTCAAAACTTCCAGTGATGTAGCTGTTATCCCTCAATGACAGAAATTTAGAGATCAGTTTATTTTCAATAAGAACTATCATGATGATGGGGCGGCTAGGTGGCACAGGGAGTAAAGCGCCAGCCCCAGAGGGAGGAGGACCTGAGTTTGGTTCCAGCCTCAAACACTTAACACCCCCACACACACACACAAACTAGCTCTGTAACCTTGGGCAAGTTACTTAACCCCAATTGCCCTCCAAAAGGCAAAAAAAAATCAAAACAAAAAAAAAGAACTATCGTGGACAAAGTACATTTCACAAAATGATAAATAAATATGATCATAACTACTAAATACAGGAATAAGGACATATTTGTTAGGTCCTAATCAAAAGATTGGTCTGGGTATAATTTGAGACTTTATATATCAAAAGGAACATAGAGAAATTAGAAAATATTTGGAGAAAAAAAGAAAGAAGTTGGGATTATCTAGCCAAGAGATGAGAATACTGATGGTTTATAACAAATTTTTGACGTCAGGATTTTAATGTAAAGGATGATGTCCATGCCTCTGGTAGATTAGGCATTATTTTGCCTTTGGGGAGGAAGATTGGGCTGCTGATACTTTGAAATGCCACCTAACATTTATAAATTTATGATTCTAAACCAGTGTTCATCTTTGGAAAATTTTCAGGTAATAGAATATGCTTTACTCAAACTGGAAAATGCTTATAAAATTCCTAACCTCCGAATCCAAGGTCGGGCTTGCAAAACCAACTTGCCATCCAATACAGCCTTCAGAGGCTTTGGTTTTCCCCAGGGAGCCTTTGTGACAGAGTACTGGATAACAGCTGTGGCATCTAAATGTAATGTACCACCAGAGAAGGTAACTAAAAAAAAAGAAAAACAAAGATCAAATAGAGACAAGATTTTTTTTGGAAATTGTTGCATAATATATCTTCTTTATAAAACACATTTTTATTGAAAATTTTTGCTTTTAGATCACCTTACTATCTTCTTTTATTCTTTCCTTCCTGACTCCAGCAGTCCTATGTAGCATTTTTTTTTTTTTTGCATAGTTCCTTTAATGGCGTTTTTTCTTTCTAAGTTGCTTCAAACTGGTAAAGCACACTCTATACATGTCTTAAATATGAACCTGATTTCTATGGATCTTTATTGCAATGTCTATATATTTCTCCATCAGGTTAGGGAACTAAACATGTACAAAACCATTGACAGAACAATCCACAAACAGCAATTTGATCCAAAGAATCTGATAAGATGTTGGGATGAATGTATGGAAAAATCTTCATTCTATATCAGAAAAAAGGCCATAGAAGTATCCAATCAGCAGAATTACTGGAAGAAGAGAGGAATTGCCATTATTCCTATGAAATTCTCTGTAGGATACCCAAAGACATATTATCATCAGGTAATTTTAAAAAAATTAATTTTAAAAATGCTTGTTTTAATTCTTAAACATGTTAATCAAATCCATCTGTTAATTTGTCTTCTGTCAAGAAACCTTCTACATGAAACCTTTCCTGTTTCCCTCATTTGCTGTTTCCCTATCTTATATTTACTTTGCATTTAATTTATGTATATTCTGTATTTACTTACATATGCTAGAGCAGGAATTGTTTCATTTTAAAATTGTTTTATCTTTGTATTTATCCTTAGTTTATAGCACTGTGCTATGTCACATAGTAGGCAACTAATAAATTCTTATTTAGTGGGTTAATCACTTACTTACCCTCTTAATCTGAAAGACAGATAGAAGCCAGCAGGAGAGAATTTGCCTTAATTTAACACTCTGACTAGGGAGAGCAGCGTGTTTTTATGATAAGAGACACTAGTTTGCCGTCCTACTTTGGAATTCAGTGAGAGGAGTTTTCTATCATGTGTAGAAGGGATTCAGTTCACAGTCTCTCTAAGAAAAATCTCTATGTTTTGAATCAAGAAAAAGTAAAACTCAAATTTTATTTAATTTAATTCAACATCTGTTTATTGATAAACTCCTATGGGTTAACACTATGTATAGAGTGTGAGAAGCAGAAAAAAAGTGTGAGATACAAACAGGGGATACAAAGCCAACTCACATGGAACATTTAAATAACTGTAAAATCCTGTGTGAATGAGTATGCACCTGAGTGTTGTAGATGGGAGTCCTGAAAAGGGATCAACATGAGCTGACATGGTCAGGAATGTCTTCATGTAAGAGGTAGAATGTAAACTGTGCCCTGAAGAGTGGGTAGGGTTAGAATAAGCAGAAAGTGAGAATAGAGAGGGCATTTAAGGCAAAGGGACCGCTTGAGCAAAGTCGTAGACTCCAGAATGAGACAATATAACATGGTTCTAGTCCCCCAAAGAGCTTACAGTTGATGAGGTGATGAGACACCTTCACAGGTAGCTATAATATTGATTTCATATAAGTGCATTAAAGAGTTATAAAATAAGGTGGGATAAAACCTAATTATTTTTTGATTAAAAGAAAATCCAGTAAGCATTTAGTAAGCATTGGCAGAAGATACTGGAAATGATGCTGGGGCTATAGCTGAATTCCAATAATTAGCTGTACATTTCAGCTTCTTTTATTTCTGAATTTCTCCATAAAAGGCACCTCTGCTAGCCTGAATGATGCAAATATCCTTTCTATCTACTGAAGAAAAGTTTACTTTTTACACTGCTAGAATTAAACTATGCTAAGTATGGCTTGATAAGTTACTTTGCTCCACACTGACATGGTTTATAAAGATTGGTTTCAAGGTAGTAAGAAGAATCAATTTCTGCGTTTTTTTCCCCCCCAGGCTGCTGCCTTGGTTCACATTTATACAGATGGGTCTGTATTAATTACACATGGGGGAACTGAATTGGGACAAGGTCTTAATACCAAAATGATACAGGTGAGAAAAAAAATTGCTGTTCTCCATTTGGTTAAATTCAGAATCCCAGTATTTGAGCTCACATACCTTTGGCCAAATGTAATGATTTATAAAAATTAAGGGTTATAAAATCTAGGGGCATTTCTGCTGAGTAGGGTGTGTGTGTGTGTGGGGGGGAGAATGAATATAAAATAAAAACAGAATAGACTTTGATGTGTCTCTAAAAATATAGATTAGGAGTTCCTCTATCTAGCAATTTAAAAAAAGAAAAGAGTAAACTTCTGGGAACCAAGATGGCAGAGAAAGCAGTAAATCACTCTCAGCCTCCCTTACAGACTTCGAAAAACCCAGAGAAATACCCCAGGAAAAATCCTGGAATGGTAGAGCCAGCAGAAAGACAGGTTACAACAGTCTTTTAGCTTGGGAGGCTAGGGGGATTAATGGGAAAGATCCCTCTTGCTGTCACTGAAGGGGACCAATACAGGATGGGAGACATCCCAGCAAGTCTCACTTCAGCAAACCACCAGGAGATACTGAGCCCCCCAGGGTGGGGGAGTAGGCAAGCATCAACACCAGACACATACCAACCACCACCACCTGCTCTGTCTTAGCACCAGGTAAACTACTAGACTAATACAGCTACCAGCTGCCAGGACCTAAGGCCCAAGAACAGACAGCCAGTAACCAAGCCCCTAGCCCCCAGCACAAGAAGTCTGGGGCAGTGCCCCCCTGGGTCCAGAAACAGAGATCAAATTTAAAAGCCAGAAAAAAGGCAAACAACATGAACAAGAAGAATCAAAGAAAAACAATGACCATAGAGAAATATCTTGGTGACAGGGGAGATAAAAAAAAAAGAAAAAAAAGTCTTAAAAAACCAGACCTGGGAAGCCTAGGCGGTATAGTGAATGGAACACCCGCCCTGGAGTCAGGAGGACCTGAGTTCAAATTTGACCTCAGACACTTAACACTTACTAGCTGTGTGACCTTGGGCAAGTCACTTAACCTCAATTGCCCTGCCTTCCCCCCCCCAAAAAAAAAGCAAAAAAATAAAAACAGACCTCAAGTATGTTAAAAATCTAGCTACAGAGTGTAAGTAATCTGTTAATTTGCCATACAGGTAGCCAGTCATGAACTAAAGATACCAATGTCAGATGTGTACCTGAGTGAAATGAATACCACAACAGTGCCAAATACAGTCGCCACTGCGGGATCAATTGGAACTGATGTCAATGGGAAAGCAGTGCAGGTTATGGACTCAACTTTAAGATTTCTTTCAAATAGTTCTCACTTTTCCACAGATAAATCTTTGCACCTCAGAGTTTCTCCTGATGCTTTGTTTGTTTGAGTATTTGTTTTGAAAGAACAAGTATCACAAAGTTTACTTGTTTTTATCATGAAAGTAAATATTTTTTTACAACAGTATAATTTTAATTTTTCCACAATTAATTACCATAAAGCCCAGTCTACTCTTTATCCTCTCAAAAGAAGTGTTCTATCTTTTCTTCTTACATCCCCTTCCTTGATGTTGGACCCCCCCCCCCCCAAAAAAGGAGTATGTCTTTCCTATTGGAAGGGTATATAACTTTGCCATTAACAAAGAACACTAAGCAAAATTTTTGTCTATGGCCAAGTATAAATTTGCACTAATTTTTATCTCTCAACTTAAATCTCTATATCAAGACAAAATAAAGTTATGAATAGGGCCTTGTCTGAAAATCTTAGGGGTTGAGTGGGCATAAATACTTTAACAGATAGCCTATTAAATATAATAGAGAACATAAAAATTCATAGAGAACTGACGAACCTGCAGGCTAATAGATGACAATGGTAGTTATTCCTTTTTAAAGGTAGAAAGGAGGGATGTTATTTATTAATTATTCATACACTGAATATTGTCATTCATTAATCATTCTTCTGGTTAGTGAGTCCCCACTCTAGACTGTCATTTAATCAGTGGTCCCAGACATACTTCCCTTTCAGCTAGACTCATTCTCTGAACTTCATCTCCTTGACCTCTCCTCTTTTCCCCTTGCCAGCTCCCCTTTATATGTTCTCTTCCTGTATTAGACTGTAAACTCCGAGGGGAGGGATGGTCTTATTTGCTTGTATTTTATATCCTTAATGCTTAGCACACTCCCTGGCTCCTTCCTTCTTTCCTTCCTCCCTTTCTCTCTTCCTCATGTATTTTGTTATGCAATGCTAGGGAAGATGCAAGCTTAAGTAAGCTCTGTCCCTTATGGAGTTTAGAGTCTAGTTGGGGGTCTAAGAGAGAAACAAATAAATATTTTAGAGTATTAGATGATGATAAAATCTCAGATTTAGCCAAGGATTATCTGTCTTCCCAGCCAGTCCCTGATCTGCATTTGAATCTCAGTTCTACAATTTACTACTTGTGTGACTGGAAAATTTGCTTAACTTCTTTAGCATCAGTCACCTTAAGTGTAAAATGAAAAGAAAAAATTAAACTACATTAGATTTTGGTAAAATTCTTTCTGCATCTAAATCGTTTGATTTAGAAGATGGAAAGATCTACAATGCAAGGTAATCTGTAGCAGTAGTGTTATACTCAGAAACATCTCTGTGGGCTGCATATTAGGTTAGAAAACCATAAATTAACATTATGTATGCTCTATTGTATTTTTATTTATTTTATTAAACATTTCCCAATTACATTTTAATCTAGTTCTACTCTCAAGTTTTGTGGGCCCCATGGGACCTGCAGGTTGTGAGTCAGTCAACCTCTAACCTCCAGGGGTGCATATGAGCATAGATGTATACTGGAAGGGAGATCCCAAGTGAGTAGGTTAGAGGGAATTATACAAGACTGAAAAATAAAGAACTCAACTTTACCTGTATTAACTTACTCAATCCTCACAAAGAGGAAACTTCCCTACCAGTGCAGCCTGATTCCTGCTTTGAAAATCATAGGCTTAGAGAGGGTAGCTGACTTGCATAGGGTGACAAAGCCAGTATAACATGTCAGAGGCAGGTTTGGACCCAGATCTTTCTGTGAGATCATCTCTCTATTCATCATGCCACATGGTTACTGCCTCTCCTTTCACAAAGCTGGATCAAGGTTCTTTCTAGCTCTATGTCAATGATTCTTTGACTTCATGTACAAACCAAGAAAAGTCTAGAAAAGGTATATAGCCCTTTGAGGTAGGTGGTGGTCACAAAACCTCATGGTTTGAGAGGAACTTTAGTGTCTGAATAACCCAATACCTATAATAACCCATACTTAAAAACAAATTCCTTCTACCTGGCAAGGATCAGTATTATTATTCCTTTTTTTATTGATTACAAAACTGATGCTCAGAGGTTAAATAAATTACCCAGTGTACCATAGCTAATAGTTGGGGAGTCACAGCTCAAACCTTTGTCTGCCAGACCAATACCGAGCACTGTTGATATGACACCAGGGAGTTTCTAGACCTTTCTTGGTTTGCACATGAAGTCATAGAAGCATTGACATAGAGCTAGAAAGAACCTTGATCCAGCTTTGTGAAAGGAGAGGCAGTAACCATGTGGCATGATGGATAGAGAGATGACCTCACAGAAAGATCTGGGTCCAAACCTGCCTCTGACATGTTATACTGGCTTTGTTGCCCTATGTAAGTCAGCTACCCTCTCTAAGCCTATGATTTTCAAAGCAGGAATCAGGCTGCATTGGTAGAGAAGTTTCCTCTTTGTAATCACCTCTCTCTGTCTGTCTGTCTCTGTCTCTGTCTCTCTCCACCCCTCCCCTCTCTCTCCCTCCCCCTCCCTGTCTCCGTCTCTCCCCTCTCCCTCCCTCCCTGCCTCCCTTCCCCTCTGCTCTCCTCTCCTCTCCTTTCATTTCTGGTCTCTCCTCTTTTTCTCTCTGACTCTCCTCTCTTTTTCTCTTGTCTATCTGTCTTCTCCTCTATCTCTCTTGTCTTTTTTCTGTTCTGTTCTGTTCTTTTCTCTCTTGTCTGTCTGCTTCTATCTCTCCTATATGTCTTTCTCATTTCACCAAGTTGTGAGCTGATGATGTCTTCTATTGGACTATTTTGCTATTTTCTATATCGTGATGCCATTTTGGATATAAACATATAGGTAAAAGAGACACTATGACAATATCTAGAGAACTGACCCAACAGTCAGGAATACTTAGGTTTAGGTCTCACCTTTGATACATATTGACTTTGTCACCCTGTGCAAGTCACTTAACGACTCAGTGTTCCAAGCTATTCCCTAAGACTATGAGTTTCAAAGCACATCACAGTATGTATGGTAAAAGGAGTTTCCTCACTGAAAGGTCCATATACTAATGAAATTATAGGTCAAATCTGAAAAAATGCATATGTAATACTCTCATGTACACATATATTGGCTCCTGGATCTGAATACCTTGATGCTCCTATCTGTTCATTAAATCTTCATTTGAGATTATAAAATCTACAGTCTTTGGTGTCAATTGCTAAGGGACTGGAGCACACTTCTAGACCAATGACTTGGCATTCTGAGGTAGAGAAGTGATTGGTTTATGTAGCTCAGATAAAGGAAAGTTTTCAAATACTTATTAATACCAATGTGAGTATGTTAACTCAGTCTGAAAAATGAGTGAGGGGCTAGGGTGGGGCTACATGAGGGCTAAGGTTCAAACTAGAGAGTAAATATATTTTAGGATTTAGGGTATGTTGTGTAGATTCCAGATGAGAGAGGCCTGTTAGTCTTGACCTGTAGACCCAAGGCCAAAATCAGGCACTAGGAACTAAGGAAAGAAGAGAAAGGCAGCTAACAATGAAAAAGGTTCAAGTCTTGAAGTTGTTCTGTACACTAAAATATAATTATAAAAATCTTTGCAAATAGTGAAACTGATAGCATACCCTTTTCATCAGTTAACCATACATATCTGTTCCCTATATACTCATTTTCCCCCACTTCCTATAGTAGATTATGTTAAACAATTTAAGAGGTATGAAAGCAGGAAGTAGATACTTTACTTACAGACTCTCTGGGACATGATTGTAAGGGACCCAATAAAGCCAGGTAGCAATGGAAATCCAATAGAGGCTGCCTATAAGTTATATCACAGGGAGGTTGGTTGGTACAAAAGTGAGGTGGTATTACAAGATTGGGTTGCTATTCAATATACTGTATAGCATGTAAATATGTTGTAGTTTAAAAATATTTATAATTTAATTTTATTACATCATTCATACTGTTATAACATCTAGATTGCCTGTCAGACACTAATGAAACGCCTTGAACCCATCATCAGCAAGAATCCCAATGGCACTTGGAAAGAATGGGTGAGTGTCATTGGTCAAAGAATAAAACCAATGTGACTCCATATATATATGTTTACCATACAGAAATATGTATATCTATATTCACATATTAACTTTTGTCTAAGTTGCATTAATTTAATCTCCTTAGCTATAGCAATTAAATCATCTCTAAGCTGATTTATTGCTTTATAAAAACTCTTATTGATGTCTGATTGTAACAAAAATCTTCGTGAAACATTGACAGACAATTCATGTAAAAACTGAGCTTGCACTATCTGATTTTGTACAGTGCTAATGGATATAGACATAGCAACACTGCTCACTATAGTAGTAATTAAAGCAATTATCCCAACAACAATACAGGATATACAACTCTTTTTTTGATTGAAACCCAATAGTTGATTAATTTGAGCAATAGAATGATCAGCATGAGAGTGAAACCAATGCTCACTCTCTACAGGTATCATTACCATACTAGGTCTTCTTATAACAAATAGCAATTGTCCCAAAGAAGTATTATCATGACATTGAGAAACCTTACAATTTACACATGTGACATTGTAATGCTTATCAGTTTTGGTGATATTTACATTGCTATGATTTCCCCACATGAATGCATACCTCCCTCCTAAACAAGCACGTACCAGCACGTCAGTCTTTCTCAAGTATGTCCCATTAAGAGCAAAAATGGCAAAAACCATTGTTACTGGGGCCTGTGGCAAAAGGATTTTCCATATTTCTGGGTTTCCTCTCTGTGAGTTTCCAAACCAGTTTTGTTTTGGATACCCGCCCATGCCTATGATTGATGTTTGTGTCATTGTGCCAGGAAATATTTCCACCTGATGGCAAACAGGTATGTCAGGCCTACAGTTTAAAAATGGGGGATCTGCTTGACCAGAAGATGAGTCCTGCTCATCTCAGTCTGGACACAGCGTCTGATGTTTATCCCACAATCCTGAACAATTTGAAAAAAGTTCCCTAAGTCCCCACAGTATATGTTGTAATGTTCTCAAAGCGTACTAGGTCCTTACCTCTGAAAATTCCTTTAGCATAGGCATTCCCATTCAGCTCTCCTTTAATTCTAGGCTTTTGCATAGATATAGAAGATAGATTAACAGGAATGTCCACAAGGGCATGTTTGAGTCTTCCCCAAAGATGATACTCATAATGATATTTGATAATTTGTACTAAGTTACGTGAGGACTTATTAAAAGTAGAAAAACACAAAGGCAGTTCATCAACTAACCCAGTAAAATTAAAATCAAGCACAGAATGGGTTATGTTTGCCTTATGATATCAAAATATTTGGCAATAAGGACTGACCGTTTCCTTCTAAAATGATTTCTGGAAGAAACTCCTCCCACTCAACCATCTCCACCCAAGGTGGATGATCGAGCACCTCCCAGTATCTTGTAGAGGCAACTATTGGAAGCTGATCAATGATAGTAGTGAGCAGCATCACCATGTGCTTGCCCTCATTTAGGCTCTGACTCCTCCTCTGCTGCCAACCTCATCCTGCTCTGGTTCAGGGGGACCAAATGTCCAGTCTCTGCATTTATTGACAGTCCTTGTTCTCCTTTCTGGTATCCAGACTTCCTCATTTTCATCTGTGGAGACACACAAATAACCTCGGCTGTGAATTATTACTCTGTTCGGGCTGCCCCGTTACCCCTTGTCATTTTTCCACATCACCCATTCAGTGACTGTAGTTGCCTGGGGCTGTGATCTTTTAGAATTACTAATTGCGTAGTCAGTAACACCCCAGAATTTTTCTGCTGGTGTTTTATTTTCATGATCGGATGTCAAATAATTTATTATATATAGTGACAACCCCAACATTCATCTTGGGGTACCCGTGCTCCAAATTCCCCCTTTTAGTTTTTGGAGTGCAGTTTTAAGTATAGTTTTTTCTTTTAACAATTGCCTGACCTGTGGGGTTGTAAGGAAGCTCTGTAATATGGTGACTACCCCACTGAAGACAGAATTCAGCAAAGCTTTTTGAGGTGTAAGTGGGGCCATTGTCAGTCTTTAATTGTTTTGGCACACCCGCAGCAGCAAAGCATGTCTGAATATGCCTTTTGGTGTATAATGTTGTATGGGGATAGCATGTATTAACAACAATTACCAAGATTCTTGATTCTCAATCAATTGTTGCATTTGGTCATGAGTATAAGGAACTTTTATTTCTTCAGGCAATTGATCACTTAGGCATAAACATTGTCTGATCATTTTCTTTATGAGGTGAGCCACCCCATCAGGGTAAGTTTGTAAAGAATATTTTGGCTGATGTGAAATATAACCCCATTAAATCACTAAATCATTTTGCATTAAGGCACCTGTAGGGCTGTATTTTGTGTTCAGCACAGTGAGTTGTATTCCTGCAGAGGAGTCTACCCTATATGTAATTGCAGTTCTGATAGCTTCCTGAATGTAATCCAATGCATTCCTAGCTTCAGGTGTAAGATTTCTAGGAGAATTAAGGTTGGTATAACCTTCCAGTAATTGGTATAATGGTGTTAAACATTCATTTGAAATTCCAAGACTAGATGTGATCCAATTTGTATCCCCTATAAGCTTTTGCAAGTCATTTAATGTTTTAATATTATCTTTTCTAATTTCTAACTTTTGATGTCCTATAGTAGTGTTCTGCACTTTATTACCTAAATACATAAAAGGAGCTGTCTTCTGTATCTTTTCAGGGGCTATTTTAAGTCCTACAGCAGCAAAATTATTTGTAACCTCCTCTGATATTTTAATAGGATAAACACATCTTGGTGTGCACATAGAACATCATCCATGTAATGAACTAAGTAAGCTATCGGGTATTTGTTTCTAGTTGATTCTAAGGCCTTTGCCACAAACTTTTGACATAATGTGGGACTGTTTTTCATCCCTTGGGGTAGTACCTTCCAACAGTATCTTCTTAGGGGTTCTTTTAGATTTGTGGAAGTTACGGGAAATGCAAATTTTTCTTGGTCCTGACTTTGGAGAGGTATGCTATAGAAACAATCCTTTATGTCTATTACACATAAAGGACATCGTGATGGTACCATATTAGAAGATGGTAAACCAGGCTGTAATGCCCCCATATCCTTCATGACTTTACTTCTCGAAAATCCATAAGCATCCTCCATTTTCCTGAATTCTTTTTTCTAATTGCAAAAATTAGAGAATTCTATGGGCTATTTGTAATTTCAATATTACCCAACTTCAGCTGTTCTTGCACAATGTTTAATAGGACAGCAATTTTTTTCTGCACTTAGGGGCCACTGATCCACCCATACTGGTTTTGTGGTAAGCCATTCAATAGGATCGGCTATTGGGTGCCCATCAATCAGGGCCCCTCCTGAAAATTTGTCGTGATGGTGACCTTACGTTGTGATTAAATATCTCTGCCCAATAAAGCCGTTGGCAAGGAAGCCAAACATTATGGCTGGAATTTTCCTGACATGCCCTCAAATTCCCAAGTAAGTTTCCTCACACTTTTTAAAGGTTGACTAACTTCTATGCCTTTCATATTTATATTTGATTTTTGAACAGTCTTCTTCGGGTCCCATTGTTTCTGATTGATAATGATCAGGTCTACTCTGGTGTCTAAGAGACCCTGAATTCTCCTGCCCTCCACATGTATATGAAGAGTGGGTCTTGAGGTCGTAATTATTTGAGACCACGTGACCTCTGGATTCTGTATTTGAAATATCCATTGTTCCTGTTTTAACTGGATCATGGAACTGCTGGGATTCATAATTTTAATTTTAATCTTATTATAATCTTCCCAGTTCTTTTGTTCTACATAGATTGGAGTGAGTTGTATATCCATGTATTCCCCTTCTGAGGTTAATGAAAGTACCCCCACAGCTGGAGAAGAGCTCCTAAAAAGCATTTCTCTCTCCTGGCCTGGGTAAATGTTTAAAACTGTAACCCCAGGCTGTAAGATAAAAGCAGTTATTCAGAGGTGGAGGGATCCAAATCGGCTTGCCCTCCTGAACTTCTGGAGTGCTGAACTGAACGTAAGTCCCTGCTGTTTTTTGTGGGCCTAGGACTTGGCCCTTGAGGCCTTTTCCCAAATTTCTAAACTGACATTCTGAAGCCCAATGAAAGCCCTTATGACATTTGGGGCGTTTTGATTTTTGTTGTAATTCACTATTACTGCCACCCACTTGACATTCCCTTTTGAAATGACCCACTTTACCACATTTATAACAATTCTCATTTTGCCTATTCATGGTTGCTTGTGCTTCTGCTATATATTTGCTTGAAAGACCACAGATTTTACCTCCATAGATTTTCTAATTAATTGATCCAAGGAGGCATCAGCAGGAAGTGACAAAAAAGCTTTCTTATGATCTAAATTGCATTTTCCTCTAGCTATTTGTCTTACAAATTCTTCCAATCCCACAGTACTTCCTAAGGTATACTCAGCTGCTTGTTGAATTTTTGCCACAAAATCAGAAAATGATTCCTCAGGTCCCTGCATGATATTTGTAGAAATTTTTTCCTGCTTAACCAGAACTGATTATCTCTTTCCATGCTTGTATTGCACACTCTTGAACAGTACTATATACTGCCACTGAATAGTCCATTTGTGTGTTTGGTAATGTATTAGGTCCATCACCAAAAAGCATAGAAATACTGGGTGTGTTAGGTCCTTCTGCCAACATAAGATCATATAGTTTGCTATGACATTTTTCCTTACAATTGGCCTCCCACTGTAAGTAGTACCCTGGAGTTAGGCATATTTTAGCTGTTTGCCTCCAATCATATGGTGTCAAAGCTGTGGCTGCAAAATTTTCCAGTAATGACAATGTACAAGAAGCTGTTGCTCCGTACTCTGGTACAGCCTTTTTTACCTCCTTAAGATCCTTTATATTTAATTTTTGCCATGTTCTGTTGCCCTGGGCATCTACTATAACAGGATATACCAACAAATTGCAGCCTTTAAATTCCATTTCTCTTAATGTCCATCCTTCCTCTTTTATAAGTTTTTGAAAAGGTAAATAGAATTCTGAAACTATGGTGGGACTTCCATTTGGCTTCCCAGCCTTTTCCATTCCCCATGCAGGATTATAGGGTGGACTTGGATTGAGGTTGAGAGGTTTGGTATTTTCTAGGGTTTTTTCCCCACGAATTCAGGAGGTGTGGTCTCTTCCTGTTCACTGCCTTCACTCTCACCCATGGCACTCAATATTTCTTTAAGATCTGTTTTGTCTGCTAGGCATGCTTTAATGACATTATAAATTGCAAATTTGGAACCAGAGTCACTCTCCTATCCATTTTCCTTAAAGTAATTAACTAAAGCCTTTCCCACTGCTTCCCAATCAGGTCCTCTGATCTGAGAGCTACTAGGGAACCATGGGGCTGCCTGATAGACTATTTTAAAAATTATTTTTCAGAATCTGTTTCTTAACTGAGATCCCTTTCTTATACACTGTAAGTTGTAATATTCTCAGATCTTTTCCTTCATCCTTTAAGCCCTTCACTAAGCTTCCTCCCATACTTCGTCTCTGTGAGCTCTGATTATGAAAAATTGAGCATGCCGACAAACACCCTTCTAGAGCCTTCCCCTTACCTTGAAAGAAATCCGTCGTGCCTCGGATTTTATGCGGGCCCGCTTCCTGCTGGCAAATCTTGGAGGTCCGTCGCTAGAGACTCAACAGCAGTCCTGATGCCCCAAGTTGTGGGTGCCACTTACTGCGGCCAACACATTTGGTGGGCTAGCTAGCGATGAGAATAATGAGACAGGGATGTAATCAATAGTCTGTTTATTACAGGACCATTTCATATAGAGCCAAAGATGCAAGGGGCTCACAGAGTTTACATTCCCCCCAAAAGAATGTAGATACCCCAAAAGAATGCAGACAATGTACACAGATCCTCCTTCTGTCTTGTTTACTATTTATCCTTTCTTAAGGTTAGTTATTTATTAGGGTAATATCCAAGGACCATATCCAAAGGCATAAACAAAAAAAGATTACATGCCCTCTTGCTTATCCGCCCTGTAACCTTGCAGGTAACTGTATAGGGCAGGGGAATATACCTTTAGTGAGGTCAAGGGACCCCAAAGAGTTCTTACATTTATACATCCTCCTGCTTGTCTGCCATGTAATCTTTCAGGTAATAATATATGGGAGGGGAACATTTCATTAGCGAAGCCGGGGGACTCCTGAAAGTTCTCTACAGCTGTTGGTCTAGGCCCAGTTTCTACCATACTATTTTCCAGTTTTTCCAGCAGTTTTCATTAAATAGTGAGTTCTTATCCCAGAAACTGGAATCTTTGAGTTTATCAAATAGTAGATTACTATAGTTATTGTCTACTGTGTCTTTTGTACCTAAGCTAATCCACTACTCTGTTCCTGTCAGTACCAGGTAGTTTTGTTGATTGCTGCTTTATAATACAGTTTAAGATCTGGAATGGCTAAGCCACCTTCCCTAGTATTTCTTTTCATTAATTCCCTTGATATTCTTTTGTTTGTAATGATTTTCTAAAAAATTATTGCTATGACCTAATGATGTTGATACTACCGATATATGTGATTGCTACCCTTGAAGAAAATCTCCTGGATTAGCACTTTCTGTTTGGATCTGGAGGAATACCTTACTCCATTTTCAAAATAAAAAAATCATTAGGAAAAAGTATTAACTAGCACAGAGTAAATTGGAGAAAAGTTGAGACTAACACAAAGTAATTAAAACATATAATGTATGTTAATTATGTGGAATTTTCCTGAGAAACCTGTCCTTGGGGATGAGTCTCTCAGCTAAGGAAGAACAAAAACTATTGATAAGGTGGACTCATTTGTAATGATCTTATTAATTTATCAGTAATTAAGCACTCCCCCCCCCAAGTTTCTTTAAAATTAAGATTATATACTAAAATGTAAATATAACTATTTCTCAAATAGATCCTGTTGTGTGGAGAACTCACAGAAGAGGAAGCCCCCTAATATATATTGGAAAGTGCATTATCTATAAGCAGTAGAAAGAAAACTGACAAATTTTCTTGGAGATCCCAGAATTAAGGTTTATTGCATTAGATATAATCATTGGGATTTTGCATTGGCTTTGTTAAACCAAACCATAATTCCATTGACTATGTTCACACTTTGTAAATCAAGAACCAATCTATCAGCAGACATGTATTAAGCATCACTGTGTGCCAGGCTACGGTACAAAGATGAAAATGAAATGATCATTGACCTCAAGGCACTTGTATTTTCTCAGAAGGAAAGTATGTATGTATGCATATTTACATACATATATTTATGTTTGTGCACATATATATATATATATACATAGATATGAATCTCGAGTCAGATTTGAACACAAATATGTTTGTGCAATTACACTGTTCTTGTTCTTGTAAGCTCTCATTTAAATAAAACTCCTACTTCTACTTGAAACCTTGCTTCAAGAGCAGCTTTAATTAAATGAAAGATGCCAAGAACAAGAACAGTGTAATTGCACAAACATGTTTGTGTTTGAATTTAACTCAAGGTTCATTGTCTTATTTCTCAGAACAAATGATCTCCCAGATAATCATGGGATTATATGCAACCCAGTCATATTTTTCCTTGTTGGTTTGGGCTTCTTATGTAGTGGTGTATTTACTTTATTATTTTGATAAAATGTATTTTATTCTCGTACATCTTTCTTTTATAGGCTAATGATGCCTTTGCCCAAAGCATTAGTCTATCAGCCACTGGATATTTTAGGTAAGGAAAATTTAATTTTTCTCTAAAATTATTCTCTATATGAGAAATTATTCTCTATATAAGAAATTAGGATGTAGAATGTGTTTATAATGATATAAGGTTTTTCTTTTTACATTGTCCATTAAATATTTACTTACATTTTTGCTTTAGAGTGTCCATTTTGTATATTTTTCTTATAAATTCTGTTAGGTATAGTGATATTTAATTTTAAGCAAAAGTGTTATTGATGGAATATAGGCTATTTCAATATGAATCATATTACTTTATACTTTTATACCAATGTTTTGCATAAAAGTTTGTTATTTTCTCTGTAGAAAAGAGTATTTAGTCAGTTTTTTGTTGTTATTAGTCACTTTTTAGTTGCTTTGACTCTTCATGACCCCTTCTGGGGTTTTCTTAGTGAAGATATTAGACTGGTTTGCAATTTCCTTTCTAGTTCATGAGGAAACTGAGGCAAACAGGGTTAAGTGACTTGCCCAGGGTCACACAGCTAGTAAGTGTCTGAGGTCAGATTTGAACTTAGGTCTTCCTGACTCCAGACTGAGCACTCTATCCACAGCACCACCTGGCTGCCCCTTTTAGTCAATTTGGAGGTCCTCATTCTCCCAGGATCTCAGAAGAGAAGACTCACTTTCCTTGGATCATTCTATAAGGAACTGACCCAAAGGGAACTCAGAGACATGGACATGTACACACTTACACAGAGATGGATGAGTGGGCAAACCACTGGACAGTGTGTTGTCTGGGTTCCTCTGAGATCAAGCTTCTTAGCTTTATATATATATATGTGTGTGTGTGTGTGTGTGTGTGTGTGTGTGTGTGTATTGAGTCACTATTAGATTGTTAACTCTTTGAAGGTATGGATCATCTTTTTGCCTCTTTTGTATCCTTAGTGTTTAGCGTAGTGCCTGGTACATAATGGGTCCTGTATCTAATAAATGTTTATTGACTAGCTGACTGACTGACCACTTTGCAGTTAAATTTCTAGCAAACCGAGAAGGGGACAGTTGGAATCATCAATATCATAAAGTGCCCAAGGGATGATTTACATGACTTTATGTCCATACTACCTCATCTTGACTGCTTTTAGGTAGAGAGGAGTGCTTTCTCCTTTCTTCATTCTGCCTTGCAAATTGCTACCAGATTAATCTTAAAGTAGCACTTTTATTGGAAGTTGTGCCTGTCACTTTAATGATCCAACAATTAATTTTAATAGCGAAATTGGTCTTGTGAAGCTCACACTTATGTCCATAAGTCTCCCATGATATACATTTCTCTTACGTGGTCTCTGCCAAAATATAAAATGATACTCTTCTCCCTCCTCATAAGAATCCTTACCATATATGAAGATTATTAAGCCTATATTCAGTCTTATCATCTCAAGAATAATTAATTAGTTCCTTTTCTATATGTGCTAAAACCAGTTTCCCACCTTTAATCATATTTATTGTTCTCCTCTTCAAACTGTTTTAAATCATGTCTCCGGTTTTGGGGAGACTGAGTATAGGTGCTCCAAAATGATGCAGGGAGAGCGAATATAACTTTGTGATTTCTCTTTTATTCTTTTTTATATTCTTGTTATTAAACCATGTTTAATTACAGTCAGTTCTGTAAGGTGCCTTTAGCAAATCTTACTTTGTAATGGAATAAGCAAAATAACCATTAAATTTCTTTTGATGATAATATTCTTTGCCTATACTGCTCATAGCCAAATAATCATGGGATTTAGAATGTATAAAGATCATAGTTTTAATATTCTCTGTTGAGATGCCCTGATCTACCCCCACCTCATCATTTTACAGATGAGGAAAGCCCAGAGAAATTATAACTTGCCCAATGTCACATAAGTACTAATGGTACAGGGATTCTGACTTTATAACCAATATTCTTTGTATTCTACAACACTGATTCAAAACCATTTAATGACCTTATTAGACTATATCTCTATCTCTGTATCCCTATCTATATGTGTAAGTGTCTAAGTATGTAATATATGTGTATATATAATTAAATATTAAGAAAAATCTTTTGGTCTGTACCTGTGAGTTTGTGGGCATGGAAAATTCTAAATATGAAAATTTCCTTCACTGATGCAGCATGCCTATAACTCACAGTCTTAAGAAGTTGTCTGGGGGCACTGGGAGATTAAGTGATTTTCCTATGGTAACTGAGCTAATATGTGACAAAGACAGGATTTGAACCCATATCTTCCTGACTCCAAGGCCAGACCTTTTCTCCACTATACCATACTGCCTCTCAGAAAACAAGTACTACAACTGAGTGAATATAAAGAAAAAAGGCAGTTCAATTTAGGTTAGTGTTTAGCATTAGTTGAAGAGGTTTTACTGTCCATTTCCTGCATGAATGGGAAGCAGGGGAAAGTTCTGGGCAAAGGGGAATAGGATAGAAAATCTAGAAAACTTTTTTAGGGCTCCCCTTTTGGTTCACAGTGTGGTTTTAAAATTTTGTTTGAGTTGTTACTTCAAACTTATTTGTTTATAGGTAAGTGTAAATACATTTCAAAGTCAGCACAAGTGATTTTTAGAGGTGGATCATCTCTACAATGACTCTCCTTAAAATGAATGGTCAGTAATTTTTTGGAATAGTACTGTCTTGTCACTATCTAGTTGGATATACTATTCATGTACCCTTACCTCAAAGACTATCTGTTAACTCACATTCATTGCCTTAGTTTCCTCAATTGTAAAATGGGGATAAATAGCACTCAACTTCCAGGGTTATTGTAAGAATTAAATGATATCTGTAAAGCACTTATTTGTGTGTGTGTGTGTGTGTGTGTGTGAGTATAACTTTTGGAAGGCAATTGCGGTTAAGTGACTTGCCCAAGGTCACACAGCTAGTTTTTTGTGTTAAGTGTCTGAGGCTGGATTTGAACTCAGGTCCTCCTGAATCCAGGGCCAGTGTTCTATTCACTGCACCACCTAACTGCCCCTTATTTGTATATTTCTTTTTTTTTTTTTTAAAGCAATTGGGGTTAAGTAACTTGCTCAAGGTTACACGGCCAGGTGTTTCTGGGTGGATGCTAAGTGTTTGAGCCTGGATTCAATCTCCAGGTCATCCCGACACTGGAGCCGGTGCTCTTACTTGCTGTGCTACCTGGCCGCCCCAATTTTGTATATTTCTAAAGAGATACTTGTAAAGCACTTAGCACAGTGCCTGACACTTGATAGTCACTTAATAAATTCTCACTTCTCCCACCCACTTTCTCCTCAGTCCCCTATGATCACCACTGATAGGCCTCTCTACAATAACTATTCTTTGCAAAGTTACTAATGATCTCTTAATTCCCAAATCTACTACCTGTTCTCAGTCCTTATAGCACATGGCCTTTACAACTTGGGATACTTCTGAGCATACTTTGTCCTGGGTATGCTATGTTACCTTACTGGTTACTTGCTACATCCTTCCAGTAGAATGCAAACTCTTTAAGGGGAGGAACTGTTTCATTTGAATTTGTGTCTTTATTACCTAATACAGCTCCTTGAACATAATAGACATTTAATTAGTGCATGTTTATTGAATTAAATTGGATCAGGGGCTACACAGCAGGCATGGACTGGGTGAAAGGAGAAGGTGATGTTTATCCATACTTTGTTTATGGAACAGCCTGTTCTGAGGTTGAAGTTGACTGCTTAACAGGAGCACATAAGGTAAGGAGCGCTTATCATTTTGTCATCTTATTTGTTAAAAGAAAGCTGAGTATTTCATACAAGAGTTCAGAAAATTCATGCAAATTTTTTTGTGCATAGGGTAAGAGTTTTTTTTCTTCCTTCTAGAGGAACATTGGGCTGTTCAGTTCCTCCTAAATCTCCTTTTTTTTTTTTTCATTTAAGAAAGATACTGGGCATGCCAAATTCCTGACACTATTATGTTAAGACACATTTTTATGTTAAGACACATAAATCCTTTTTAGAATTCTGGGGAAATGTTAAGCTCTTAAATATAGCAGGGTAAAAAAAGGAAATTACTTTCCAGATGATCATTTAGACTTCAATCAGCTTTCTTTCAATGGGCTTTATTCTAATCAAATTTTATTTTTCACCAGGACATGGTATAAATCTGGTGGAGAAACTTTCCTATCTCCTTGTTTCAATGTAGAAATGATCACCCTCATTAATTCTGGTTTTGCTTTGTTCTTGTCCCTGCTTGCCCAGAAAAAAAGATAAAACACAAGCGCAGGTAATAATCAGTCCTAAAGTTCTGACTTCCAGTGTCACAGGTATTTAGATATCTGAATAGATTTTTCTGCCAAAGTAGGCAGTAAGCTTGTGCTGAGTGATAGTCATTCTGCTGAACTACAGAGTTAGCAAGCCAGCAAACAAGCAGGGGCCTCTATGGGTCACAAGGTAAGGGTAAGAGTTGGCACATCCCATCAAGTACTCTACTCAATTCCATTTCTAGCCAAATAAAAGGCAACAGAGACTTTGATTTGGATTCTTCTGGTAAGTCAGTTGGCATGCACAAAGATATCAAAGCCTCGATGTCTTTCTGGACTGCATGTGACAATTATGCACAGAATCTTGGAGACAAGCCTCGGACCTTAAGAGAAAGTAGAATATTGATGTTATACATTAAAGGAAAATTGGGGCTAGGACCCCATGTCCTTTGCTGAGGTGGCTGCTTATTGCCATTAGACATATTCCTGTGTCCCTACTTTTGGATGAAAGGAGGGAAAGTGAAATTCCATGAGATGAATTTTGTAAAATTATGTGTATCACCTACTTATAAAAAAAATATCTAGCATTACAAATGGATTTGTTTAGGGGATTTTTTTAGTCTCTGCTGAAATATATTTTTAAATGACATTAATCTTATTTTCTAATATATATGATAGATATATACATACACAGACACATATATAAACACACATGCACACACACATACACACACACACATATATATATATATATATCTAATCCCCCCATTCCATATTAAAACAATTTTTTTTAACATTTGGTTTTTTAAAAAAGTTTTGAGCTCCAAATTCTATCCCTCCTTCTTTCCCTCCTTCCTCTACCCCCTCCCTGAGATGGTAGGCAATCAGATATGGGAATGGTGTTAATCTTGATTATCATAGAAACTTCTATGCTCTTTCATTTCTTTAAAAAAATGTGAAATTTTTAAACTAACAAAGCAGCTTAGTATTTTTTACAATTTTTTACAGAAGTATAATTTTTCCTTGACTCTTTCTGATCACTTGCTCTCCCCATGAGGAAAGAAAATATTTGTATTGCTCATTTAATATAGCCTCCATTAAAATCCTACTGATAGTTTATTGTGGTGTAGAGGAGATACCTGGTTCTTTAAGTCTATGCCAGTGGAGCCCAAGCATCTTTGGAACATCCTGCCAAGCTGGAAAAATTTTAAAGCTAAACTTTGCGATAGATTGTGTGCTTATTGACTAAGGACAAGTCCACGATGTGTTTGGTAATTCTCAACACCAGAGGACACTTCACAAAAACATTTCCTAAGCTATGGAGGAGCCATAGTCTGCATATCTTGATAGAATCACAGATCCTTGAATTGTTGAAGTCATTATTAAATATAGTTCACTCCTTAATATGTTAATTTTGTTTTTATACAGAACATCAGAACTGACATTGTCATGGATGCCTGCTTCAGTATTAACCCAGCTATAGATATAGGACAGGTATGTGCACTTGGTGTTATATAGTGTCACTGAATTTTTTCATTAGTTTTCTGCACATTAATCAGACAGTGGCTATGGAATGAGGGAACCTGCATTCTGCTTAATTGATTTTTCTTCTGTCTTCCCTTCCAAGTCCTACTAATACATTACCTTTGAGTCTAAATGTGACTATTTTGATTTTCTTTTTCCTTCCTCTCTTCCCAAATTATCTCATATTGAATAGCCTGGGAGAAAACTTGTCAAATAGCTTTGTCTTAATGCTACACTACAGAAACTTAGTGGTGATTTTTAAATGCCAGTAGCAAATATTAGTTTGTATAAGATGAATAACAACAAAGGGCATATTTAAAATTTTTATTTCTGTGCCCAATAGATGACTGGCTTTAAATGATCCTGTCTTCTGAAAACTTAAGAAAAAGGTTTTGGAAGCACTGTTCTCTCCTGGTTCCTCTGACCACTCCTCAGTCTCCTTTGCTGATATCCTCCAGGATTTTTTCTTGGTCCCTCCTCTGTTCTCCCTTTACATTCTCTCACTTGGTGATCTTGCCAGTGTCTAAGAGTTCAGCTATCACCTCTAGCTAGATGATTCCCACGTGTAAATATCCAACTCTAATATCTTTTTTGCGCTCTAGTCACTTATCATGAACCGCCTTTTGAGTGCATGGGCATATCAGATTCAACATGCTTGAAACAGAACTCATTACCTTTATCCTTTAACACTTCTGTCTTTCCAACAACTCTCCTGTTACTATTGAGGAGACATACCCCCAGTTACCAGGCTTGCAAATTAGGTTTCATCCTTGTCTCTTACTGGCATTCATCGTATTTTCTCACGGTAGTTGAGTCACTTGCCATTTTCTACTTTCTCAGCATTTCTCTTATGTGTCCCCTTCTCTCCATGCATATGACCATCACCCTCCAACAGGCCCTCATCACCTCTTATCTGGACTGCTGCAGTAGTATTCTTTTTGTTTTGCTTTATTTTATTCTAAATTTATGGAATAAAACAAGCATTTCTATAATATAGTATAACAAAAAAGATGATTGCAATGAAACTGCAAAAATACTATGTACAGCTTCCTATTCCTTTTAAATCAAAGTTATTATGTACATTTATTTTCCTCCTCTCCTCCAGAGATGGCGACCATTACACACAAATAGGTATATGTGTATTGATAATATGTAGTTGCATATATGTATGTATACATATATGTAAAATTATTATATACATGCTTTTATTTATCAATTCATTCTCTGGACACAGAAAGCATCTTTCTTCATATGTCCTTTATAGCTAATTTGGGTATTTATTATAGTCAAAATAACTTATTCCCTCAAAGTCATTCTTAAAACAATGTTGCTATTACTGTATACAATGTTCTCTTGGTTCTGCTCATTATTATTTGCTCTTTATTATTTATTTTCTGCTTTTTATTATTTCATGCTGGTCTTTCCATGTTTTTCTAAGATCACTGAGCTCATTATTTCTTAAAGCACAGTACTATTCTATCATTTGGTCTCCCTGCCTCAAATCTCTCCTCTCGCTAATCCATACTCCACTCAGCTGCCAAAGAGATTTTAATAAAGTGCAGGTCTGATCATGTCAGCCTTCTACTCAACAAACTCTCATGCCTCCCTATGGCTTTCAGAATCAAATATAAAATGAGATCCTTGAGAGCAGGGACTTTTTCCTTTCTTTATATCCTCAGTATTTAGTATAGTGTCTGGCGTGAGTAGGCTCTTATATTCTAGGTGAATTGCATGGAGTAGTTTGGCATTTAAAATTCTGCAAAAGCTGTTTCCTTTGCTCCTTTCTAATCTTTCTATATTTTAGTCCTCTCCATGTACTCTATGATATAGCTACCCTGCCTTACTTGCTGTTCCTCATACCACAATACTTTCCCTTAATGAGCTTGAGTCACTAGACGTGGACAGACTACTTCTAAGTAGAAGTAGCTCTACTTCTATTAAAGAATGAAGTGGTTTGTAAAGTTATAGAATCACTGCCACTGAAGTATGAAAGATTTTGGAGAATAGGAGAGACAGAGTGCATGGATAGTTATCATCCTGATAACTAGGGATGGATAGTTATCATTCTGATTATTCTAAAAGGGAAAAGAATTCAATCTGAAAAATATAGACTAGAGAGTTTAACCTAATTCCTAATAAAATGCTAAAATGTATTATTAAAGATATAGCTAAAGAGCACCCAGAAAAGAAGCAGAGATTGCAAAGTGCCAGGCATAGCTTCATTAGGAACAGGTCCTGTCAGACTAATTCCTTTTCATTATTTTTTAGGCAGGATAGTTAATATTTGTTTCAGCACAGTGATGAAAGGTCTTGGGAACTTGGTGTCTTTATAGAATTCAGCCTTAAAAGCAATAGGCCTTTATTTAGTACCTTTTACTCCAGGGAAAGCTCTGTTGTTTCAATTGCAGTCTTGAAAGGTGGGAAAATGGTGGGTGTAACAAGAATGTGAAGGGACAGACACTATAGCAGCAAATGACCCACCTACAAAATTAGAGTAGTTATCTGACTCTCGTTGTATGGCAAAATCCAGTATGTCTACATCTTGGTGAAGAAAAATAATGAAGGGATGCATCTAGTGATGTTGCCAGAACTTCAGGCACTATATCTTTGAACTGTTTCAAAAGGAGTGAAACCATGATAGTACTGTGTACTGTTGCCCATTAGATCTGGTGTGTTGTTACACCAAATTCTTACCACTTCTACTGGGTTTGATTGGTAGAACCCCTAGGCCTGCCTATCACCATGGCATCAAGGAAGATCAGGGGTGCAAAAAAGAAGAGTAGTGATTATATGTGGAGCTTGGAATCTCTAGCAGGTACCTCTGTTTGACACTTAACTTGCAGGCATAAATCTACCAGGGGAGCTAGAAGTTTCCAGCAAGGAAGAGTCTAAATATTGGATGGGGGGGGTGAAGGGGAGGTAATATTCTAGGCAGGAGGAAAAGGAAGGTCAAAACTGAGCTAGCTTATCAGGAGAAAGACTAGTTTTGGAAAACCCAGAGGAACTTTCTAAACTACTATATTGGTAGATCAAGAGGATACTGCATATGTAGTTTATTTTAATGCTAACAAAATATTAGACAATGTCTCTTTCATTAGTTTTTATGTTTGAGATTATATGTTAAGTAGATTCAGAACTCTTTGGAGAAACATATTCAGAATGGTTATTAGTGGTTCATTTTTGTCTTGGGAAGAGACCTCTTGTAGATTCTGCCCAAGGGCATTTGTACTTGGTCTTTGCTGTGTGAATTTTTGTTTATCAATAACTTTGATAAAAGGATGGCTGTTATGTTTACTGAATTTTCAGCTGACATAAAGCTAGATGGCATAGCTAACACATTAGAAAATAAAATGGATCCACCAAAATCTCAAAAAGTTAGAACATTGATCTGAATTGAATAAGAAAATATGCTCTCTAAAAAACCTAATGTGACATAGTCCCAGGATGAGAAGGAATACTAGCACACCAAGGGTCATGGCCACTGGGAAGTGGTAGACCTGCAAACAATTTCAGGGTTGAAAAAAGTACTTGTGGTTGCTCACAGATAGTTACTTACAACATTGGCCAGGAGAGTAGTGACTACATTTATCTTTATATCATACCACCTTGCAAGAACTGAAAAATTAAAGGCCCCCAAAGTTAACTCTGAGAGCAGCAGCAAGAAAAGCATGAAACTTAGAGCAGTGCCCCTGCCACCTCAAGAGCAGAGCCCCACTTTAACATAGAGCTAAAAGAAATAGGCTACAAAAATGAGCAAATGACAACAACAAAAGAACTTTATCATAGAAACTTAGTATGGTGACAGGTTAGATAAAAACAGACTTGAGAGAAGATAGAATCAAAACTACTACATCCAAAACCTGAAAGAAAAATGTGAGTTGGTATCAGGCCCAAAAATAATTCCTTAAAGAACCAAAAAAGGATTTTAAAACTCAAATGAGAGAGGTAAAGGAAAAATTGGAGAAAGAAATGAAAATGATACAAGAAGATCATGAAAAAAAGAGCCAACAGATTAGTAAAGGAGGTACAAAAAATACTGAAGAAAATAACTTAAAAACCAGAATAGGCCAAACAGTAAAAGGCACAAGAGTTCACCAAAGAGAAGAAATAAACGAAAAAGCAGAAATGGCCAAATAGAAAAAAAAATATCCAAAAATTCACTGAAGAGAACTCCTTAAAAATCAAAATTGGCCAAATGGGAAAAGAGATTTAAAAACTCACTGAAGAAAATAATTCTTTAAATATTAGAATTCAGCAAATAGAAGCTAACACTCCATTATATATCAAGCATCAATCAAATAAAGTCAAAAGAATGAAAAACTAGAAGAAAATGTGAAATATCTCATCAGAAAAACTACTGACCTGGAAAAAATATTAAGGAGACATAATTTAAAAATTACTGGATTACCTGAAAGCCATGATCAAAGAAAGAGCTTAGACATTATATTTCAAGAAATTATTCAGGAAAACTGTCCTGATATCCTAGAATCAGAGGATTAAATAGAAATTGAAAGAATCTACTGATCATTTCCTAAAAGAGACCCCAAAATGAAAACTCCCAGGAATATTATAGCCAAATTTCAAAGCTCCCAAGTCAAAGAAAAAATACTTCAGGCAGTGAGACAGAAACCATTCAAATACTGTGGAGCCATAGTCAGGATGACACAATATTTTTGCATCTTAGACTATGTTATAACTAAGAAAGAGAGACTATAGCTTTTCCCAAGTGTACTGACTTTAGAGCAGAGGTTCTTAATCAGAGGTAAATGGATGCCCTTTAGGGGTAAATAGATAGATTTCAGAGATTATGTGAACTCCAAATATTGCAGAGCCATAGTCAAGATAACCCAAGATTTAGTAGCTGAAACATTAAAGAACTGGAGGGCTTGGAATATGATAAACTGGAGGGCAAAGAAGCTAGAATTACAACCAAGAATTATCTACCCAACAAAACTGAATTTAATCCTTCTGGGGTGGGGGGAATAGATATTCAATGAAATAGAGGACTTTCAAGTATTCCTTATGAAAATACCAGAGCTGAATAGAAAATTTGACTTTCAAATACAAGACTCAAGAGAAGCATATATAGGTAAAGAGGAAAGAGAAATTATGGGAAGATGATACTTGTAACTCTTAAGAACTTTCTTATCATAAGAGCAGTTAGAGGGGGTATACATAGAAGACATACGTGTGAATTGAATATGATGGAATGGCATGTAAAAAAATAAAAGGTGAGAAACAGGAATGCACTGGGACAAGGGGAAAGGGAAAGGCAGAATGGGATAAATTATCTCACATAAAAGAAGTATGAAAGAGCTTTTACAGTGGAGCGGGAAAGGGAGGTGGTGGTAGGAGGAGCTCTTGAACCTTACCTTCATATGAATTGACTCAAAGAGGAAATAACACACATACTCAATTGGGTGTAGAAATCTATCTTAGCATATAGGGAAGTAGGAGAGGAAGGGAAGAAGAAAAAGGTATGTGTTGGGGGGACTGAGAGAAGAGAGATCAGATTGAGGGAAGCAGTATTCAGAAGCAAAACACTTTTGAGGATGGACAGAGTGAAAGAAGAGAGTCAGATAAACAGGAGAAAAGTAGGATGGAGGGAGATAAACAATTAGTAATCACAACCATGAAAATATGTTTACCAAAAGTTTTTCTGATAAAGGCCTCACTTCTCAAAGATATAAAGAATTAATATTAATAAATAATATTAATTAAAATTAATAAATACAATTAATAAAAATAAGAGCCATCCCCAAGTTAATAAATGTTCAAAAGATGTGAACAAGCAGTTTTCAGATGAAGTAATCAAAGCTATCTTTAGAAATGCTCTGTGTCACTACTGATTAGAGAAATGAAAATTATAATAACTCTGAAGTACCACCTATCAGATTGGCTAATATGGCAGAAAATGACAATGATAAAAGTTGGAAGGGATGTGGGAAAATTGGGACACTAATACACTGTTGGTTGAGTTGTGAATGGATCCAGCCATTCTGGAGAGCAATTCGGAACTATGCTGAAAGGATTACCAAACTTTGCATACCCTTTGATCAAGCACTGCCATTACTAGGTCTGTATTCTAAAAGAGATTTTAAAAAGGAAAAGCATCTATTTATAAAAATGTTTGTAACAGCTCTTTCTGTTGTGGCAAAGAATTGGAAATTGAGGGGATGACTGTCTATTGGGCAATGGCTGAATAAGGGGTGGTACATGATTGTGATAGAATACTATTGTGCTATAAGAAAGGAGGAACAGAATGATTTCAGAAAAATGTGGACTTACATGAACTGATGAAAAATGAAGTGAGCAGAACCAGAAGAACATGGTATACAGCAACAGCAATATTGATAATCAACTGTGAATGCCTTAGGTATTTTCAGCAATATGGTGATTGAAGACAATTCTAAAGGACTCATGATGAAAAATGCTATCTACCTCCAGAGAAAGAACTGATTGAGTCTGAATGCCAATTGAAGCATAGTATTTGTCACTTTCTATATTATTTGTGCTTTTTTTTCCCTCTTTTGGTCTGCTTCTTTCACAGCATGACTAATATGGGAATGTGTTTTGCCAGATCACTCATAGAGTATCAAATTGCTTCACAATTTAGGGGATTGTAAGGGAAGAGAGAGGAAGAGAATTTGGAATTTAAAATAAAAAAAAAGAATGTTAAAATTGTCTTTATATGTTATTGGGAAAAATAAAATATTACTTAAAAAATAAAAGTAAAAAAAAAGCAAACCAAAATTCCCAAATCACTCAAACCCTTTTAAGGCACCATTTTAGGTGCTAGGAATATAAAGATAAAAACAAGAATGTGGTAAGAAACTTGCATAAATTCTAATTACATTCTAATAGAGGGTGGTATTTATAAAACAAATATGTGTAGTCAAGGAAAATTGGGGATAAGGCAAGTGTAAAGAAAATAGATGGCACTTGAATTGAACCTTGAAGTGTACATGAAAGGGACCATGTGCTCCCCTTGAATATTTCTGCTAACAGACCAGCAAACACATATCCTTTAAAGGTAATTCAAAAGTTCCACCATCATAATGATTTCCTTTTTTTATTGAATATTTCCTTCATACTACACAAGACATTCATAACTCCTTATTATTTAAGTAGTTCTAGTAACCTACCTAGATTTGATCTTAAATTGTACTTTTCAGTTGACTAAATTGGATTTTAGGGGAGAAGAACAGGAAGATTGAGCTGGTAAAGCTGCCCTACTGGCTCTGTCCCATTTCACTCATAGTTGATAGTGAAGCACAGCAGCCACCTCTGCCTAGCCTATGATACAATAATAGCAAATACAACATTTCATTCCACCCCCCCCCCCCAAAGAGAGGATGGTTCAAGGAGAAAGAAAGAAAATAACTGAAAAGGAGTAGTAATGTGTGAAAAAGAGTTGATTGCTAATATTAGGGCATCATGCTATATTTTGTGATAATTCAGAATATCCTGAACACTTTTCAATTTTTTTCTGAAATAGTAAAATTTTAACTAGGAACATTAAATTCACAAGAATTTTACTGTTTTTACCACTCTGTAGTATCACGGGAGTAGCTGAGGTATAGAGCAAGTGGGAATAAGTTTGGAGTCAGAAAGTCTAGGATGAAATAAAAACTCCTTTTATTTACTTTGATGTCTCAGACAGGCTATTTAATTGCTATGTTTTTTATGTTTTATTTAATAGCTTACATGTGTAAGATACTTTGAAGTTTTCAAAGAACTTCATATATATTATTTCATTTGTCCTTTACAAACCACTCTGTAAGGTAGGTACTTCGGGTATTACATTCACATGTTGCAATTGAGGAAACTGAGGCCCAGAGGAATTAACTGATTTGTCCATAGTAATACAACTAATAAATATCAGATATGAAAATTAAACCCATATTCTTGATGGCTCTATGACTATATCCTCTTCTTTACATAGTGCTGTCACTCAAATGTTCTAAACTTGAACTATAAAGTGTTTACCTCAAAGGTTGTGGGAATCAAGCAAGATAATTTTCTATCTATCTATTATCTATCTATCTATCTATCTATCTATCTATCTATCTATCTATCTGTCTGTCTGTCTGTCTCTGTCTATCTGTATATATACACATATATATGCATGTGTTTAATGTAAGATATTATTATCCTACATAAAATATCCACAAACCTCCTACTCCAATGCCCCATTGTGGCATGGAGGCAATTCAGGTTGTTGAGAGCATGGTAGCTTGGGCTAAGCTAGGAAGGATTTGAGTTTGGGGAGGCTCACCACTCTTTTGGTTCTAAAAAGATGTGGCTATAGAGGGTGATCTCAAGTGACATCCTCCACTGAGGAGTATAAAAGATGCTTCAATGTCCCACCATGGGTGGAGATTACCCTGGCTTCTCCAAGGATCACCTAGAATAGCACAAATTCTGACTGGTCCTTCCAAGTTAAAGGGTTTCATGGAAAGGCCCATGGCTGGGGTACATCTTTAATACTTGTAGAACAGGCTCACTAAATTCAAAGTCATATCACTGTGCTGACCAAGAGATAGTTAATATTTTTGATCATAGCAATTCAAAAAATTGCTAAGCAACTAATGCATTGAGGAGGTTATATTTTTGTCAGTGGAGACAGAACCCACGTGGACAAAAATCATGGATTCCTGAAGTGTATAAGTATTAAAATATTTAATGAGGCCCATTTATTTTCTTCTTTTTTCCAGATTGAAGGTGCATTTACCCAAGGGGTTGGACTTTTTACTTTGGAGGAACTGAAATACTCTCCTGAGGGAGTCCTGTACACCCGAAGCCCAGATGAATATAAGATTCCTTCAATAACTGACATCCCAGAGAAGCTTAATGTTTCCTTATTAACATCAACAAAAAACCCAATTGCAATCTACTCATCTAAGGTAAGCATCCATGACTTTAATTTATTTGCATCTAAAGATGTCTATTTAATGAAGGAACCTAAACATAAGAACTATTGCTTGTCATTGCTAAAGTGAGCATAGAGATAGGGACTAATCCTGTGATTTCCCTGGTGTAGGGTACTCTGAGGTGAGGAAATTCTCTCATGTAGTAGCAACTTGTAGTCTTGAGTTGCCTGGAGTACTGAGAGGTTCAATGACTTGCCCAGGGTGATACAGCCATTGTATGTCAGAGGTGTGACTTAAAACTAGGTCTTCCTGGCCTCTAGGTTTGCTCCCTATTTCCTATGTCATGTTGTCTCTCATACACATGACATGTTAGAAGGCTCCAGAAAAAGGTCTCCAACATGTTTGGTATATCCACTGTAAGGAACTTTTGGGAGGTCATGGGCATAATGAGAAGATATAAGTGGGTTTTGATCTAAATCTTTAGATCACAGATCCTTTAAACTATGAGGAGGGAAAATTACATTAGAATGATGCCAGTATATGTAGGAGTAGTTCAAAACTTAATGTTCTGATGATAGATCTGGAAGTTCTATGTCAGTTAATCAATTAATTATTTAGCACTGCCTAGGTACCTCATTTGATCATCTTTGATAAATAGTTTGTTTAATGGAGATGATTCAAAGGACATACTTCTGGGAAAGACATACTTTTGTGTCCTTTAAATTAAGAATAAAATTAAGAGTAAGTAATCCAATAATGAAAGGTATGGTTGATTTTTGTCAGGTAGGTGGCACAGTGGATAGAGTGGCTGGCTGATAGTCAGGAAGACCTGAGTTCAAATCCAGCCTCAGACTTTTACTAGTTGTATAACCCTAGGTGAGTCACTTCACCATATTTGCCTCAGTTTCTTCATCTATAAAATGAGCTAGAGAAGGCAATGGCAAACCACTCTAGTATCTTTGCCAAGAAAACCCCAAAGAGATTCATGAAGAGTCAGACATGACTGCATTGTTGAATGACATAAACAAATTAAATATACACAAATACTTACAATGCAGAATACAATATGATTAAAAAGAAGAGTTCAGAAGAGAGAGATAGGAGATACATGAAGGTGGCTTAAGGGGAAAATGAAATTTGAACTGGGTTTTCAAGGATGGATAGAACTTAAAATAGATAGTGATGGCCTTAAAGAATATTATTGCTTAGAATGGTATTACAGTACATAAAAGTGGAAAAATTCAGGATAAACACTAGTCCATGGAATACAGAACAATGAATCATCCAGTGTGTGGCTAGAGTATATTAGTATGGGGGAATAGTGTGAGATGAGGTAGGATGGAACCAGATCATGAAGACTTTGAACTCCAATTATGGAGTATCTACCTCATTTAGTAGGCAGTGGAGAGTCATTGAAGGTGTTTGAGATGAGGATTACATGGTAATTATTTATGACATTGCATTAGTAAGATTGATTGAGCAACAGTATAGAAGATTACTTGTTTTGGGTGGAGGAGATTGGACGTAGAAAGACCAATGTGGAGTTTTGAACCATAATCCAGCTAATAGATAATGAAGATCTAACTTTAGAATGGTAGCAATAGGAATATGAAATATTTTACAGTTGCAATAGATGATTGAGTGAAAAAGAGACAAAAATTAATGCCTGAAGCTTTAAATATAGGTGAATTAGAGAATTATAGTGACAGAAACAGAAAGGGAAGTCAAGAGAAAGATTTGTTTCAGACATGTTGAGTTTGAAGATTTTGTTGGTATACCTAGGTAGAAATGTCCCATGACGTCTAGAAATATCCAGAAATGTCCAGGCAAATGTGAATCTGAAATTTTACTCTCAGAATAGTATTTCATGTAGTTCTGTGACTTCACTTATCATCTTTCTGGTATCTTCAACTTCAGAGCTTTAATGATCCCTCTCCAATCTATATATACTCCCCACAGATTTCTCCTGAGCTCCAGATCATACCCAACTGTCTACTTGAACTTGAGAGTTGTCTTTTCTAAGCAGCATATTGCTATTTTCTACAACAATAATAAAACCCAAGACCTGTGGCAAGGGAAAAGTACATTGGATTTTAAGTCAGACTGTCTAGACATATTATTTTTGACCTAGAAATTGAAGCAGGATATACTCCCATGTAGGTCCAGGACAGAGGGAAAGATTCAATGTATACAAAAAATATTTATAGCAGCACTTTTTTTTGTATAGCAAAGAACTAGAAGAAATGTTGGATACCCATTGAATGGGGAATGGCTTAACAAATTTTCTTTTGTGATAGTAATAGTATATTATTGAGCTGTAAGAAATGAGAAATATGAAGAATTTAGAGAAATTTGGGAAAAGTTCTATGAACAGATAAAGAATGAAATAAGCAGAACTAGGGGAACGATTTTTGTGACTACTATATTATTATAAAGGAGAACAACTGCAAAAGACTTCAGAATTCTGATCAATGCAGTGACCAGTCTTAACTTCAGAAGACTGATAGTAAAGTATGCCTCCAATTTTTCAACAGAGAGGTGGTGGACTATGGGTCCAGAGTGAGACATATATACATTTATTTTCAGACATAGCCAATATGTTGGTTTATTTTGCTTAAATGTACTTTGTGTACGGGAGGGTTCTATTAGCAGATAGGGTTGAAATAGAGTAGACAATGATGTTCTAAAAGAGTATCAAAAAGTAGTTTTAAAAATTGTTTTAAGTCTATATGGGTTGCCTATATCATCCTTGAAAGGCTGGTAAGGAAGTGATTACCTGTGTTTATATATTGCTTGTTTTATTGTCTAAATATTGTTTGTTCTGGGTGTGGATATGAGAAACCCTCCAAATAACTTTGTTTTCTTGTAGGGCCTAGGTGAGTCAGGAATGTTCCTTGGGTCATCTGTGTTCTTTGCTATACTTGATGCTGTGACTGCAGCACGAAAGGAAAGAGGCCTGACTGAGACTTTTACAATGAACAGCCCGGCAACCCCTGAACTGATTCGAATGACTTGTGTGGATAAATTTATTAATCTGGTATGGAGTTCTTTTTTTTCTTTGTCTATGGATTCTCCACAACTTCTTTCTTTTGTTATCAAAGTCCTCTCTGTGACTTCTCAGCTTGAGAAAGGAAGGCAATTGGAGTTAGTGTTAAGCATCCAGGTTCCTTTGTTAGTGATTGTGGGGAGGGAAGAAGAAAATAAAACCAGCAAACACTGACTTGTTCCTGGCTTGTTTCAAAAATGAAAAGGCTTTTTCCAAATCCCATCTGTCCATCAAGAGAGACACCATGGTATAGAAGCAAGAGTACTGATCTTGGAGTCAAGAGATTTACATTTGAACCTTGGTTTGATACTTATTAGCTATGTAACCTTGGGCAAGTCAACCTCTGAAGCTAATGAGTTCACTCATCTCTTGAAGTAAAATGATAATACTTGCCTTTCCTGCTTCAGATGGTAGTTGTTAAGAGAGTGTCAACCTTAAAATGTGATGTGAATGTGAACTGTTAGTCTGGTATCTAAAACAAGTCCAACTCCCTCCAGAAAATCTCTTCTAATCCAACCTATAATGATCTTTCTTCCTCTGACCTATATGTCCAACCTTATTGTTGGAAGTCAGTCAAGCATTTATTAAGCTCTTGTTGTTGCCAGGTACTAGGCAAAGTGATACAATACAAAGATAACAATGGAACAGTATCTGCCCTCAAATGTTTATATTCTATTCCAAAAGCCAACATGTGCATAAAGAAATATATACAAAATATGGGGCGGCCAGGTAGCACAGCGAGTAAGAGCACTGGCTCCAGTGTTGAGAACACCTGGAGATTGAATCCCGGGCTCAGACACTTAGCACCCACCCAGAAACACCTGGCCGTATAACCTTGAGCAAGTTACTTAACCCCAATTGCTTAGGGGCGGCCAGGTGGCTCAGTGAGTAAGAGCACCGGCTCCAGTGTCGGGATGACCTGGATCAAATCCGGGCTCAGATACTCAGCACCACACCCAGAAATAATAACTGGCCGTGTAACCTTGAGCAAGTTACTTAACCCCAATTGCTTTAAAAAAAAAAAAAGAAATATATACAAAATAAATGCAAGATGGGAGGGGAGCACCAAAGCTGGGGGGAATCAGGAAAGGCTTCATATAGGTGATTACTGGACTGAGGTTTGGAGGAAGTTGCATGGGAGGCAGCCAGTGCATAGGTGTTGAGATGAGAGTTGGAGTATTATATGTCAGGGATCACAAGGAAGCCAGTTTGACAAGACCCTCTAGAGTGGGAGGAAAGTCATGTATAATAACATTAGAAAGGTAGGTTAGGGACAATTTCTGAAGGATTGTAAAAAAACGAGATGAAGCATCTTATATTTGATCTTAGAGGAAATAGGGGATTACAAGTGTTTACTGAAAAGAAAAGTGACATGATCAAACTTGCACCTTAGAAAAATCACCTTAGTAGTTCTATGGAAGAAGGATTGAAAAGGAGTTATATTTGATGCAGAGAAACCAATTAGGAGACTATTGCAATAGTGTAAGTCAGAGGTGATGATGACCTGAATTAGGGTGGTGGTTATGCAATTATGGAGAAGGTGAAGATAGTGTGAAGATATAGTGAAGATAGAAATCACAGGATTTGGCAACAGATTGGATAGATGGGATTAGGAAGAATGAGGAGTTGAGGATAATATTAAGGTGGTAAATCTAGTCTGATGGAAGGATAGTAAATCCCTCAACAACTAGGGAAGTTCCGAAGGGAGATGGATTTGAGTGGAAGGATGATGATTCAGATTTGGACATGTTGAGTTCAGAATGCCCATAGAAAATCCAGTTTGAAACGTCCAAGAGACAGTTGGAGCTCAAGAGAGAAGTTAGGACTGGGTATATAGATTGGGTAGTCATCTGTATAGAGAAGATAATTAAAATTATGGAAACTAAAAATGAAGTCACCCAGTGAGAATGTGCAGAGAGAAGGGGAGAACACTTAGCGGAGAGCATTGTGGCACACTCAGAATTAAGGGGAGTGATATGGATGCTTAATCAACAAAGAAACAGAGGGAGCTGTCCAACAGGTAGAACCAGCAGTGACATGACAACCCAGGGAAGAGAGAGAATCCAGGAGGAAAAGGCCATCAACAATGTCAGATGGTGCAGAGAGGTAGAGAAGAAGGCCGGGAGATCTGGAAATTAAGAGATCATTGGTAACTTTCGAGAGAGGATTTTCAATTGAGCAAAGAGATCATAAGCTAGATTGCAAACTGGTTTACCCAGTTAGGTTATAAGCTCAATTAATAATTTTTGGTTGAAAGAGTTTCTATTTCCAAACCAGTCACCCTTTGTCTTGGATTTCTTTAGCTTTTCTAACTCCCTAGTTTTCCTTAGTTTTATTAACACTTCCTTCAAGATCAGGAGGGAAAGTCCTGAGCCCAAGAGCAAAAGGGCACAAAAGAAAGAGAGGAAACGTTATATATTGAAAGAGGAAAGTCACAAGAAGGGGTAACCAGAATTTTATGAGTATATATGTAACAAAAAGTAACTTGACAGTAGCCACACACAGTGCTTATTGGCAAAGAGGTTAGAAGATCCATTTATGTTATATAGGCAAAGACAAAGGTCATTGAATGATTTGGTAGTGAAAAGATTGAGAAAGCATTCAGTAGTTTTTTGAAGACATAACCAGGTTTATATACCAGCCAAAATTATAAAGCTTGTTTCTTGGAATCATAGATCTATATGACTGGAAGGGACCTCAGAGGCCATCTAATCCACACCCCTCTTTTACATATTGGGAAACTAAAGCCCAGAAAGATTAAATGAATTACCCAATGTCTTCACACAAGGATTTTCAAAGAGAGGTTCTGAACCTCTGCTCTTCTGTCTCCAGACCAATGATCTTTCCATTGTATCACTTTAGGTGATTTCCATTTCATGCCATCCCAGCCAAAAGCTAGGATGGTGGGTCTAAGAATAGGATAAGCATAAGAGATCTCTGAATATACTTGGAGCAAGACTGTCTTTAGTAATATTGATTTACAATCATCCTCGTCAAGTATTCTGAGGAATACAATTCAACCACAGTTCAGAAAGAAGATATTTATTTAAGGATTCTATAACCTCAATAACTTCTTCACTAAAGACCTACTTTGACCATTCACCTCTTCCAGACCTGTTCTAGTGACTCAGTCTGAGTCCTTGTTTGATCACCTACAAGATGGGCAAGTCTTTTGTTATCTTCAGACCTAATGGTTATTAAGCCTGCCATGTCTACCTTACAAAGTTGTGGTGAGGATCAAACTATAACTGAAATATCTTTTTAGAAAAAGCTGTAAAAATTACATAAAGCTTTTTTATTGTTGCCCTTTGAGGTAAAATGTGGTAAAGTAAAAGGAACAGTAGACCTAGAATTAAAGTCTTGATTCCATGACTAATAAAAATTTAAAAGAATATAATAATATTGAATAACTAGCATTTATATAGTACCTACTATATGCCAGGTACTGTGCTGAACATTTTATAAATGTTATCTCTTTTGATTTTCAGAAATCTGGGAGGTAAGTACTATTATTATCCCCATTTTACTTTTGAGGAAAATGAGACAAATAGAAATTAAGCGACTTACCTATGGTCACATGGCTAGTAAGTGTCTGAGGTAACACTTGAACTCTGGTCTTCCTTACTTCAGACCCAGTACTCTATCCCCCATGCTTTCTAACTGTCCCATGTCATGAGACTTTACAATCATTTACCACATCTATGAAATAGAAATAATATATTCTTTACAGGACTGTATGAGAATCAAGTTAAGATAATGTCTATGGAAGTGCTTTGTAAGCTTTGAAATGTGATTATTATCAATTTGTAACAGAGGCAAAGAAAGGGAAGAATAAGATGATATATAACATTTCACATTCAGAGATCTAGATAAACCTGAAAATAAAAGAGAAATGTATAATGGTATAATGGGATGCACTGAAGAAAGTATCACTAATTTGAATCAACCTTTTCCTGGGTTCTTAGCTCCAAAACTTGCCAAGGGTGTGAGCACTAATGTATGGGTGTGGGCACATACTCAAAGTGCTTATAGTCATCATCTTACTCAGTCACCCTGGTGATGCTAATCTACTCCTCAGGCCCTTTCCAGGTTGCCTTCTGTTACATAAGTGGATTAGGTTACAATTTATCTGATGTGATCTGAGCTGCCAATACTTCCTCTTATCCTAGATCTGTTTCTTGTCAACTTTCCAATGTTTTGAAATCCCCAAGTCATTGCCTTGGCCTAAGACATTAATTATGGTAAATGTCAGAACCCTGGGAAAGATAGTACATTGTCATTAGCAGAAAAATTATTAGGTTAGCTGTTACTTTTCAAACCCTTGAGACAATGAAAATCAAAATAAGTGGGCCAAGGAACCGAATAGCTTCAGTTAGAAGTGATCAACAGTGGTGATGCTATTATGGTAAGGAGAATTTGAGGGACTGTTGAGCCTAGAGGCAGAAGATAAACAATTATGGGTCTCATCTTGCTCAGAAACCTGGAGATGTTTTTGGGACACATTGATAGCTAAATTTGTACCATCATTGAACCTCTAAAGCACAGATAGTGGGAAAGGAGTAGTATATTATAGATCACGTTGTTTTGAATGTGATGGTCACCATAGTGGGCTAAAAAGGAGTACACAAGAGTGACTGATTGACTCTGGAAGGTATTCAGTGACTGACATTGTATGGTATTGGGCTTGGGTCTTGTTCTCCTTTTGTCTTCATTGTGGAGTGTAGGTATTTGGGAGTGTAAGAGCTGGTCCTAAGTTAAGGTGCCCATGCAGGGTACTCCAGAATTGGAGAGATAAATGAAGATGGCACTAAGATAAGATAGGGCTTAGTGCTTCCTCAACAAAAACTAAGTAGAGAATGGGTGAGCCCTGAGGGACAAGGATAGTCTGAGGATACAGAACCCCTGGGAATAGTGAGCTAAAAGGGGGCAGAAGAAGTGGAGACAAACTTGGACTACAAGAAACTTGGGCTTCTTGACCTTTAAGCAACATCTTTCTGGTACCTACTATGGTACTATTTTCTGCCTAGTGAGGAGAGAGTACTCAGGATAATGATGCAACACATTCTAAATGATCTCATTGCACATCATGTTGAATTTGTTAAAAATGTATGGACACATTGGCCCTTTGGAAAACACACTTTTGAAACTACTGCTGTACAACTTGTGACATGTGACAGAGTTAGACTCTTAGAGCTGGAGGAGAAGTGGTCTTTTTTGTTTAATCCCTTCATTTTGCAGATGAAGAAACAGAGACATGGGCAAGATCTGGGCTAAGGACCCAGTCCTCCCAGTGTAAGCTCTAGTGCTCTTTCCAGCATTGGCAAGACCTCATCATTGTGCCTGAATCGTTTTGTATCTATCAAGCATCCAATAAGTGTTACTTGATAATGAGTATGATAATGATAGCTAATATTTATATAGGGCTTCCTATATACTAGACATTGTGCTAAGTGCTGTGTAATTATTGTCTCCCAACAACCCTCACAATAACCTTGGCAGGTAGATGCTATTATGACCCCATTTTATGGATGAAGAGACTGGGGCAAACAGAAGTAAGTGACTTGCCTAGAGCCACATATCATGCATTGGTGATATTGATTATGGGTTGATTACATGGTGTCATTAAATTAAAGTTCTTCCAACAAAAGAGGCACAGAATTTCCCTTTTAAAACAAACCTCCTCTTGTGGAAAGTCAAGTCAGACTTAGAAATGGGAAAAGTTTGAAGCAGGGGACACTAACTACAAACCAAATATATGGCTGGCACCAGTGGATAAGGCTCAGGTACTCTTAATTCCTCCTTAAGTCCTCAGGAATAAGTAAAGTAGCACATTTTCCTTTACATTTGATAAGTCATAAGCTACTGGAATGACTAAAAACCATTAGAAATAATGCTTTGCTAGCAGTTGTAATGACTTGGAGGCACCTTTTCTCTGGACATTAAATAAAGACCTTTCCAAACTATGTTCATTCACCCATGTGATAGTAATGGCAATTAAAGATTCCCCTGTCCCACTTCCACTAAATCAGTGATTTATAACGGAGAATCCTGGCTACTTATAGAATGCTGTAGTTATAAGGGACCTTTGAAATTGCCTCATCCAATCCTTCCATTTTCTAGAGGAGAAGACTGAAAGCAGTGATTTACTCAGGACCATGTTGATAGTTAATAATAAACACGGGATTAAAACCCACTTCTTATTGAATCCTGGTCTTGTACTCTTTCCACTTAAACTGCTCTTCTCTGAAATCACAGCATGTTAAAAAAATCTTTTTGGACCAATTTGAAAAACAAAAAGGAAGCTATTCTTAGTCACCATGCAAATGGGAGAATTTGGAGTTGGAGACTCAGGCATGACCTGGACTCCCAGAGAAGGCTAGTCCTGAGGGATACTTCTTCCTCTAAGCCTTGGGGAGATGCTGATTGCTGATAACCCCTCCTGAATATTCATGGAAGCATCAATCCCATCAATATTGACTGTTTGAATTGTTTAAAAAAAAACTCTGTATGGACTACAACTCAGGTAAATTGAAATCAATCACATGGGTTGAATGCATGTATTCATTTTCACCTTTAAAACATTTTTAATATTGCTTTTAAAAATCTGTATTTTGTCTTTTAGATTCCACAAGATGACCCTAAATCCTCTATGCCTTGGTCCATCCCTGTAGCCTAATTTTTGAGTTCCAGAACATAATGTAACTGTCTGATGAATTTAAAGATTGCTGTTAATGTTTTTGTAAATGTTTTTGTTTTTAAATCCATAGAAAGGGATATGTAATTCTTAAATATAATTATGCTCACCAGATACCTTAAGAATCTTCAAATGTATAGTTAAATTTGTTTACTATTAAGACTTTAAATAAAAAAAATATTACTTTTTTGACCTATTATTTTTCAATTGTGATAAAATAGGTAGTACTGAACAAAATGAGTACAAAATTGGTAGTACCAAGGGCTCTGCAACACATTGCCACTTCTTAGGTAAAGTTGTGAGAATGGAAACTAAGTTATTTTCTTACAACTAGTGAAGTTATTTTGGTTGAATTTTTCTTCAGCATATTTGGAAAATGGCCATTAGCTTACTAAAGTAGTATGAAGGTGTATAGTCAGAGATAATATCATTACTTGTTTTATTGTATAACTTGGTCTGAAATACTATGTGACAACATATAACTTCTGTTTGTCCAGGTGTTTTGTGTTCCTGTCATTGACTCTCTCTCTCAATGTAATTCTGTAGAGTTGCCAACTTGTAAATTGTATACAATCAAGTAGGGTAACAATTTAAGGAAATAATAATTTCATGTCAAGTTTAAAATGATAATTTTAAGAAAACAAAATTTTGCATATTAAAAATTTTATTGATGCCATTTGTCTTTGTCATTCATTTTCTATGCCCCTTTTCAAAGTGAACCCTCTCTTAAGACAGAGAAAAAAGAATTAAGCAAAAAAAAAAAACCCATATACTGAATAAAATGTGTCTAATATTATCTACAATAGTAGAGGAAAGAGACATGTCTCATCTCTTCTCCAGGACCTCCACTAATTTCTCCATTATTTACAATTTGGCATCCATTTAGTAATCCTGCATTACTCTAGTTATTGTGTTTCTTGTTCTCTTGGTTCTGCATATTTTGGTCTGTATTTCTTCATTTGCCTTTTTTTTTTAAAGAAAGTTGCATGATAACTTTAATATATATTTATTTTTGCTTTGTGGAGGGGGGAGGGCAAGGCAAATGATGTTTAGTGACTTTCCCAAGGTCACATGGCTAGTAAGTGTTAAGTGTCTGAGGCTGGATTTGAACTCAGGTCCTCCAGACTCCAGGACCAGTACTCTATTTACTGTACCACCTAGCTGCCCCCATTTTTTTTTTAAACAGCAAAATGTAAAGTGTAGAAATATCTCAAGTGGTTTCTTAAGCCAACCCTAAACTGACACACTAGCCCATGAAAGTGTTAGAAATCATGGTACAGGCATGATTGTCAATCAGATACCATGAGCAATTATTATAGAATAATGAAACAATAAAGGTCATTAAGTTTTCTAACACTCTCTGTTCAGTTTCAATAAACCAGATAATGATGTCAATTTAGGCCTTGATGATTATCATGTCCTTTGATGATTTCCAAGCCATATGAATAGTATCTAAAAATGTATGGAGAGCTTAACATCTTCTGGGAGTAATCCCAGAACAGGGCACCTCCCTGGATCACAGGATGTCAGAAAGGCTCTGATTTATAGCTGCTTCTCAAGGGAAAAACCAGGACCAGCCACTTTGGATTGGTCACAGTAAAAACCTGGAGCTAATTTATCTAGGACCAGCCTGATTCCTAGATCAGGTGTTTTGGCTCCCTTAATCTCCTCCTTTTTTATAAATAAATAAGGCATGTACCTCAGTGCCTAAAGCCTCGACATTACAGGATATCATTTGTACTAATACATAGCACAATTATACAGAAAATTATTATAACAATCAATATAGGAAGCAAGTGCATAACAAGAGCCAGTATGATTTGAAATGGAGAAATTTTCTTAAATGTATCAATAATTGTCTTTGCTACTTCTTCTCGGTCAATCCCTGTGACCTCACTATGTTTAGTATCTTAGATAATCTGATGGAAAACCTTTATTTCCAATGGTGATATTGGAATCAAGCCTTGCTCCCATTAAGCAGACTCTAATCTCTCCCAGGTAATGATGATCTTGGAGGAGTAATATAATCTGAGGGTGACAGAAATAGATATACACCTGCCACTTGTAGAGATTTCCAATTCTTAAGGGTCTCTACTGCATCTCCTATATCTAGTATAGATTGTTCTAATGTTTCAATTTTAGTCTGGGTATCCTGATTGATTTTTTCCTGTACTCGAAGTGCTTCAGATTATACATATATAATTTTTTTTGCTAGTTCTACAGCATACTGGACAGTATGAATTATGGATAGTAAAGATATAGCTGAAAAATGTAACAATGATAACTAAAATACTAAAGATATATGTCAATAATAGTAGCTCTATGAAATTCTTTTTTATATTTTAAAGCCTCTCTGATCAAACTAAGCTATGCTCTAAGTTATGCTCTTCTGCAGATTGGTATGAAGCATGAGATACATTGGTGGGGAAAGACAGCAAAAAATGGTGATAACATACTGATGACCTTAGAAATACATGATGTGAGATTACTATTTTTACAAGTAACATTACCCTAAAAAGTTATGTTCATACATCTGAGTTAATGATTTCAAAGATACAAAGAAATAATACAATAATCAATACAGGTAAGATGTATAAAAACATAGACATCAAATTAAAAGGCGATAACTTTAACAATGCTGATAAAATTGTGTTGGCAATGTTCCTGGGTCAGTTCCAGAGTGATGACTATTCTGGATGTTTTCTGATATAATTTGTAATATTTGAATCATGCCAAGCACAAGAAGTTAGGCATATATTTTGTCCCAAGAGACATTAGAATCAGAGCTATTATGGTAAAGGAGTTACACAACTATATGTATATACATAATCACATCTAAGTAACAGTTGATTTTTAAAGCTTTTAATTCATAATCTAAAATATAATACTAATGGTAAGAATCTTATCTAATATCATGTAGTATCTTAAAGGCTATAAAAACATTTTATGAAAGTTCATTAACATATTGTACAGTTTTTTGGATTTTTCTAAGTAGAGAAATTGTAGACAACAGTGGTTGAAATGATCAATAATAGTACAATAATAGTAGGGCAGTGAGTCTAGGAACAAGAAATCTGACAAGAATAATAAGTCTAACAATAAGTCTGACAATGACGAGTTAAGCAGGTATTGCATTGGAGGGTAGTATTATTTTGTGAAAATGTGAGATGCTAAGTCACTTCTTCTTGGGTTGTTTTTGTGGAAGGGGTCTCCTGATCCTTTTTCTCTGAATTCTCTGTATCTGCAAGGTGGGTTGTGGAATTCCATGTTTGCATTCTCACAGCAGGATCTGATAGAAAGAAAAGAAATAAAGCCTTGCCCCTCATAGTTAAGGGTCAGGTCCTACCTAGTTCTTGTTTGGGGAATTCTCCACAGGGAGTGTGTACCTTTTCAAACTATTTTTCTGCTTGTGTATACTCATTTTTAGTGATGCTTAAAAAATTTAAGGTGTATAGGGCAGTACCTGATTGCCTTTGTGGTGTATTGGTCCAAGTCCCTCCTTTTTAATGTTATAAATAGGTTTTACTTGTATAAAAGTTGGGGGTAGGAGATAGAATGTCAAGTTTGAGTAATAGCTATGCCAGTTTGCCTAGAATGAAAAGGAGTAACATTAATTAAGTATGGCCTGGTAAGTTTGAACTAGAATGGATTAAGTTTTAAAGGCTGGACTTATGATCTTTATTTCATATGTCAAGTGTAACTTAACCAGTGGGATTATAAGGGTTATGCTTATAATTAAATTTATTTTAAAATGATCACAAAAAGATTGAAATGAGAGTATAATCAGTTTTCAAAAGTTTTAGAACATCCATAGAAGCAAAAGATCATAATATCTGGTTAATTACATTTTTTACTGCTTCCCCAGTCTGAATGGAAGCTGGAGGAGTAATATAGATAACACATTGAGGGCAGTTTTTAATGATCTGTCTAGCTTTTCCCCTAGTAACATGGAATTGTTTACCTAGAGTATATGTATTTTGATAAAAATAAGAGTAAATTCTATGAATATTTGGGGGGAAAAGTTGGAAAAACTTAAACTTCTGATTAATAGTCATATTATTTAGATAAAGAGACCTAGGAAATGAAGGATAAACTGCAATATAGGTAGTAGCCTCTATCTTATAAGAGCTTGTAATTTCTGAAAAAGGTTAAAAAGATCTGTATTCTGAGTGTGTTTAAGTTTAACAGTATCAAATATGTTGGCACATGTACACTCAATATTTGCTATCTGACTCAATATTAAAGGGAAAAGAAAAAAATCATTGAACAGTAAAAATCATAGCTAAAAGCTTTGTATTATAAGCACAAATAAAGTGAGTAATAATAACTTTATAATTATTAGAATCAATATAGTAGACTATATTTCTAGTTTTAAGAATTATAAATGATCATCAAAGTTTTGTGAGAGAAAAGAAAAAAAATAGTTAAAACTTTATAACCTAATAGTTCTGTGTATAGTTAGAGCAAAACAAACTTTTAAAATTGAGATTAAGACTAAGTTGGTATAAAAATTTTCTTAAGTAACATAAATACCAAAAGTATTGTAAAAAATTAATTCCTAGATAATTGTGGAATTCTTTAGATATAACAAAGTATTTTAGTCAAAAAGGTATAGCAAAATGTCTTTAAGTAACATAAATCCCCAAAGTATTATTAACATACTAATTTTCTAGTTGATTCTAGAATTCTTTAGATATTAAAAAGTGTTTTAAGTCAAATAAGGTATACTAAATTAATCTGATCACAGTACTTTAAAAGCTATTGATATTAGACTCTTCTTAAGGTGAGCCTTAAGTAGTTAAAAAAAATTCTTTCACCAAACCACAGTGCACAACAAATCACAAAATCACAATTAAATTTTTTATTCCCGTGGAGCTGTAATAAACAATAGAGATTTACTAGGTTTCTCCTACATAAAGAATTTTATTTAAAGTTTTTCTTTCTCAAATTTAAACTTATCCTGATGTAAAAGCCAAATTGTTACAAATCTTTTTAATATTTTGCAACTTTTTCTTTTGGTGGGCAATTGGGGTTAAGTGACTTGCCTAAAGTCACATGGTCAGTAAGTGTGTCAAGTGTCTGAGATAGAATTTGAACTCAGGTCCTCCTGACTCCAGGGCTGGTGCTCTATTCACTGTGCCACCTAGTTGCCCCAAAATCCAAAATGGGATTTTTTTTTTTTGCTTTTTGGAGGAAGGAGGGGGGGAAGGCAGAGCAATTGGGGTTGTGACTTGCCTAAGGTCACATGGCTGCAACTTTCTTAGCGAGTTATAATTAAAACAAGTTCCTTTCTCAGGCTGAATGACCTTGCCTCTAGAGATGGTTTCCATGGGCTTTTGGCAGTTTTACCACATAAGTAATACTGATATGGATTCTAAGCAGGAGAGACTGGGGGAAGGGCTAGGCTAATGCTTATGCCCCTGGGTTGCTAACTCTCACATATGGAGGAGGAATATTCTGAATGGGCAGAATTAATCCAAAATAAAGTTTTCACCCAGTCTCCTCCTTTCTACATGCAGAAATCAATGAATAATTTTAAGTTTTTTTTGCAGTAAAACAATAAAATAACTCAATTAACAATCTTGCAAGTTCCAATAACCAAATTGTTTTAGTTGTAATCTCCTCTTTAACTCCAGGTTGAGGTGTAAATACCTGATTTTCTACTTGAAAATGCTCCCTCAATTTTCACTCTATAATAGATTTTTTTCTACAATTTAAAAGACCACAACACAATGACATCAAGACATTAATTGCATTTTCAAATCATCACTTGCACAAATTATTCATAAAAAATTGGGTGTATTAAGTGCAGAGATTTTTCTCCTCTCCTCACAGCTGCAAAGTCTGATTGTGGATTTAGATGTTTGAAAGGAGAGGTTCATCTGCTTGTCTAAAAAATGTGTGGCCTTCAGGGTGCCTCAGGGATATTGCAGTGGGGTCCTTGATAGATTTATTATGCTTTCTTCCTTTAGTCAGATTGGGAGGGTAACTTAAATTTCCTATTATTTCTAGAGCACTCTCTGTTTAATCTGATCTAGGACGATAGACTTTAATAAATTTTTGTAAAATGTTTTCAGCTAATTTTACTTTTTACTCTAGTAAACTTTATTTATGTGTCCACTCCTAAAAAACTTCTTTAAAAGTGAGAGCTTTGAATCCTCCAGGGACAGTGAGATGGGAGTGGTACCAAACTCCCTTCTCTCTAGTACTAGAGAACTAAAACATCTTTGAGGTGTTTCTTATAAGATCTTAGAAATATCCCAATTTGCCTAAGCCAATTAGTATAATAAATTCTGACTTATCTTTAGCATTAAAGTTAGGAGTGACACTAATTCACTTTTTCACATTCCCTAAAATGACCAGAATAAGTTCAAATTGACTTTTAGTAGCATTCCAATACACAAACTTTTTTCTCTAATAGGTGAGGCAGGAAATGGTTAAATGCTTGTTTGTATGCCTCTTTGATCTGAGGGAAAAAATTCCCTCATTTCTTATCACCTTCTCCTCACTCCACTTGGCCAGAGTGGAATGAAGAGGAGGAGATTTTCAAACTTTTAAAAATCTTAAAACTTCTGTTCACACTTTTCAAATAGCAAATAATTTATACCTATCTTAACTTCCTATCCATGCTCATCTCATTGCTACTTACTTAAACTTTCTTGCTTTTCCTACTGTCATTTTTTCTGCTGGACTTTGATTAAATCCCCCTTTAAAACCACACATGCCTTATTACTTCCTTTTTCTTTTCTTTCTTTTTTTTTTTTTTAAAGCAATCAGGGTTAAGTAACTTGCTCAAGGTTACACGGCCAGTTATTTTTTGTGTGGGTGCCGAGTATCTGAGGCTGGAACCGATTCCAGGTCTCCCATTGCTGGGGCCCGTGCTCTTACTCACTGTGCCACCTGGCTGCCCCTGCTTTATTACTTTCTAATTCTAACCTGACACTTCTACACTTTTGCCACAACCATCATATAATACAATACTTATTCCCTCTCATACTCCCTCATCTCCCACCAGTCGTTTGTGAACTCTGGCAGGCAATAATGGAGGGGGAGAGGGTACGAGGTAACAATGTCGCAAAGAAAATTAGCTACATTTTAAATCTTATAGAATAACAAATTACTCTCACACTCATTCACACACAGACACACACACAAAAAGCAGATAGCTACAGAAAAATAGCAGAATGGATCCAAAAGCTTACAGAATAGTAGATCTCCTGAAAAAACTAAAATAGTTACTTGGCACTCCAGGCCAGGAAAGGCTTGCTTGACACTTTCCTTTTGATCTGTTTTTAACAGAGACAGCCGCATTACACAGGATGGTTCGAGCTGCCTTTGGCACCTTCCTTTCTGATGTTAAACATATCATTAATATATTCCATGGAAAAAAGGCAGAAATGGGGAAATGCTGGAATCTCTCCTCTGTAGATCTCTCACTCCTCTGTCTCCTGGCTAGTTCCCAATTTTCTTTAATTATTCTTTTTAACAGTCTTAGATAGTTTTCTCGGTCTCTACTTTCACTTTGTACCTGTCCCATTTTCTCCTGACAGCTTTTTACGGAGACCGGGTCCTTATCTTAATGTTTTTAGTCCCGCATCTACCACTAAGCCTGGTGACTCTTTTAGCCCTAAAACTTCTAAAAGATTTCCCTAATAGCCCAGTTCTTCTCTAGCCCTAAAAACTACTAGACTCAGGGTGAAACTATCCCTTCCTTAACCTCTTACCATGAGGCTGTGGCCACTGAGATACCTCTTCTGATGAAGATTTCTTTTTTCCAGAGTCCCAAGGAAGGCACTTTCCTCATATCTTCTTTCAGATCCCTGTTCCAGGCACCAATTGTAGAGATATCTTAAGGGGTTTCATAAGCCAGCCCTAAACTGACACACTAGCCCATGAAAGTGTGAGAAATCATGGTATAGGCATGATTGTCAAGCAATCCATTTATTGATATAACAAGCAAGGTTTTTATAGAATAATGAAACAATAAAGGCCATTTAGTTTTCTAATATTCTTTGTTCAGTTTCAATAAGCCAGATAATGATGTCAATTTAGGCCTTGATGATTATCATGTCCTTTGATGATTTCCAAGCCATATGAATAGTATCTAAAAATGTATGGGAGAGCTTAAGACCTTCTGGCAGTAATCCCAAAACAGGGCACCTCCCTGGATCACAGGATATCAGAAAGGCTCTGATTTACAACTGCTTCTCAAGTGAAAAACCAGGACCAGTCACTTTGGACTGGCCATAGTAAAAACCTGGAACTAATTTATCTAGGACTAGCCTGATTCCTGGATCAGGCACTTTGGCTCCCTTCAGTAAAGTATATCTTGGCCACAATTTACATATTAGAGATTTTCTTGGGAAAAGTGTGTAAAATGTGTATGTTCAAATATATTCAAGTACCATGAAAACAGCAGAAGGGAAAGGGGGGTAATTAGGAATAAGTTATATTCAGTAGATGGTTTCTGAAATTTCATCTAACACTGAAATTCTGTAATTCTGTCATATCCCTGACAGAATCAAAAGCAGGGGATAAGGAATAAGTGTGTTTTAGATAGCTATCACAGTCTTCAGACACTAGAAGCTTCTGTTTCCATAGCTGGAATATTAAGAGAGGAATAACCTCTGGATTCAGCTGCCTTCTGTTTTGAAAAGTCTTTCTTGGGTCAGGTTCCATTGATCTCCAAATCTATAACTCCCAAACCACATTCTTTACATGCATATGAATGAATAGGGCCAATGTCACAAGTACTTGATACCATCTCTTCTTGTCTTCTCCAGCTGATTACCCCCACAATCATGCCTCATCTTTCTCTAATATTTACTTCCTATTTATTTGCTCCTTCTCTACTGCCTACAAATACACCTAAGCCTTTTCCTTTCTGGAAACAAAAAACAAAACCCTTACTAGACTCTACCATCTCCTCAAGTCTTTCATCCTCTGTCCCTTTCCTTTCAGAGACAAACCCTTAA
>NW_027187348.1:6965424-7087131 GCF_028583685.1 Petaurus breviceps papuanus | reverse complement strand
CCCATTTGGAGTTTTCTTGGCAGAGATACTGGAGTGGTTTACCATTTCCTTCTCCAGTTCTTTTTACAGATGAAGCAGTTGAGGCAAACAGGGTTAAGTGACTTATTCACAGTCACATAGCTGCATGGTGCCCTATCCTCTGTGGCATCTAGTTGCCATAGACTCCACTTTGCTCCTTATTGTCTTTTGCAATCTGACTTCTGACCTTATCACCCAGTTTCAAACTGTTTCCTCCAAATTATCAATAATCAATTAATGGTCTTTTCTCAGTCCTCATCTTTTTCAACCTCTTTGCAGAATTTGATCCTCTTGTCCATCTCTCTCCTGCATTCTCCCTCCTCTTTGGATTTTCATGACATTGCTCTTTGTCTTCTTTCTATTAGATCATTACTTTCTAATCCCTTTTGCTAGTCAATCATCCATGTCAAGCCTTTCCCCTCACCTGTAAGTGAGCCCCAAGTATGTGCCCACACCTGACTGAACCCAAGTTATTCATGGCACTGGTACATTAAGTTTTAACAGGTATCTCCAACTTAGCACATATAAAATCAAACTCAATATCTTTCCCTCCATTTCTGCCTCTCTCTCAAACTTTCCTGTTTCTATCAAGGGCATCCCCAATCTTTCATTCACATAGATTTGCAGCTTTAGTATTATCATTAATTTCTCACTCTCTCTTACCCCATCTATACAGTCAATTGCCAAATCTAATCTAACTCCATAAGATCTTTCATATCCATTTCATTATCTCTACTTAGTCTAAGCCTTCATCACCTATCACCTGGGTTACTGAAACCACCTCTTAATTTGTCAGTCAACAAACATTTATAAGCATTTGCCTTGCATCAGTCATTATACTATACTCTAGGGATATAAAAACAATATGCAATTAGCTATGTAAATAAAAGAAATACACAATGCATATAGGAAGTAGTCTCAGAGAGAAGTGAATAGAGGGAGGCAGTCAGGGAAAGGAGGAGAAGAATACTGGAAAAGGCCTTCAGAAGGTAGGATTTGAGCTTTGAGTTGAATCTTGAATGAAACCAGGAAAACAAAGAAACAGAGATGAGAAGAGAGCAAATTCTAGGCCATTTTAGGGTTAAGCCATTGTAATTCAGGAAATGAGGAGATGGAGAATTTTGTGTGATGAACAGCAAATAGGACAATGTAGTTAGATCATAGAATACATGGAGGAAAGTCCAGTCTAAGAAGATTGGAGAGGTAAGAATAAGGCCAGATTGAAAAGAGCTTTAGTTGCCAGGAGATTTTATAATCCAATGCATCTTCCACAAGGCTGTAAAAATAGAGCATAACTCTAATGGGTTGGCTACATAGCCTTAATTCTAAACACACAACTACCTAAAAGACTACTTTACAGATAATTTGTTCAAGGCAAGCACTCAAACAGAGGTCGAAACAAGTGGTACAAAGATTCTCAAGGTCTTTGTGAAGAACTTTAGTATCAATTGTATGATATGGGGGACACTAGCACAGGACTGCCCAGGATGGCATGCCCATAATAGAGAAGGTGCTGTTCTTGAGCAAAGCAGAATTGAAGTAGCAAAGGAAAAGCGAGCTGGGCACATCCAGTGACATCTCCATCTCACATGTTTTAATGGACTATTTGTACCTGACCTGTGGTAGAGCCTCCTGAAATCATATTGGACTGATCAACCACAGCCAAACATAATGTACCCTGACCTCAACATCATGATATCATTGGTCCTCTTTGAAAATGAAGAACAAACAGCAACAAGGTTACTTTCCTTCAGTGCAAGTCTTACAATGTCACTTTTCTGTTCAGTAAATGCAAGTAGCTCCCTATTGCCTCTGGAATAAAATATAAAATGCTCTATTTGGCTTTTGAAGCTCCTCAGAAACTAGTTTCCATATACATTTTCAAACATGTAAATTATTCCCCTTACTGAATTCTACAGTCTATCCAAACTGGAATTCTTTTTTTTTTTTTTAAAGCAATCGGGGTTAAGTAACTTGCTCAAGGTTACACGGCCAGTTATTTCTGGGTGTGGTGCTGAGTATCTGAGCCTAGGATTCGATCTCCAGGTCATCCTGAGACTGGAGCCGATGCTCTTACTCGCTGAGCCACCTGGCTGCCCCTCAAACTGGAATTCTTGCTGCAGAAGTTGTCACAAGCCTGGAATATGCACTCACCTCACTTTGAGCCTCTTAGAATCTCCCTTTCTCCAAAATTCTATCTTAATAGCACCTTCTACACTAAAACCTTTTAAAACCCTCTTCGTTTTAGTGCTCTCTCATCCAGTCACTTGCATTTATTTTGTATATAATTTATGTACATGTTTTCTCTCTTGCTAGAATGCAAACTCCTTGAAGTCAGAGATTATTTTATCTTTGTATTATCCTCATAGTCTTACACAGTACCTGGTACTTTATACATGGCTGTTGATTAGATGAGTGAATCGAGGGAGTGAATAAAGAAAGAAAGGAAATGGCAGAATCTTGTAAAAGATCCAACGCATTGAAAGGGCCAAGAACAGAGACTTGGGTAAGATCTAAACTATTACAAAAATAGGAGGGAGAAGAAAAAGAAGGCATAGCCAGAGGTAGTCACTATTAGAGGAAGGTTACTATTAGAGTAATGACATAGAGCTCAGAGGAAAGGAAAATTTCAAGAAAGATTGGTCAGCAATGCCAAATAAATGCTGTATAAAAGTCAAGAATTAGAAGTACTGAAGTAGAAGAAGAATTAGTACAAAATTAGAAGTACATAATATTTGGCAAGAAAGACACTGGTTGAAGATTGAGGGTGGATGTAGAGTTAGTTGATAATACTTGCCTTATCTCACAGGAAGTACTGGAATTGTATAGTATGCTGAAATATTAAAGTAATTAAAAGTGTAGGATATCTCTTAGGATTTTGGAGAAAGTGTTTTTTTAATGTTCTATAGAAATATATTTGCATTTGCCAGAATGTTAAGATGCCCATTTACCCCTGCCTCCTCTCCATTCTCCTTTATCTCATACTCAATGATCTCTCTATGTACTGATTACTTCCTTACTGCTTAAAAACACCATAGTCTCCTTCATCCTTAAAAGTCTTCATTTAACTGTGCCATATCATTGATCTATGGTTCAATACTTTCTTTTTTTCAATCAAATTCTAAGCAAAAAATCTATTTATATTTATTGTCTCTGCTGTATTTCCTCTCACTCACTTATCAAATCATTCCAATCCATTTTCTAATGCCATCACTCTCCTAAAATTACCTTCTCCAAAATTGCCAGGGATTTCTTAATTACTAAATCCAATAGCCCTTCATTCCTTCACCTCCTTAGCCTTTTCAGTTTTTGATATTATCAATTACTTCCTCTTTTTAGATGCCTTCTTCTCCCTTGGCTTTTGAGACACTGCTCTTTACTGGTTCCCTTTCTACACATCTGACTGGTCTTTGATAATCTCCTTTGCTCATTATCCATATCTCAGCCCCTAATGAAGGTATTCCTCAATTCCCTGTCTTTCCTCTCTAGCTCCTATGAGTTTGATTATCACTTCTATGCAGATAACCCTGGAATTGATATATCTAGTGATAATCTCTCTCCTGATCTCTGATCACAAGTTGCCAGCTTCCTACTGGATATCTCCACTAAGATGTTGTGGTAGCATCTCAAACTCAATGTGTCCAAAATGGCACTCATTATCTTCCCACAGTGAAAATTGTATTTCTTTCGAACTTCTCTGTTTCTGTTAATAGCCCTATAATCTTCCTTGTCACTCAAGTTTGTAAACTTGTATGAATTCTTGGTTTTCCGCCTTCCTCATCATCCATATCTAATTGACTTCCAATTTTTGGAAATTCTATGTCAATCCCATATTCATCACCCCCCCCCCCCCCCCAGTTCATGTCCTCATCCTCTTTCACTGGGACTATTGCAGTAGGCATTTGTTTTGTCTCCCTTCTTGCAGGCTCTCTCCTTTCCACTCCATTCTACATAAGTTACTAAAATAATCATCCTAAAGCACTGATCTCCCCTGTTCAAGAATCTCAAATTTCACTATTGCCTCTAAAGCAGAACATATACTAATCAGCTTGCTATTTAAAGCCATGTACAATTCATTCCAACCTACCTTTCCAGATTAAATTTAAACTACTTTCCTTCATTTACTCTGCATTGAAGCCAAACTTAGCTACTTGGTACTCTCCAGACTGTGCTTCATCTCCTGCCATTGAGCCTTTTGTCTCACATGCCTGTAGTTTTCCTTAAGATCCTTATCTTCCACAGGAGAAGGAAAATGTAAAGGATAAACTCTAACCTCTTTCCTGACCTCTGGGTTTTACATCTCTAACCGCTTAACTTCCCAATTGTCATTCTGCTAGAGTACTTAGATTCTAGCCCCCCTTTCCCCCACTCGGTTCTCTCCTCCTCCTCCTCCTTTTCTTCTCTTTCTCCTCTTCCTTCTCCTCCTTCTGCTCCCCCTCTTTCCCATCTTCTTCCTCCTACCCTCTTGTCATCTAGTCTTGGAATCTAGCTGCTTATTTGACATCTTGAGCTGGATGTCCAACAGACAGCTTAAACTCAACATGTCCAAAAATGGAACTCATTATCTTTCCTCCAAAGCTCTTCAACTCCTCCTAACTTCCTTATTATATTCAAGGGCACTGCCATCCTTTTGGTCACCTGGGCTCCCAACCTAGATGTTATCCTCTACTTCTTGTTCTCTCTCACCCTGCATAGCCAACAGGTCAGGGCCTGTTGATTCTTCCTTCAGATCTCTTATATATAGCTCCTTCTCTCCTTTGATACTGCCTGATGAATGCCCTTATTACATGACATGTGGATTATTAAAATTAGCCTTCTGCTTGATCTACTAGCCACAAGTCTCTCCCCCACTCTAGTCTATCCTCCACTCAGGTATCAAAGTGGTCTTCTCTCTGTCAATAAAACTGTCAGTCAGTCAGCAAGTATTTTATTAAGAGCCTATTTTTGTCAGATACTGTGCTTGGTATTAGGGATATAGGTATAAAGAATGAAAATCATCTCTAACATTCCCTTCTAAGACCATAAGAACAGGTGCTTATCTGCATTGATAGAAGGACTCTCCCTCATCAAGAGGGAATTTCTTTGCTAATACCAATGAAATCACAGGTCCCATCCTTACTCCCCAAGACTCAGATAAAAATAAATATTGACATGTCCTTTCTTTATGCCTGGTAGTATGTTCAAGAAGACATATAGTTTAGATGAGACACAATCCTCCCCCCAAAGAAGTCTGTAGTCTAGTTATATTAGGATTTCTGGATGATCTTGAAACTTTGCTTAGTTTTTATTGGGTCTAAATTAAAAGTTTCATAAATGCACACTCAGATTTTAAAATACGACATTGCTAATGTATTGAGACTTTCTCCCTTCCCACCTATCTCATAAAAGGTGTCCCTTCCTAAAGGAAAGAAATATGATCTTAGCTCCATTCCCTCCAGAATGTTAAGTTTTTCATTTATTCTGTTGCTTCCTTTTATATTTCCCTCTCCCTCCTTCTCCTTACCTCCCCAGGCTAGCCCCAGCAAAACCCTTTTTCTTATATAGTTTTAGCAACCTTAATGAGCCTAATGTGGTTTACTACAAACACAGTCTACATTTAAAAATGAGATTGCTTTGAAAATATGTCTGTATATAAGTGTGTGCACTGAAAAAACAATGCCAATTAAAAGGCAAATCAGGTTTGGAGGAAAAAAAGACTAAAAATATTCAGACACCACAATAATTTTAGCCAGTTTCATAAAGTGATTTATAATTTTTGACCAAGTAGCTTAATTTTCCCAAGTGGTATTTGCACTTTAAAAGAGGACCTTTGTAAGCCAGACATTTTTTTTTCTCTTAGAAAAATTTCTAATTAGGAGAATAAATGTAGGATAGAGAAATTGGGGAAGAAGTGGTATTAGGGGAAGGGATTGACAAACTGCCACCCTTTTCCTGTCTCACTTTACTGCTTCTCCAGACTCTTCAGGTTAGAGTTATGGGAGAGGAAATAAATAACCTCCTTACCCTGAATCTGGTCCAGGAAAGTTATGGAGGTTATTGGAACACAGGGCCTTAGACTGAAAGCTAAAGAACCATATTGGAGACAAGTTAAAGGTCATGAATATTACTAGAGGTGGCTTGGTGTAGGACTGAATTTGGAGCCAGGGGATCTGAGGTTGCTTTTTTGGCTCTATTACCTGTGTGTACCTACCCAAATCGTTTCACTTCTTTAGAACTCAGTTTCCTCATCTGTAAAGTGAAGGGCTTGAACTAGATCACCAAGTCTAATACTGATCCTGTGAACTCAACAAACATTTATCAAGCACTTGCTATATGTGATACACTGTGCTAGAGATAAGGGGTACAAATCTATATACGCACATGCACACACACACACACACACCAGTTTCTGCCTTCAAGGAGCTTATGATCTAATGAAGGAACACAATATGTACAAAAATAAATAAATCTGACCTAAAAGGAAGAGGAAAAGAGTCCTAAAAATGGAAGGGATAAGAAGGGCTTTTGGTGGCATTTGAGCTGATCCATGATGGTAGGTAATTCAGCCTTCTAAGACATAGAGGAAGGAAGACATTTCTGGTGAAGAAAAACCATAATTTCCCATAAGAAGCTACAGAGATAAGAGATAGAATATAAATTCAGTGAACAATTAGTAGTCCCTTTGGGGTAGAACAGAGAGCATGAAAAGGAGTAATATGAAATAACATGAGTAAAGTATTGTAAAAGATTGTAGATGCCACACTGAGAGTTTGCATGAACCCACCAGGAACCACTGAAGGCTTCTAAGGAGTGGAGTGGAGTAATCAAATTTGTGTTGTTGTTTTTTTGTTGGTTTGTTTTTGCCAGTTGTGTAAAGGAAACAGATTGAAAAAAGAAAGCCTGGAAAGAGGGAGACCAATAGTCACACAATCATAGATTTTGAGAGTTGGCAGGGACCTCCATGGCTATACAGTCCAGTCCATATCTGAAAGAAATCCCCAACATACCTGAAAAAATTATAGTGACCAAGCTTGATACTGAAGAAGAAAAATGGAAAGAAACGTGTCTCTACCTCTTTGGAGACGTGGGGGAAAAGGGAGAACTATGGGTGTGTAACACTGCATATATGTTGTCAGCTTTCTTTGATATGTTAATTAGATTTGCTGAACTGTTTCCCCCTATTTTTAGTTCTTTGTTATAAGGAATTTTTATATTCTAGAAAGTAGAGAAATTTGCTAATGATAGACTGAGTGGACAAAAAAGAATGGAGGAAGTACTGAGTGAACCATATTAGAGTGGGAATAAAGAGCGGTTTGGGCAGGCAATAAGACTGAATGCCAAGTTTGGGGGGAGCTAATATGACAGAGGATAGATTGATGAAGCTTCCTCAGAAACCTGAACCAATTGAACATTTACAGAGTTCTTCCTTTTCAGAGTATGTGCCTTCTTCAGGATTTTTTCCAATAATGACTCAGTTCATAGGAAACAGGACTTCCAGGCTTTAAAGAGCAAAGGTATAAAATGTTGCAGAATAGATCACAGGCATGAAGTTTTAGAGGTGAAAGGAATCTTCTTACTTTATCGATAAGGAAACTGAGGTCCTGGCAGATGCAGAATTTTATCTAGGTTATTTCTTACCAAATCCAGTGTTCTTTCCTTTGTTGTATTCAGGATAGGACCCACAGATGCCTATAAGATGCCAATTTTCTTTCATATTTCACATTCCTAATTAAAATGTGCCATGACTTCTTAAAATTAAATACTAAAATAACACAACTATGAATTCATTTTTTTATTTTTAGTCTGAGTAGGTCAAAGCATTTTGTTCCTTTGTCCTTAAAATATGTCCTTCCCCCCTCGCTTTTTCCAAACTGGTTCTGACTGTGATGTTGATTGGAATAAAATCTTTGGCCTGCTGCATTTCTAACTTGTGCTGATTTATTCCTCCTTATGGAGCTTGCTGGCGCCTCCATTCTCAGGGAGAGTCTGGGACTTAGTGGGGACACCTGATTCACTTTAGTATTGCTGCATCTCATAATTTCCAAACTCAAGGGATCCACCACCTTTCCTAATAACAAGGATTACAGGAGTGCACCATAAAATTCTCCTGAGGGGTAGATATGATGAAGGAGACTATTATGTTCTTTTGAGTGGAGAAATTAGACTGCAATGATTCTAAGTGATTCATCCAAACAAGAGGCTAAAATGTTGCTGCAATTATAATCCTAATAATTATCTCCCCCCTACCCTTTTTTAGGTATTGCAAAACACATTTATATATTAGCTATGTTGCAAAAGGAAGTACAAAATTTTTAAAAAATAAAGCAAAGAAGCATATTTCAATCTGTGTTCAGAATTCACCTGTTCTCTCTTTGGAGGTAGATAGCATTTTTCATCATGAGTCCTTTGGAATTTTCTCGGATCATGGTCTTTGATTGTATTGATGAAAGTAGTATCTTTGATATAGGTCTTTGATGATTGATCATTCTTACAATACTGATGTTACTGTGTACAGTGTTCTGGTTTTGCTCACTTCACTTTGCATGAGTTTATATGTCTTCTGAGGATTTTCTGAAACCATTCTGCTTATCATTTCTTATAGCAAAATAGTATTCCATTCCAATCATATACCACAACTTGTTCTGCCATTCCCCAATTGATGAACATCCCCTCAATTTCCAATTCTCTGTCACCATAAAAAGAGCTGCTATAAATATTTTTGTACAAATGGGTACTTTCCCCTTTTTTTAGACATATTTGGGATACAACCCCAGTAGTGGTATTTCTGGGTAAAAGGGTGGGCACAGTTCTATAGACTTTTGAGCATAATTCCATTTTTTTCTCCTGAATAGTTCGACTAGTTCATAGCTTCATCAGCTATGCATTAGTCTCCCAATTTTTCCACATGCCCCTCCAGGATTTGTTATTTTCCTTTTTTTTAAACCAATCTGATAAGTGTGAGGTGGTATCTCAGAGTTGATTTAATTTTTATTTCTCTAATCAGTAGAGATTTAGAGCATTTTTATATGACCACTTATAGCTTTGAATTCTTCTGAAAACTCCCCGTTCATATTTATTGACTATTTATCAAGTGGAGAATGGATCTTATTTTTATAAATTTTGTTCAATTCCCTACATGTATGAGAAATGAATCCTTTATCATAGAAATCCTCCCCCACCATTTTTCTGTTTTCCTTCTAATTTTGACTAAGTTTTGTCCATACAAAATATATCTTTTTAATTATATATAATCAAAAATAGTTTACTTCCCATAATCCCCTCTTTCTCTTATTTGTTCATAAACTCTTCTTTTATCTATATGTAACTTTGACAGGTATGTTTTCCCATGCTTTCCTAATTTATTTGAGATTCCACCCTTATCTTGGTAAGGGTGAGATGTTGATCTATGCCTAGTTTTTGCCAAATTGCTTTCCAGCTTTCTCAGAAATTTTGTCAAAAATTTAGTTTTTACCACCAAATCTTGGATCCTTGAGATTATCACAAACTAGATTACTGGGTCATTTACTGCTGTATAGTGTATACCTAATATATTCCACTCATCTTCCACTATTTTTCTTAGCCAGTAGCCAGATTGTTTTGATAATTATACTTTTGTAAAATAGTTTGAAATCTGGAATTGGTAGGCCACCTTCTCAACATTTCCCCCCATGGATTCCCTTGATTTTCTAGGCTTTTTCTTTTTCCAGATTAATTTTGTTTTATATTTATATACAGATTAATAGTTCTATAAAATAAGTCATTAGTATGACACTGAATAAGTAAATTAACTTAGGTAAAATTGTCATTTTTATATGTTGGCTTGGTCTACCAATGAACAATTAATATATTTTTCCAAATATTTAGGTGTCTTTATTTGTGTAAAAAGCATTGTAAATGTGTTCATGTGGTCCCTGGGTTTGTCTTGGCAGGTAGACCCTAACAAATTTTATATTGTCTGCAGTTATTTTAAGTGGAATTTCTCTTTCTATCTCTTCTTGCTGGGTTTTGTCCATAGTAAATAGAAATTCTGATAACTTATGTGGATGTATTTTAGATCTTTCAATTTTGTTAAAGTTGTTAATTATTTCAGCTAACTTTTTGGTGATTCTCTGGGCTTCTCCAAACATATAATTATATTATCTGCTAAAAGTTGTTATTTAGTTTCCTTATTGCTTATTTTTGTTCCCATATTTTCTCTTACTTGTCTTATTTCTATAGCTAGAATTTTTTGTACAATATTGAATAATAGTAGTGATATGGACTTCTTTTTTTGTTGGTGTTTAATTGTTTCAGTGTGTCCACCTCTTTGTTGACCCCATCTTAGGTATCCTTGGCAAAGATACTTGTCATTTCCTTTGTACATTTGAGTTCATTGTACATTTGAGGAAACAGAAGCAAAAAGGTTTAGGTGACTTTCTAGATTTGAACTCAGATCTTCCTGACTCGAGGCCCAGCACTCACTTTACTACTCCATACACCTTCTCTGATCTGATTGAGAAGTCTTCAAGTTTATCCCTCTTAGAGATAATGCTTGCTCTTGGTTTCAGATAGAGTACTACTTATCATTTTAAGAAAGGTTCCATCAATTCTTTTGTTTTCTAGTGCTTTTAATAAGAATAGGTGTGGTATTTTGTCAAATGCTTTTTTCTGCATCTATTGATATAATTATATGATTTTTGTTGTTTTTGTTATTGGTCAATTATGCTTATAGTTTTTAAAAAAATATTCAAGCAATTCTGCATTCCTGGTATAAATTCCACCTGGTTATAGTGTATGATCTTTGTGATACATTGCTGTATCTCCTTGCTAGCATTTATTTATATTTTTTGCATCAGTATTCATTAAGGAAATTGGTCTATAGTTTTCTTGCTCTGTTTTTGCCCTCCCTGGTTTAAGTATCAAAACCACATTTGTATCCTAAAAGGAATTGGGTAGGACTCCTTCTGTCTATTTCCTTCTGCAATTCATTTAACTTTTCCTTTAAGAATTTGAATGCTATACTATTTGGTACAGATATGTGCAATATTGGTATCACTTCATTTTCTGTTGTGCCTTTTAGCAAGATGTGGTTTTCTTCCTTATCCCTTTTAATTAGGTTGACTTTTACTCTATTTTCTTATCCAGTCTTTCATCTAAAATCTGTTTTGCTTCTGATCACTACCTTCTTTTATCTGTCCTCCCCTTTGTCACCTCCCCCTTTCCCTATATTCACTTCCACTACTACTTCCGTATTGGGAAGATTTCTTTTTTTTTTTTTTTGGAAGGGGGATGCAAGGAAATTGGGGTTATGGCTTGCTCAAAGTCACACAGCTAGCTTTAGTGGGTCAAATTTGAACTCAGGTTCTCCTGACTCCAGAGCTGGTGCTCTATTCACGGCACCACCTAGCTGCCCCTTCACCACCCAGCCACCCTTGGGAAGATTTCTATTATCATTTGATTGTGTGTGTGTGTGTGTACATTTTTTCTCCTCTTTAAACCAATTTAGATATGAGTGAGGTTAAAGCATTGTCCCCCTCAAACCATTTTTTCCTCCATTATAAAAGTTCTTCCTTGAATATCTCTTTTTTATGAGATAATTTTCTCCATTCTTTCTCTCCCCTCTCTCTTTTCCCAGGGCATTTTTCTTTCTTGCCTATTGATGTTTTTTTATACATCATCCCGACATAATCAACTTGCTCCTGCATCTTCTATGTAGAATCTTTCTAACTAACCTAATAATGATAAATTTCTTACAAAGTACATGTATAATTTTCCTATATAGAAAGATTAACTATTTAAACTTGAGTCCCTTGTGATTTCTCTTTCATGTTAACCTTTTTTATGCTTTTCATGAGTCTTACATGTCAAAGTCAAATTTTCTATTCAGCTATGGTATTTTCATTAGGAATGCTTAAAAAATCCTCTTTTTAATTAAATATTCATTTTTGATGGGTTATATTCAGTTTTGCTGGGAAAATTGTTTTCAGTTCTAATCTCAGCTCTATTGCCTTTTAGAATATCATATTCCAAGCCCTTTGTTTCTTTAATGTGGTAGCTGCTAAATCTCGTATGATCTTGACTGTAGCTCCATGCTATTTGAATATTTTTTTTCTGGCTTCTTGAAACATTTCCTCTTTGTCCTGGGAGCTCTGGAACTTGGTTATAATATTCCTGGCAATTTTCATTTTGGAATCTCTTCTAGGAAGTGGATTACTTTAGTTTTTATGTTGCCTTCTGAATCTTAAATATCAGAACAGTTTTCCTTCATAATTTCTTGAAATATGATGTCTAGGATCTTTCTTTGGTTATGATCAAAAAATTCCTAAATTATCTGTCCTTGATCTATTTTTCATGTTGCTTTTTCTTCTAATGAGATATTTAACATTTTATTATATATTTTTTTATTTTTGACATTTATTTTTCTTGATATCTCACAGAGTCTTTAACTTCCATTTACCTGGTTCTAATTTTTTTTTGTCTTTTGGAGGGCAATTAGGGTTAAGTAACTTGCCCGAGGTTACACGACTAGTTTTTTTGTGTGGATGTTAAGTGTCTGAGGCCCCAACTGAACTCAGGTCCTCCTGACTGCCTGAGCTTTATTCACTGCACCACCTAGCTGCCCTGGTTCTAATTTTTAAGGAATTATTTTCTTCAGTGAGCTTTTGTACATCTTTTCACATTTGGTCAGCTCTATTTTTTAAAGTGTCATTTTCTTCAATATTTTTTGTACTTCTTTTGCCAGGCTATTAATTTTATTTTCTTAATTTTCTTCCCTTGCTCTCATTTCTTTACCTCGTTTTTCCTCTACCATTCTTATTTAAATTTTAATTTTTTTTAGCTCTTCTAAGAATTGTTGGGCTTGTGTCCAATTCACATTTCTTTTTGAGCCTTTCCTTGTAGTTGTTTTGACTTCATTGTCATCTTCTCAGTTTGTAGTTTGATCTTCTCTTTTACCATAGCATTTTTTATGGTCAAGTTTTTTTTTTTGGTTGTTGTTTGTTCAATTTTCCAGATTATTTCTTGACTGAATTTACTTTAAATTGAGGATCTCTTCCCAGTATGGTGGGGGAGTGGTACTGTTCTAAGAATCAGGATATTTTGCTCTGCTGGTTTCAGTCTAGTTCTGGGCATTTGGAAGTTTTTGTTTTTTTCAAGAAAGTGTGATCTGGGGAGATGTGTGGTCACTGCTCTTCTTGTCTGTGCTTTGGCCCTTACACAGGAAAGGCCCATGACCTCGAGATTGCAGTTGATACTGTTTCTCAAGGTCCTTGATCCCTTTGGACCTGAAGCAATACTACTCCTCGGGCTCCTTGTTGCTTTGGGAACGCAATCAGTACTATTCCTCTAGGTCTTTGTGACTAAAAGGGATATTGTTCCTCAGTGCCCTTGCTCCATCCTGACAGAACGTGTTTCTTTTTGCCCTTGAATTATGACCCAGAAACAGGTATAGGCAATGGAGTTGCCAAACAGAGTCTGGTCCTGTATCCATTGCTAGCACAGGGATACCCTGTAATCTTTATCTGACCAGTTACTAGGTCTCCTTCCTATCTCTTGTTTGAGAGCTCCCAAAGCTTCTGCTGCTTCTGTAACCATTTAGTTCCTCCATTGGTGTTTCATACATGTGTGCTCTAGTTCAGTCCCTACATCCATGTCACAGATGTCTCTTTCTGATCTCCTATATTGTCTTGGGCTAGAAGAATGTCTCACTCTGATCTTTTGTTGGCTCTGTCACTACAGGATTTAATTTGAGGTGTTATTTTAAAACTGTTAGAAAAGCTCAGCTGAGTGTTTTCATTACTCTGCCATCTTGGCTCTACCCCCAGTGAGTGTTCTGTGTTCTGTCTTTGTATAGAAAAAGAAAATTGCCTTAGGTTTTTTAGGATCTAATTCTCTGATAATTGTGCAAAGCAACTCAGGTAGATAGGCTGAGAAATTTGGGCAACAATTCAATGAAAAGGACAGAGTTCCCTGGAACTAAAGCAGCCTGGAAGACAGAGATAATTCCAAGAATTAGTTTCAACAAGTTCCTCATTCCTATTGTTGGTTAACTGTTCTACCCTAATCCTAGGATATAAGCTGGATAAATATAAAGATCATAGATAGGAATGTTTGATCCAATCAGAAAGTCACTAGATATAAAATAAACCAAATATGATAAGTATACAAGGAAATGAAAAAGAGGATCATACTACTAGGTATGTGTCCTGGGTTTGTTTATTTTCCATCCCTCCCATGCAAATTCCTTGAATTGTGGTCCCCAATTTAAGGTATGATAGGATAAGTTCCCTGCTGCCCACCAGTACCTCTGATTTCCATGATTTCCAAGATTTCCTGCAGGGATAGGCAGTCACCTTGCTTCTCTTTACAAAGTACAGCACAAAAACCTCATTATACAAGATAATGTTATGATTCTTCCCTTTAGGCTATGGAAGTTTCATCTTCTGGGGAAGTAAAAACTCCCTTAGAAAATGAAGCAATGCTGTCTCAGGGAAGGCCAGAAGGAGGGAAAGAATTTTGAACTCAAAATTTAAAAAAATGAATGTAAAATTGTTTTTACATGTAATTGGGGAAAATCTCATTAAAACGAAAGAAAGAAAATGAAAGCAAGTACTCTCCCATCTCTCTGTATATACAACTCATATTTCCGTAGTACTTGACTTGCAACAACCCTGATAAATTCCAGAGGGTCCATGAATGTGATTAAGGAAAAAAAAATTACATCTTTATCCTCAGTGTTATGGGAGAAATACTTCTTTTCTGATTTCACATGGTGGGTAACTGCTACCAAATATATAACTACCAGAACGCAGAGATTATGGGGATAAAAACCTAGATCTCATTATTGTCCTCAATTATAGGTTTGGGCTGCAGAGAAAGCTTGAGTGATCATGAGAATTTTGACAAAGCTTTTCACAGGTAAAATTATGTCAGAGTGAGAGAGAAAGAATTCTTTTGCATATTGCAATTTTGTACATTCTTCTTAGGCCATAACAGTGAAAGAAAAAGAAATAGATCCATAATCCCACATTCCCTAAATGTCCTATAAATTGAACAACCTTAGTTAAACAAAATCATAATTTTATACTTTCCACAAGGAAACAAACTTCATCAAGCAAACTCTCTATATAGGTAATCTGACAAGTTATAGGTTAAACTACATTTAGAAGATCATTAAACAGGCTGATCAAGGAGCAAAGTTTACATGCTCCTAAGGAGTTAGGTGATGAGGTTTATAGTTGGTATAGCTGGTTCAGGTGTGAAAGAATTCATTTAGACCTTCTCTGTAGCCATTGGGAGCTTTATTGATGCAAAAGCCGTCTCCTATCAAGAAAGTTAAGTGAGACTCTTGATATTTGGGGAGTTATGCTTATATAGAGATTTCAGAATTATTGTGTAATTTTAGAAGTTTTTTTTTGGAGGTTATAGATTAAAGACAAGGACAGGATGACATAGGATGAGGGAGACAAAGGGAATTATTTATGATTTAAGGAATTAAGGACAGAGCAGGAGGGCACAGGTTAAATGTTAAAGGACAGGTGGAACACAGGATAAGGGACACAAAGCAATTCTTTTGGTACAGGTTCAAGATGAGGGGAAAGGACCTTAGGGTGGCTTCAGGTTACAGAATAAACTAGGGACTTCACAAAGTACTGGAAAAGCAACCCTTAATATTATTTTTAACCCTTAGGGCACTGACTGTATATGCATCATCAGGGACAGTTGAATTTCTTCCTCTGGATTCTTGTCTGAAGAATGTTTAAAACTCTACACAACCTTTCACATCCCATGGGACAGGTTTTGGTCAGTTAGTAATATTGAGGAAAGTATTAACCAAAATTTTCAGGAGGAATGGCCTTGGACTTGAACAAGAAAAGGAAATAAAATTTTTTGTAACATTACTTAAAACAACACTAATAGATGTCATTAGGTCCATGAACCTGATTGAGAAAAAAAAATACCTTTTTATGTTCAGTAACCTTTGTTTTCCTTTATAATCCCATGTATTTTAATTTATGCATTTAAAAGCTTTATTCTGAAAAGGACCCATACAGTAGAAGAGGAAGTGGCAGTACAGTAGAATGGATCAAGCTCTAGGTTTGAACTCAAGAAGACCTAGGTTCAGATTCTACCTCTGATATTAGCCGTATGACCCTGGACAAGTAGTTAACCTCTAAGTGCTTCAATCATCTCCCTAGGACTTACTGACATATATTTTTCCTCTGTCTTTTGCATAAACAAAGAAACTGTGGCTCAGAGAGCCTTTCTGGAGTGATCTGCTTAAGGTAAAGTGGTAATAATTAGACAGGATTTGAACTTAAGTCTTCTGTTACACTGACTCTCCATTCTGAGCCTGTCAGATTCTTGCCAGTTGTGTGGTTGGAATGCAATTAGAGGAAACAAGTATGGCCTGAAGGATTGTAGGCTCATTGATTTGGACCTGAGCCTTAGAAGTCATCTTGATACCCTCATTTTGCAGATCAGGAAATAGAATCTAGAGATGTTAGTAAGTGGCAGATCTAGGATTCAAACCTGACTTCCAAATTCAATACAGTTTCCACTATATCTTACCTCCTGGGGAAAGGGACCATGGTGGCCATTATTACTTGAGAGGATGGATAGAATGCTAAAGGAGGTTGAGCCAGACTTCATGGGTAACCAAATCCATAGATCTAGATGAGACTTCCAAAGGAATCTCTGGAGCAGTAGGAAAATGGCTTTAAGGAAATGTATGAGAAAACAGCTTACAGATGCTGCTGGCTATTTGTTTTATGTGATTTTTTCCCCCTTGAGATAATGTTTTTCTATAGTTGCTATTTAATGGTTGCTATCCATGCCTCCACCTCCTTTTACTGATTTGGTTTGGACAATAAAGAACATCACTTCAGCATGCAAATGCTCATGTTGAAATTTGTCCTTACAGGAAACATTTTATAACTGTTTCGTATCACTGATTTTTGGCCAGAATTCTAAAGTTAACTAAAGTTGATGGAGAAAGTGCTTTACATTTCTGAAAGGTTCATGTCAACATGAGTTATTTAATATTTTTATTATCACCTCCATTTTATTGAGGAGAGGCTACTGTGTTCCAGAAAGGATTAATGTTCTACAAAGACTGTGCTAGTTGGAAAGTCAAGTTCCAAACTGTGAGAGGTTAAAAGATAATTATTTGGAGAAGTAATTGAAGCACAGGAATTAAAAAAATCAATAAAAGTTTCTGAAAAAGAAGGAAAAATAGGATTTGGTGTCAAGGGACCTGGTCTCAAATCTCTGTTCTGCTATTTATTATCTGGATGACTGAGCAAATCACTTAAACTCTTTAAGCTTTGGTTTGCCCATTTGTAAAATGAAAGGTTGACCTTGATAAATTGAGGTCCCTTCAAACTCTCAATCTATGAACTTAGAAGAAAAAAAATAATTCTTTCAATAAACATATATTAAGCATCTTCCCACTTCCAGCTTCTGAGTTAGGAGCTAAGAATTAAAAGCAATGAGTTATTCTCTATTTTTTCAGGAAGAGGGCAATCTTTATCTTTGGGGTTTGTCCATTTGGCCTCTATTTAAATAATAGAAAAAACAAATGAGAAGAAAAAAATGGCTTAAAACTATATGCAATGATACCCCTCTACTCCATCTCTTCTAATTGGAGGGAGGAATACTTTAGTATCAGATCATTAATCAGAGCTCTGAAGCTTTTCAGGTTTTTCCTTTACATTGATTGTTGCGTTCAGTATGTAAGCCATTTCCTGATTCTGTTTACTTTGCTCTGCAACAATTCATATAAATCTTCCAAAATTCCTCTGAACTTTTCATATTCATAATTTCTTTTTTTTTTGTATAGACAACATTTATTGTACAGACCACTCTGAGGAATTATGACAATCCTTGTCTCAAAAGAATATGTAAAATTACAGACACATTGTATGTCTGATGACTAACTGATAGACTGGACTCCTCTCAGCAATATAAGGTTAGAAGACAACTACAAAAGATGAATGATGGAAAGGGATATCCACATCCAGAGAAAGAACTACAGAGTCTGCAGATTGAAGCAAACTACTTGCTCTCTCCCCTTGGTATTTTGTTTTGTTTCTTCTTTCTCATTGTTCACCCCACTGAGTATAATACTTCTTTACAACATGATGAATGTTCAATGTGAAGGTATTTGTAGATCCTATATTTGATTACATGCCCCTATGGGGGGGGAAGGGAGAAAAGGGAAGGGGAAAAATTTTAAACTCAAGAGATTGTGGAACAGAATGTTGTAAACTAAAAGTAAATAAATAAAGTAAACAAAACAAAACAAAAAGAATATATACAGCCAAACATTTTTCTATTAATACTTCTAATTTGTCCCGCAATGCTGGAAAGGGAATATGTGGTACAAAACAAAAACAAAACCATTTTAAGTTATAAATCAGAAATAAACACTTTAAAAAGGGTTTCATTTTATGTTAGAAATATAAAAAAATATGGTTTATGGGTGAAAGTTTAAAACAAACCTCCTCCAACAGTGGAAGTAGTTTTTATCACTTAGTAACATAGTTTTTGCCTTTTAAACCAACTTGTGAATTACAATTGAGGATAAAAGTGTTTAAAATCTGAACATAAATAAATGAACCATGATGCTCCCAAACAGTCTCATAAAATCAACGCATAGTAATGTTGCATATATGTTCTTTGCCAAAAATTATAGTTTCTTCAACAGTTCCAGAAATAGGTACTAAAAAAGTATCTTGGTGTTGTAGTTTGCAACTGAAAGGCCATCCAACTTCTGTCCTGTACACAATAGCGCCTTGTAATGTACCAAGACTTTTAAAAATATGTGAGAAAACAATTATGTTGTTTTTTTGAATCCTTTTAGATTAGGATAAATGTTTTCAAATACTTGGCATATTTCTGTGCTGACCTTAGCACCAGCTCATATGACTTTTCCTGAAACAAAAATAAGCAAGATAATTCTGGACTTGATCGTTCTGTAGATTAGTCCAGGAAATAACTCTGGCTCAAAACTGCTAAAGTGCTGATGTGTCAGTACCAGTTTTTCTAATCTTATGAGAAACTTCACATCGCAGCTCCCCACCAAATTTTGAATCTTAAAATCCAAGAACTTCCCTGGAAAGTCCAATATTTGTACAACTTGAATATTTCCTGGCTGATAATCTGGACTGTTCTTCACTTTCACCTCCTGAGCACACCATCTTCCCAGAACTAAAGATAAAGGCAGTAGGCCTTGGTTCTCTTATTCTCATGATGACTGCAGCAAAACATTTGGGATTGTATTCAGTATTTTAAGCACTAAGTACAATGGTTTTTTAGGTTGAGTTTACAACCAAGGTTCACTGTGGATTCAATGTTCAGTAGCTTCAGTACAACTCCAGAGCTTTCAGATGTAGGTGTGGCTGGTATAATGGGGGTCTTAGTGGTCCTTGGGGAAGGACAAAAGGGTGCAGTGCCTGGCAGAAGTGCTGTGCTAAGAGTTTGGAATGGAAGAGCTGTGAGGTTTGAGATGTGGACTGCTGGGCAGCTTGCTGCTGCTGCTGCTGTTTCCTCTGCTGTTTTTCCAGACTAGAAAGACTGCTTGTACTTTGGACAGGCTGGGAAGTCAGTCCTGTACCATAGGGCATCATTGGGCTAAGGATAAGAGTTCCAGGAGTCATCACACCCTGAGGAGAAGTCAAGCCCTGGCCATAAGGCTGCAAGCTGTTGTTGCGATACATGGTGTTCACTTCCTTCTTGGACAAACCAGAGTTCTGTTCCCTTTGCATTAGTTTGTCTTCCAAAGTTTCACAAGTATTTAAGTCTTAGCTCCTTTCAAAACTCTTTAGGTTATATCCACTTCAAGCAAATGTGATGTCTCTAGTGCCAGCTGTGGCTGCCACTATAGCTGGTGGAAAAAGAGGCTGGCCTCAGGCAGTCTCTATGCCTGCCAACTGACTCTACCCCCATAAATTCTTATATTCCATTACATTTTTAAGCCATCCTCAATTTATAGGCACCCACTTTCCTTCTAATTCTTTACTACTACTAAAGTGCTGCTACAAATATTTTTTGTAGATGTACATGTTTTTCCTATTTTTTTTTACTCTCCTTGGGATACAAGTAGTGTTATCACTGGGTTAAAGAGTAGTAGAATTTAATGACTTTTAAAAATATAATTCCAAATTCTTTTCTTGAATGGTTGAATCAGTCATAGCAAACAGTAAGAGGTATTTATTTGATCTATTAGGGCAAAGGTTTTTTTTTTATCCTTTTTTGTCATGGATCCCTTTGGCAATCTGGTGAAATCTATAACCTTTTATCAGGCACTTACTACTCCAATTAACATGCGAAGTGTTGGGGTTACGTACAGAAAAGTTGGCAGTCCCTACTCGAAGAACTACAATCTAATTGGAAGAGGTAACATATTACAACAACAACACAGCTTCAGAGTAAATAGAAAGCCCAAAATGTCCTAAGTTTACAAGAGCAGTTGATGGTTGATGAGGGCCAGGCTTATTTTGGTCACCAGCAGGTCAGATGATAATTCCTTCAGGAAGTTAGAAGACACAGAGCCAGGGCATATGGTTAGATTTAGAGGACATAACACATAGTGGGAAAGCTGATGATAAGGTCTGTTTGTTCTCCATCTCTTTAGTTTTTTAAATATACTTTTATTTATTTCATTAAATATTTTCCAATTATATTTTAAAAATGTTAAACATTCACATGTTAAAATTATGAGTTCTAAATTCTCTCCTTTGCTCCTGCCCCTTTCCTACTTATTGAGAAGCCAAGCAATATGATATTACTTTTACATGTGGAATCAGGAAAAACATATTTCCATATTAGCCATACTGCAAAATAAAAAAACAACAAGAAAAATAAAGTGAAAAGTGTACTTTGATCTGTACTCAGAGTTCATAGGTTCTTTTTCTGGAAATGGATAGAGAGCATTTTTCAACATGGATCCTTTGAAATAGTGCCTGGGTCAGAATACCTAAGACTTTCACAGTTTATCATTGTTATAATATTGCTGTTACTGTGTATGATGTTCTCCTTGTTCTGTTTATTTCACTTTACAATTCATATGTATCTTCCCAAGTTTCTCTGAAACCATCCTGTTAATAATTTCTTAGAGCACAATAGTATTTCATTACATTTATATACCTCAACTTGTTCAGCCATTTATCAATTGATGGGCATCCCCTCAATTTTCAATTCTTTGACACCTCATAAAGAGCTTCCATAAATATTTTTGCACATGTGGGTCATTTCCCCTTTTTATGATCTTAAAAAAGTGTGGCATATCAATATAATGAAATAGTAATTATATTATAAGAAATATATTTAAGAAATATATATGAAATAATGAAATAGTAATTTCAAAGACCTATATGAACTGATGCAGAGTGAAATGACCAGAACTATGAGAGCAATGTGTAGTGTGATAAAGACATAATAGAGGTGGGAAAAAATGAAAGAGTTTAGAACTCTTATCAATTCAATGATAAATAACATGTCAAAAAGATAAATGAAGCATGTCACTCTTCACCTTCTGACAGAGAGGTGATATAAAGTACAGAAAGACTCATATATATATATTCATACATCACTATATGTGAATTTATTTCGCTGGTCTATGTAGCTATGTATCAGGAGCTTTTTTTTAAAGTTTGAGATATTGCCCAAATAAGGATATATTGAGAGGGATAAATTAATAAAATTGATTGATAATAGAAAAAATAATGCAGTTTAAAAAAGAAATAAATATAAACAACATAAATAGTAGAAACATCCTTTATCTATCATAACAATAAAATAGTATTCATGGAACACAATTAAAAATCAGTTACAAATAGAGACAATAATGAAATCCTAAATGATAATGGATGAAAGAATAACTCACAGAAAAAAAGAGTAATTATGTGAAAGATAATAATGAAATAACATGCCAAAATTTCTGGGATGCTGCTAAAGTAGTTAATCATATGTATACAAACATACATTAACAAAATAGAAAGGAGAAGATGAGTGAACTAAATATACATTGAAACATTTAGAAGGAAAAAAAATAAACCCTAACTAGGCAAAATGGAAGAAAAGCAAATAGAAGGAAGCAAAGTATAAGAGCTATAGAATAATGTCACCATTATTTCATTCACCTGAATCAAAAACTTTAAATAAAATCCCATCACATAGACTATAGCAAATAACTCAAGAAATCATTCAATTATTATTAGTTGTGTGACCTTGGGCAAATTGCTTAACCCCAATTGCCTTGCCTTGCCCCCCTCAAAAAACAAAACAAAAAAGAAATTGAATAATAAATAACAAGTTGGATTTATACCAACTATACTATAGTGACTTGGCATTAGGAAAATAATCAACATAACTAATTATATTAAATCAATAATGTCCCTAAATCAAATGTTTATTTCAATAGATGCAGAAATTTTTTTTAATAAGGTATAAAGCTCATTTAAATTAAATCCTTACTTGGGCAAGATAATATTTGTAACACCTAAGAACTTTATTGCTATGAGGGCAATTAGAAAGAGTATACATAGAGAGATGGTACAGATATAGGGTGACTTTGATGGGATGATAACCCCAAAACCCCACAACAAAATAAAGGAACAAGAAAGAAGATTTGCAGCAGGCAAAGCTTAAACCTTACCCTCATCAGAATTGACTTAAAGAAGGAATAACATCTATCTTACCCTACAATGAAGTAAAAAGCATCTAGTTTAATATAAGACAGGATGGATTGGGTAATATGGTGATCAGAAGTAAAATACTTATGAGAAGGGAGAGGGTAGAGGTAGGAGGGAGAAAAGGATAAATAAGGGAAAATAGTATAGAGGGAAATACAATTAGTCAGCATAACTATAAATGTGAATGGGATGAACTCACCCATCAAATGGAATTGGATAGCACAATAAATTAAAAACCAGAATCCTACAATATATTATCTACAAAAAAGAAAAAAAAAAACCCCACATATTTGAAGCACAGAGCTGCTCATAGAGTAAAAATAAAGGATTAGATCAGAATATATTGTGCTTCAGCTGTAACAGCAACAACAAAAACAGGGGTAGCAATCATGGCACCAGACAAAGCAAAGGCAAAAACAAATCTAACTATGAGATAAGGCAGGAAACTATATCTTCCTGAAAGAAGACAATGAGGTAATAAACATATGCATCAAATGGTATAGAATCTAAATTATTAAAGGTAAAGCTGAATGAGTTACAGGAAGAAATAGACAATAAAACTATTCTAGTGGGGGACCTCACCTCTCCTTTCTCTGAACCAGATAAATCAAATGAAAAAATAAACAAGAAAGAAGTTAAGGAAGTGAATAAAATTCTGGTAAAGTTAGCTATGACAGATCTCTGGAGAAAAGTGAATGGGAATAGAAAATAATATACTTATTTCCCCCTCAGCATTACATGTCACCTACACAAAAATTGACCATGTATTAAGATATATAAACCTCACAACCAAATGTAGAAAAGTGGAAATAGTACATGTATATTTTTCAGATTTTAACAGAATAAAAATTACACTCAATAATAGGCAATGGAAAGATTGATTAAAATTAATTGGAAACTAATCTAATGTTAAAAAACCTATGGTCAAAAAACAAATCATAGAAATAATAGATAATTTCATTAAAGATAATAATAGACAGTGTACCCAAATTTATGGGAATATAGCTAAAGCAGTACTTAGGGGGGAAATGTATATCTCTAATTGCTTACATCAATAAAATAGAGAAAGGCTAGATCAATAAATTGGGAATGAAACAAAAAACTAGAAAAAGAACAAATAAAAAATTCCCAATTAAATATCAGATTGGAAATCCTGAACATCAAAGAAGAGATGAATAAAAGTGAAAATAAGAAAACCTCTCAACTAATAAATAAAACTATAAATTGGTTGTATAAAAAACCCCCCAATAAAATAGATAAACCATTGGTTGATTTGATTTAAAACAGGAAAAAAAAAGAAAACCAAATTATCATTATCAAAAATGAAAGGGGTAAAAAGAGATATGTTGCCCAGTTATATGCCAATAAATTTGTCAATCTAAATGAAATGGATGAATATCTACAAAAATAAATCATCTAGATTAAAAGAAGTAATAAAATAAATAACCCAATCTTAGAAAAATAAATTGAACAAGCCATTGATTAACTTCCTAAGAAAAAATCCCCAAGGTCAGATGGATTCACAAGTGAATTCTACCAAACATGAACAATTAATTCCAATACCATATATAGTATTTGGGAAAATAGAAAAAGAAGTCCTACCAAATACAAATATGGTACTGTTGAAAGAAAAATTGTTCATTTTGGCTTTCACCTTGATTAATGAGGAAAAACTAAGGACAAAGAGAATGAAAAGGATTTATTATAAGTACACCAAGGTATCAACACATTGATTGGCTGGTCACTGAAGATCAACAATGGCTTCAAGGTAGGGACAGCTTTTAATAGGTAACTTTAAGACAATCCAGATGAGTCCACCTCAGCAAAAAAGATTGGGCTTTTGAAAACTTAGTTCTTTCCCAAGTTAGCAAGAATGTGATGATTTTTAGGTAGGGGTACGTGACAAACCAGGTAATTAAAAAACTGAAGACTTGGTATCTCCTTTCCCATCAGAGACTCCCCCAACACTGTTTGATAAGGAAGTCTGGGGAATTATAGGTGACTGAATCAACATATCTTTCAACAGTGCTGATATCTAAACCAGGAAGAGTCAAAACCAAGAAAGAAAATTATAGACCAATTTCCCTAATGAGTTTTGATGTAGAAATTTCAAATAAAATGCTAGCAAGAAGATTATAGCAATGTATCATAAGGATCATACACTACGACCTGGGGAGATTTAGACCAAAAAATGCAACACTGATTCTATATTAGGAAAACTATCAGAATAACAGACCATAGCAATAACAAAATGAACAGAAATCATATGATTATATCAATAGATGCAGGAATTTTTTTTGACAAAATGCAACACTCATATCTATTAAAAACACTAGAAAGCATAGGGATCAATGGAAGCTCTCTTACAGTGATAAGTAATGTTCAAAACTATCAGCAAGCATTATCTATAATGGTGATAATCTAGATGGCTTCCCAATAAAATTTGGGTGAAGCAAGGATGCCCATTATTACCTTTACTCTTCAATATTGTACTAAAAATATTATCTATAGCAATAAGAAGAAAAAAACTGAAAGAATTAAAATAGGCAATGAGGAAGTAAAACTATCACTCTTTGTGAATAATATGATGATATATTTAAAGAATCCTAGAAAATCAACTAAAATACTGGTTGAAATAATGAACAACTTTTACAAAGTTGTAGGATATTAAATAAATGCAAATAAGTCATCAACATTTCCATATATTACACACAAAAACTAGGAAGAAGTGAGAGATATTCCATTTAAAATTACTGCAGACAATATAAAATAATTCTTAGTCTATAAACCAAGAAAAACCTAGGGACAATAGAAATACAATTATGAAACAGCACACAAAGACAGATCTAAACTTTGGAGAAATAGTAATATGGTTAGGTAAAATATATAGAATAGAAATGACAATTCTATCTAAATTAATTTTCTCATTCGGTCCCATACTAATTCCACTCCCAAAGAATTATTTCATAGATCTAGAAAAAATAATATAATTCATCTAGAAGGTAAAAAGTTCAAGAATATCAAGGGAATCAATAGAAAAAAAAGATGTAATGGTTAGTGGCCTAGCAGAACCAGATTTCAATCTATATTACAAAGTGGTAATTATAAAAACAATGTAGTACAGGCTAAGAAATAGAGTGGTATAAAAGTAGAATAGATTAGGCACATATTTTATTAAATAACTACAGTAATCTAGTATTTTTATAAGCCCAAAGGTCTAAGTTTTGGGGGCATTAAGCCACTATTTCGCAAAAATTTCTGGGAAAACTGCAGAGAAACTTGGAAGAAATCAAACATTGATCAACATTTCATACCACATTTCAAAATAAGGTCAAAATGAGTAAGTGATTTAGACATAAAGGCTGATATGATAAGTAAATTAGAAGAGCATAGAAATATATATCTGTCAGGTATATGGATAAGAGAAGAATTTATGTCCAAACAAAATAAAGGGAGGGATCATGGGAAATAAAATAGATAATTTTGATTACATGAAATTAAAATTTTTTTGTATGAATAAAACCAATGTTATCAAAATTAGAAGGAAAACGTGAAGCTGGAAATTTTTAAAAAATAAGTTTCTCTGATAAAGATCTTGTTTCTCAAATATGTAGGAAACTGAGCCAAATTTATAAAAATAAGAGCCATTCCCCAATTGACAAATTAGGAAAGGAAATAAGCAGGCAGATTTTGAAAGAAATAAAAACCATCAATAATCACATGAAAAAAATCACTAGGCATGGCTAGGTGACTCAGTGAATAGAGCACCAGTCCTGGAGTCAGGAGAATCTTAGTTCAAATCTGATCACAGACACTTAACACTTACTAGCCATGTGACCTTGGGCAAGTAACAACCCCAATTTCCCTGCCTTCTCTCTCCAAAAAGCAAAAAAAAAATTAATGCACTAAATCATCATTGATTAGAGATATGAAAATGAGAAGAAAAACCAAGCCTCTGAGGTACCATCTCATACCTATAAAATTGGCTAATATGACAAAATAAATACTAATTGGTAGAATTGTGAAATGGTCTAACTTTTCTGGAAAACAATTTGGAACTATAGCTGAAGGGTAATAAAACTGTGTATACTGTTTGACATAGCACCAATACTGAGTCTTTTTCAAAGAGATCAAAGAAAAGGGAAAAGGACCTCCATGTACAAAAATATTTATAGCCGCTCTATATGTGAAAGTAAAGAATTAGAAGTTGAGGTGATTCCTCTCAGGTGGATGGTGACCAAACAAGTTGTCATATATGATTGTGATGGAATATTATTATACTCTAGAAAATGGTGAGCAGGATGGTTTCAGGAAAATCTGGGAGGACTTATAAGGACTAATGCAAAGTGAAGTGATTAGACTCAGAGCATTTTATATGGTGATAGAAATATCTTTGCCAATGATCAGTTGGAAAAGACTTGGCTATTCTGATTAAGACAATGATCCAAGACATTTCCAAATATAGATTATATTGGTAAAATTCAGCTTGATTTTCTAGGAAAACTTAATTATTCATCAGACTAGCTCATGTACTTGTCCATCCCTACAACTCCTTCATTGAAAAGATGACTGCTCAATTATTCTACTTAAAAAAACGCAATATCAGGAAGCACTGGGGGCAGATGCTGCATGGTATATCTTACCACACATGCAGGTACCAAACACATGTACTTCACATTAGAATTACATATAGCAGTCATGAACACATATAGATAAATTACACATAATGCATAATAGATAACATTGTATACAGTAGACCAACAGCACAATTTATACATAATATATAGCACATAGCATCACATAATATAATATATCATATATCTAAGCATTAGCATATTGGCACATATAAGAAAAACAAAACAAGCAGTTACCATCTATTGTTACATTTTGAATACATATATAATATGCACTACAACAATGGGCATTGTCTGCCTATGTGAAATCTCTTCTTTAACCATTACACTTCAGGTTTCATAAATTTTCTTTTTTTTTTAATGCTTTATTAACTTCTGATTTAACATCATTCATTTCTATCAGATTTTGAGTTACAAATTTTCTCCCTGTTTTTCCCCTACTCACCGCCCCAAGATAGTCCCACCGGATATCCCCTCCTTCAATATGCTCTCTCCCATATTTTCTCCCATACCCATTTTGACTTTTCCAGTGAATCTCTATGCCTCAGTGCCTGTATGTCTTATTTCCCAATTACATGTAAGATGGTATTAATAATAGTATATATATATATACACACACACATACATATACATATATATTTGAATATTTGATTTTAAAACTTTCAATTCCAGATTCATTCCCTTCCTTCCTTGTCACCCATCCTTACTGGGAAGATAAGCAGTTCAGTATAGGTTGTACATGTGTGGATAATGCAAAACAATAGAATAGTAGATATATTGTAAAAGACTGACTATATTTCCTCCCTCCTATCCCACCTCCCATTTGTTCTATTCTCTACTTTGATCCAGTCCCTTTTCAAAAGTGGGTTCTTCCAAATTCCCTCCCCCCCAGCCTGCCCTCCCTTACATCACCCCCCTCTCATCCCCTTCTCCCCTATTCTCCTGGAGGGTGAGATACCCTATTTAGTGTGTATTTCACTCCCTCCTCAAGCCAGATTCAATGGGAATAAGGTTGACCCATTCCCTTTTGCCTTCCTATTCTTCCCCTCCATTGTAACCATTTCCCCTTGTCTCTTCTGTATGAGACAGTTTACCCCAATCTGTCTCTCCCCATCTCCTCTCATTATATTCCTCTTAATTTCACCTTTCAAGTATCATCCCTTCCTGTTAAATTGGTCCTGTGCCCTCTATCTATGTATACCTGTAAACATATATACACACATTCACATATGTATTCATATGCCCATATACCCTCATATATAGGCAAATATATATATTTCTAAACCCTTCAACTACTGAGAAAAGTTTCATAAGTTACAATTATCGTCTTTCCATGTAGGAATGTTAATAGTTCAACTTTGATAAGTTCCTTATGATTTCTTTTCCCTGTTTACCTTCTCGTGCTTCTCTTGCTTCTCGGATCTGAATGTCAAATTTTCTATTCAACTCTGTTTTTTTCAGCAAGAATGCTTGAAAGTTCTCTATTCTACAGAATGACCATATTTTCCCCTGACACATGATACTCAGTTTTGCTGGGTAGGTGACTCTTGGTTTTAATCCCAGATCCTTTGACCTCCGGAATATCATATTCCAAGCCCTTCGATCCCTCAGTGTAGAAGCTGCCAGATCCTGGGTTTTCCTGATTGTGTTTCCACAATTTTCAAATTGTTTCTTCCTGGCTGCTTGTAATATTCTCTCCTTAATCTGGGAATTCCGGAACCTGGCTATAATATTCCTAGGAGTTTTCTTTTTGGGATCTTTTTCAGGAGGTGATCAGTGGATTCTTTCAACCTCTATTTTACCTTCTGGTACTACAACATCAGGGCAGTTTTCTTTGAGAACTTCCTGGAGGATGATTTCTAGGTTCTTACTTTGGTCATAGCTTGTGCCATAGCTTGTGTCCTCCCTTCTCCCACAGAGCTAGAACTCTATTGAGGCCCTAATTATCTCTAATTTTTCACCTTGACTATTATTAGATAATAATCTGATTGTCCAATAGTGGAGAAATTCATCTTCCTGAAACTCTGGTTTGCCAATGACATTGCCCAGCTCAAGAATTTTCAGTGACACTAATACACTGTTGATGAAGTTATGAATTGTTGCAACAATTCTGGAAAAGCAGTTTGGAATTTTGTATTAAAAATGAGACTAAATATCCTATCGATTTTACACTCACACACACACACACACACACACACCTTCTACCCTCCCTCCCCCCCCATATTCTTAAGGAGGTCAAAGACAGAATGTAGGGTCCCATATATATTTATCTTAACACTTTTTTTTTGTGGTAACAAAGAACTGGAATCAAAGTAGTTATACATCAGTAGGTAACGGCTAAACAAATTGTGCTGCATGAATGGAATGGAATGATACTGTGACAACAATTGATGAGAAATATGAGAAACATTTGAAGACTTCTATTAATTAATGTAGAGTAAGCAAAACAGGAAAATAATAGGTATTCAGTGATTAAAATATTCTTCACCAATTTAGTTGATTGTTATCCTTCATTCTTGAAGAGGACCAACATGGTATCACTATGTTAGTGTCAAGTTCCCATGTTTCCAACTGTGGCTGATCAGACCAATAGGAGCTTGGAATGCTCTACCCCAGGTTGGGCACAATAGTCCGTGTGAACATTTGGTGTGGATTCTCTCATTTCTTTTGAGCTCCTTCAATTCTGCTTGCTCACAGAGCACAGCGGTATGACATGCTGAGTGATCCTGTGCCAATGTCTCCCTTGAGAGTGTTTTTGTATTGCTTCTTCCACCCACCATGTGAAAGTTTGCCTCTGTGAGTTCTTCATAAAATAGTTTTTTTTTTTTTTGGCAAGTATACATTTTGCATTCAAACAACATGGCCAACCCATCGTAGCTGTGCTGTCTTATGCAGAGTTTGAATGCTTGGCAGTTTAGTTCAAGTAAGGACCTCAATGTCTCATGTCTTATCCTGCTAGGTGATCTTTAGTCTCCCAAAGACAATTCAAATGGAAATGATTCCATTTCCTAGCATGGCACTGGTAGACTGTACAAGTTTCAGAGGCATCCAAGAATGAGGCCAGTGCAATGGCTCTGTAGACCTTCAGTTAGGTCAATACTGAAGCCATTGACCATTTACCTCAGGTTGAAGTCAATCCCTTCCTAGCTGAAGTTCCAACTGAAGAAGAGGCTTGAAATGCCATTAGGCTCCTTTTGTGTGACAAAGCACCTAGTACTGATTGTATTCCAGCTGAGATTTACAAGGTAGGGGGTCCATTGCTCATACAAAAGCTGACTGAAATTTTCCAGGTTATATGGCAAGAGGAGGTTATTCCCCAGGAGTTCAAGGATACCTTTATTGTCTATCTCTGTAAAGGTAAAGGAAATAGATTGTCCTGTGAGATTCACAGCGGGGTTTCTCTCTTAGTCATTGCTGGCAAGATTCTTGCCAGAATCCTCTTTAATAGGTTGATCTTTCACCTGAAAGATGATCATCTACCTGATTGAAATATATCCAGAAAGAACAATAAAAGGAGGAAGGTTGGGAAAATATTCCTCTCTTGATGAATGATTGTTTCTTTCCTTCTTTAGAATCTTTCCTTTAAGGATAAATCCCAAGAATGTCTTCCTAAATAAGACCTTTCTAGTTATTCCATTTGTTAGCCTTCCTTTTTGTTAGTGCATGCCCATTTTTCACCTTCTTATTTACTTATCTGATCTCTGCCTATTATATCCCCCAGTAAATGTATATTACTTTCCAGTGGATATTTTATTATTTTTTTTGGCAATCAGATTTATTCATGCTTTCAAAACAGTATTTTTTTAAAAAAAATATACTCAATAGAATTTTTTGATTGTTCTGTTTTGTTTCATGTGGCTGTGTGAGCTGATTCTGGGCTCTCATGGTGCTACTTTGTAAATTGAGGTTCAGGTGACTGACCCTATGTTTCTGGAAATTTCCCTTAAATCAGGGGGTTTAAAGACTTGCTTAAGTATATTTCCTGCAAGCAAACTTCTTGGGACTCAGGTTCATGGACATTACCTGGAGTAGTTAAGTAACTTTCTAGAGTAAGTGTATTGGGTAGAATTTGAACTCACGTCTTCCTGACTCCAGACCCACTACTACTATCAAGATAATGTAGAGTTGGGGAAGCTAGGTGGCAGTGAAGAGAGCACCAGCCCTGGAATCAGGACGACCTGAGTTCAAATACAGCCTCAGACACTTGACACACTTACTAGCCGTGTGACTTTGGGCAAGTCACTTAACCCCACTTGCCCTTCAAAAAGCAAAAAAAAAAAAGATACTGTAGAGTTCTGAGGCATGGTATAGCTAGGTCCAGATTAGTGCCAATAATGAATCCTTTGAAGTAGTTCAATGTCTTTGAATTCCCACTCTTGGAAGTTATAATTTTGTAAAATATGGTCTTTAATTTCAACCCAATGGAATGAGGCAGTATCTATTCAAATAACTGGACCATGTCAAGAGAAATTCATCACTTGCATTAATCAGAATCTAGCTGTAGTGTAATACTTATTTTGTCTGGTCCAGAAACTTCTTCCCAATTGCATCTTCTGTAAAATGTGGGGCTGGAACAGATGTTTTGCCAATGAGTTTATTGTGTAAACTTCTGTAACTTTAGACTGAGTTGTGTCTTTGTCTAGCAAGGAAATCAAACATTTGTTGGCTGAGGTGATTTCTGGGTTCTTTTGACCTCTTCATCATGGCTACCACCTTACATCTGTTTAAATTTCTTTAAGAAGTGATGAGAACAGGATTGCAGAATTAATAGCTGCGTGGGAACTTGGAGATTATCTAGTTTAACCCTTTCATTTTACAGACGAGGAAATTGAGGCCCAGCTAAGCCAAGTGATAAAATCAATACCTTTGCTTTCATCCACTTCATACTTTTTAGAATCAACAATTTTTATAGAGAAATTGGGGTGCAGCAACCATAATTACACACAGTATTTTTTCAACTTCAGTCTTTCAATTTCATGTTAATTAGGATCTTTGTTCTTGCTGTTTAATGGTCTCATTACACAAGGAGAGCTGCTTTTGAAATGATTCTCATGTCTGTAACCCATCATTTCTTGTCAATTAATGTAAGGTCAGTTTCCAGAGCCTCCCAGTTCTCTTCTTAAAGAATGTAGGAGGCATTCATGTAACCTATAAGTCATTGGCCTCCTCTGTTTCTAAATCCTTCTCTATATTTTCCATAAATTTTTTTCTCTGCCCACATGGAAGTCATTGAGTATCCGAGAACGTGCTGACTTGATTCAGCAGATCCTAGGAAGTTTTTCTTAAAAAAATTATTGGAGCTTTCTGTTGTTGTTTTTAAAATCACTACCACTTCCCATGACATCTCCTTTGTCCCACAAAGAACCCTCCCTTTCAGCAAGGTGGTTAGCCAGCACATAGTCTGTGAATGCCAGGGTATATGCCACATTCATCCCCTGTTGTCCTCCACTCTCTCCCAAATGAAGGGCAGTATGTTTTGTTATCAGTTCTCTGGAATCCAGATTGGTCATTACATTGATCTGAATTCTGAAGTCTTTTACTTTCCTGTGGCCATTGTGCATATTATTTTTCACTAGGTTTTCTTCTCTTTGATTAGTTTAAGCAAATCTTTATAAATTTCTTTCTGAATTCCTTCTATTCATCATTCTCTAGAGATAATTTTGTTCACTGATCTTCTGATGACTCATACGAAGTATGGGAGTGAGGAGAGAAAAGGAAGGGAATAGGCATTTATGTAGTACCTATTATGTACTATGCTAAGCTCTTTACAAACATTATCTGGGAGGTAGGTACTATTATTATCTCCATTTTACACGTGAGAAAACTGAGGTAAACATCAGTTAAGTGACTTTCCCAGGTTGACAAAGCTGGTAAGTGTCTATGACTGGATCTGAACTCAGGTCATCCTGACTCCAGAACTAGTACTCTATCTATCTCCCCCCCCCCCGAATTTATTTATTTTTAGTTTTCAACATTCATTTCCACAAGATTTTGAGTTCCAAATTTTCTCCCTATGTGTCCCTTACCCCTCACCCCAAGATGGCAAGTATACTGATTACTCCTTCCCCTAGTCTGACCTCTCATATAACCCCCCTATCTTTTCCCTTCTTCTCTTCCCCTTACTTTATTGTAGGTCAAGACGGATTTCTATACCCCATTGTCTGCATATCTTATTTCTTGGTAGCATGTAACAACAATTTTTTAACATTTTTAAAGCTTTGAGTTCCAGATTCTCTCCCTTCTTCCCTCCTCAGCTACCCCCACTGGGAAGACAAGCAATTCAATATAGGTTATACATGTGTAGTTATGCAAAACATTTCCATAGTAGTCATGTTGTAAAAGACTAATAATGTTTCCCTCCATCCTATCCCATCCCCCATTTATTCTATTTTCTCCTTTGACCCTGTCACTTTTTAAAAGTGTTTACTTCTGATTACCCCTTCCCCTAATCTGTCTTCCCTTCTATCATTCCCCCTTCTTTTCCCCTTCCCCCCTACTTTCCTGTAGGATAAGATACCCAATTGAGTGTGTATGTTATTCCCTCCTTAAGCCAGATCCAATGAGAATAAGGTTGACTCATTCCCTTTTACCTCCTTACTCTTCCCCTCTATTGTAATAGCTTTCTTTTGCCTCTTTTATGTGTGATAATTTACCCTAGTCTATCTCTCTCTGTATCCTTCTCCCTCTCTCTCTCACCTCTTAATTTTATTTTTTAGATATCATCCCTTCAACATATTCAACTCACCCTGTGCTCTCTGTCTATGTATACATGTACACATGCATATATATATACACATATAAACCTACATATACATATATAAATAATATATAATTATATATTGTATGTAATACAAATACATATAATATAATACACATAACAATAAATACATAAATATAAATACACAAATAATAAACATAAAATATATATAATAATAAAATATATATATACATATACATAAACCTATATATACACATATCTGTATATATACGTATATATTCTCTTCAACTATCCTCATACTGAGAAAAGTCTCATGAATTACAAATATTGTCTTTCCATGTAGCAATGTAAATAGTTCAACTTTAATAAGTTCCTTATGATTTCTCTTTCCTGTTTACCTTTTCATGCTTCTCTTGCTTCTTATATTTGAAAGTCAAAATTTCTGTTCAGCTCTAGTCCTTTCATCAAGAATGCTTGAAAGTTCTCTATTTCATTAAATATCCATATTTTCCCCTGAAGTATTATACTAAGTTTTTCTGGGTAGGTGATTCTTGGTTTTAATCCTAACTCCTTTAACCTCTGGAATATCATATTCCAAGTCCTTCAATCCCTTAATGTAGAAGCTGCTAGATCTTGTGTTATCCTGAATGTGTTTCCACAATACTCAAATTGTTTCTTCCTGACTACCTGTAATATTTTCTCCTTGACCTGGGAACTCTGGAATTTGGTTATAATATGCCTAGGAGTTTTCTCTCACCCAGTTTCAGCAGAGTTTCCCCACTGACCTTTTACTTTTTTTTTTTGGTGTTTATGAGTTGAGACATCTGGAAACTGCTACAGCTGCCATTGATTTGACCCCTGAGGTCTGCACAGGTTGGTCTATGCTGCCAGTCTGTACTGGGCCTCCACTCTGCTCCCAGCCTGGTGTGATAGACCCTTCCTGTCAGTTTGCCATTCTGCCCTCAGCTGGAGACCTTTTTCATTTTGTCATTTTGTGTGTCTTGTAGCTCTGAAATTTGTTTAGAGTCATTTTTACAGGTATTTGAGGTAATTGTGTTGTATAGAGTTGAAGGTGTTATATAGAGTTGATTCTGATGCATATGCCATAAATGTGCAGAAATCTGGTCCCTTTTATATCTCTTGAGGGTGTGTGATGGGATGGAAAAGTCTAGGGAATCTGGGAATGGGAAACTGCTCATTTAATGAAACGTGTTTCAACTGGATAATATTCCATTTGGATTTGTTTGGTGAACAAATATGAAATAATTGGTTTTTCCTTATTTTAATGCTGTTTCCTTAGTATTGATTGCCAATTTCCAGTCTCAGAGGTGGAGCTATCTTTTTTAATGATGAAACGACTCATGGAAAATGTGAATTTTGTTCATTTTAATGTAAATAATTTAATTGATAAACCTAAATTTGTACTTTGAAGTTCTTATTTTAAGGAAAAGATCAGTACAGTGAATAAAACATATAAAATATGCCATCTTTATAGAGATGATTATTTGTTGGTATTTACAGCTTTGAACATTTTGCCTCTGGAAAGAACATTGGATTTAGAATCAAAGGACCAAGAATCAAGAACGGTCCCTGTCTGTCATAATTATGTCAACTCGCATGACTCATTTCATCTCTGTGGGCCTCAATTTCCTGATGTTGGGAATTTCACTAAATGATCTCTAAGGTCTCTTTTAAGTTCTTACATTTTATGATTCTTAGATTTTAAAAACTTTCAATCTATTACATTTATCACGAAGACTTTTAATGTTAAAATATCCTTTTGTTGTGGAACCACCCTCCCCCCCAAATAAACTTAGGTGAAAATTAGTTTCAGAATTGGGTTTTAAAAGTATTAAAAATTAAATATTGGATGTTATAGATTTATGTAGTGGTTAATTAAAATAAAAATAACCTACTAAAATTTAAGTTGTATTTATGATAGATAGACAAAGTTAACTTGTATTATTATGGCTTCATTTTACATGAATTTTTCTTAGTATAGAAGACTTCTCATCCAAGTTGGAAATGAATGAAGAATCTATAAATTATGTTAAGGAAGAGGCAGGTAACTTATGTGAATTGCCAGCAGTGTGGGAGGCAACATAATTGCTCCATTTGGATGCAGGGTGTTGATATAAATCACCCTTTTCTAGTCTCACTTTGGCAAGTGGGGCCTAAGACAAGCCAGAGAAATTACTCTCTTAATCTTTTGGAACGTTCTCCTACTGTGATAAAAAACTAGAGGTGAGGATTGGTGGTGTCCCATCACAATGCCTTCTCCTAGTCCTCCTCAGTCTGATCATCTGATTTTCTTTGTGAATGGAAAGAAGGTGAGTTTTGGGTGTAGTTCTGAAGAATTTCCACAGATTTTGTATAAAAAAGGCTTTTATATAAATCTATATTTCCTTTAATAAGATACTGTCTTCCCTCTTTTTTCTTTCCTTTTCTTATTTCCTTTCCAATATAAGATATTTCATACCTACTCTTTTTGCACTCAGAACTAAGTCACTGTTAGATATACTCTGGATATATTCAAGACATTAGGAATGTTCTTAGAAAGGTTTCAAACTAATCAAATGTGAATGTGACTGGTTTATTTCCTTATTTTTCTTTTGGAATTAGTAAAGAATGATGGTTATGTTATACTTCAGCAGTTATTATGCAGTTTTAAAATCTTGTCCAACTATGCATTACATTTCTGAAATCAGCTATTATTTGATTGAATTCACCAGAGCTATTATAATAAATGCTTAATATGCAACTATGATAGTAATAGCAATGATAATGAAAACTTGGAAAATTTCACTTGTCTCACAGTGAATTCTACCAAGATAACAAATCAATCTATACACTAAACTATGGGTGTCACAGATTCCTTCTGTTATTCATCTGAGTTTCTTTAATAAGTCTCACCTTGTTTGCTGGCATAGAGAAAGTCTCTATATCAGCAGAGTATACAAGGTTTTGTTTATCACATAGCAATGGTAGACTTTTTTTTAGGATATGTATTATCTTCAAAGCCACATCTGCCTCTATTTGCAGTATTTGGTATAACAATTTGCTTATATCCTGAGTTGAGGACAAATGAAATGTAAGGAAAGAAAAAGTGGATTAAGTTCTCTGAAGAATCAAGTCACCAACTTTTTTGGATGGACATAATAATGTGTATTGACTGATCTGAGGCTTGACACTAGGAACATTTTATTAATTTCTTACTCTTTTCTTCACTCTTTACTTTTTTTTTTAATTTTACAAGTTTCAAGTGGATTAGGTATAACTTTTCCCTGTGAATTAGTGCTGGGATTGGTGTATGGTAGATGTTTTGTGCCTATGGGTGTGTTACACTTTGAAGGGAGGTGATAAACATGTAGGATGAAAGTGTGAAATTGACAGTTGGGACTTGGAAGGCTGCTTGATATGCTCTGGGAAAAGTCATCACAGCGTGAGAAAGACCATGTAGGATATCCTGGATTCTTCTCTGTCCTTCTGGTGAAGGGAAATGTGAAATTTTGTGAGTTCTCCTCCCCTTCTGAGTGGTGTTTTGAGGAAAGTTTGGTTAATGGCCCAGAATATAGCTTCTTCAGCTATAAAATATGTGAGGCCACACATACCTAAACAGGTGCATGTAAACATACACAGGCAAGGTTCTGTGAATCTAAGTCTGAGAATGAAAAATCCTGAATTATATCTTTGAGGAGGAAGGTTTCCTTCCAAACTCTTGGGAAGAAAACTTGGAAATTAAGGATAGAATACTGGTATAATGCATTGTTAATGTCTGTCCCACCCCTGTTTCTTCCACTTCACCACTTAGAGATTAATTTTCTTCCTGGCTTCCCTCTCTATACTTCAGTCATCTCTTGCACAGAAAAAAAGGACCCAAATCCTTAGAAAATCTCTTAGAAAACTGATTATTTTTTTTTAAACCAGAGACTTGTGACTTCGTTGATATAGAGTAATCCTTGTTTGCAGACTTTATATTCCAAAGAAGATTGGGATATACTCATATCTTATAGTGATTGAAAGTTTCCAGGGGGTACTGAGAGGTTAAGTGATGCCCAAGCTCACACAATCTATATGTGTTAAAGATAGAACTTGAACCCATGTCCTTTTGGCCATGAGGTTATGTCTCTAGCCATTAGACTACATGAACTCAATGTATCCAATCTGTTGACATCTTGTCATTTCTACCTTAACAACATCCTTTCTAGACATTTAAAAATGTCCCTTTCTCTTCACTGACACAGCCACCACTGTGGTTCAGGCTGCAATCACCTTATTTCATCATAATCACTATAATCTTCTAACTAACTTGTCTTCCCTCCTTATTTCACTCAGTTGCCTACGTGTTTTCTTAAAGAGCAGGTGTGGCAGGCCACTCTCCTTACTCTATAAACTGCAATAGTTGCTTAATACTTCCAAGCTCAAATATAAAATCTTTTTCTTTGGTACTGAAAGTCTTTTGCAATCTGGTCCCTTCCCACCTTTCACTTTTATTTTATTCCTTTCCACACATTCTATTATAGGTATGCTAACCTCCTTGCTGTTCTTCCCATGCAACTATCCATATTACAACTTTGTTTCTTTTCACTGGATGTCTTCTATGCCTAAAATGTTCTCCCTCTTCAGGGACATTTCTCTCTTCTCTGTGTCCCTGCAAGACTCAGTTCCAATCCCACATTCTCTAAGAAACCTTTGCCAGTCCCTACCACTTGCTTGTGATATGTCTTGTATGTATAGAGCTATTTGCTTGTTGCATCCCCAATTACTGTTTTATGATACAATATACTGTTTTAGGGAAGAAACCAGGTCCCCCTTCCTTCTTTGTATCCTAAGTGCTTAGCATTATACCTGAATATAGTAAGTACTGCATAATCGTTTGTTAACTGACTAAATAGTGAGAAAACACAATTTTATTCACTTTGAAAAGATCTAAGAAACTGAAATCATGAAAGGATGATTGCTGCAGGATTTTATATTACATGACAAAGCTTCAAGTCTTAAGAAGGTCAGTTTTTTTCCCTCAGGAGAATCAAAGCAATGACTAACATTGCAAAATTAAAATACAATAACATCACTGGTTTGGTTTCAGCATATTATTGTAATCTTTCTCTCATTTCTCAATGCAGGTGGTAGAAAGGCATGCAGATCCTGAAATGACTCTGTTGTTTTACCTGAGAAAAGTCCGTATCCTTACTTTTTTTTTTACTTATCTTGCATTGTGATTAATGGAATTTGAAGTGGTCTAAGAATCCCTAAAAGAACTATAAAAACAAGAAACAGGTATATGCAATTAATGTTACATCTAAAATTTTTTGTTGAATTTGCGGAGGAGGGGGGTGTTCCTTTACAAAGAGAAAATTTCTTTCTTTCCTCCTTCCTTCCTTCCTTCCATAGGATTCAGAGGTAGAAGAGACTAGAAGATGACTAAATCATTTAAGCATAGAATTTTGGATTATTCTAACAAATAAGGAAACCAAAGCCTAGACAGAAGCAGGTTACCCAAGGTCACACTCCAAACTACTCACTTTTCCCAGTTAATGAAATTGGGGAGAAACTTGTGTGATTACATGACATTTAAAGTCATGTAAAGATTAAGTAGCAGAACCTTAATTTGAATTCTATATCCTCTGACCCAAATCCAGTAATTCTGCAATATATTGTACATGTGGTTGAGCTATTGTTATTTAAGATCTTTATAATCAAACTCCAACCTAACTTTCCAGATTTATCTCTGTGTTTCTGCTACAAAAATTGTTGTTATAGTTATTATTATTACTGATATTGTTATTATAGATCTTATATATTATATTATTATTATATTATATATTATAGTCTTTTGTGGGGGTAAAGAGGTTGTCTTTTTATCATGGCTTACTTGCATGGAAGAAATGGCACATAATCTTATTAAGGACATTATGATGAATAAAGGAGGTGGAAGTCATATAGCCAGACTGAGACATAACAGAAGGTTACACCCTGAAACTCACAAAATGTTAAAATACATAAAGAAAGACTGATGTCCCTAATGAAAACAACTTTAGTAATATAGAAGTATAGAGTATAATTCTCTAGGAAGGAGAAGAAAGCTGGAGCTCTGAGATTCAGCTCTTTCTTCTCATTTAATAGCTAGTAATTAGAAAATCAGAAGCTCAGGTCTTTATCAGAGATTTTCTTAAATCAGGCTGGCATTTACAAAAGACTTCCCCTACTGGACTGTGTGCTACAACCAAATAAGAAACAGTGATTCCCAAAGAACTCCCTAACACCATATCCTCAAGTCCTTTGACATTACATTCTACTTCTCACAAAATGATCAAAGCTGTTGAGGTTGTTAAAAGAAACTTTAAAAATATTCAACTCAAATACTACATACAAGTCAAGTACTACATAGAGTGGTATTTAAAACCAATTCATAAACTCCATACTCGTTTCCCAATCTCCATATCCCATTCTCCATTTCCCGTGCCAGTCACTGCATACTTTTATGGTCAGGAATCACAGTACCTATGAATTAGAAGAAGATAAGAAGTCATCTAGTCTAAGGTCTTGCCTGATCCAGAATCCACATACAGTGAGTCTAATCCTTTTTCTTGACAATTTAAAAAAAATAATAGAAATGACAATCCTTCCCCCCAACTTCTCCACACCCTGCCCCTGCATTCCCTTCCCACCAGTGTTCTCTACTCTGAATTAACATGTCCAGTTCTTTCTACTATTTCTCATATGAGAGTTTTCAAATTATTTAATACCCTGTGTGCCTTATAATTTATCCGTCTTTTAAATTTTGCTGCCCAGAAATGAATTGTCCAGACTTGGTGGTTTAACCAGCTCTAAAAACTCTTATCTTTATTGCTCTGTCGTTATTAATGCTTCCATTTGTGAAGTTTAAGATAACACTTATTCCTGATGACTCACCCTGATGACTATTCCTGTCCTGGAGAGAAGCTTGGGTTCTCATAGATTATGACAGCAGAACATAAACTTTGACAAGTTCTAAAACTTGGAGAGGTAGGTGCTACAGTAGATAAAGGGCTGAGCTTGAATTTAGGGAGTTTCATCTTTCTGAGTTCAAATCTGACCTCAGAAATTTACTAGCTGTGTGACACAAGGTAAGTCACATAAACTTGTTTGCTTTAGTTTCTTATTTCAAATGGAGAAGGAAATGGTAACTTACACACTGGATACAAAAACAATTGATCAATTTAAATCAGCGGTGTCAAGCTCAAATAGAAACAGATTCTTGAGGGATGCATATTTACTTAGAAAATCACAAATTAACAATATCTATGTATTGTAATTTATTTTGCTAAGCATTTCCAAATTATATCATAATCTGGTTCAGCCACACTTTGGAGTTTTGTGGTTCCTTGGGGATTGGGGTTTAGGGTAGGGAAGAGGGGGGACTGTTAGGTTTTATGTCTCTGATTTAAGCAATTAATTAGGGGGAATATCAAGCAAAACAAATTATTTGGTTTAAAATTTTTAAAAAAAGGGTTGAATGGAAAAATATTTCACTGCTCAGCCAATTGTGGTGGTGTTTCAGGCTCATAGCCTTATACAGATTTCTTCTTACCTCTAAACTCATTAATGCAAAAAGCACTGAAAGGTAAGGATTTCTCCAAAAAGAAAGGGTTTGGGGCCTGGGTTGATCTTGGTTCTTCACTAACAAGACTGTGACTTTGGGTAAATCTTTTCATTTCTAAGACCCTTGTTTACTCAGCTGTATAATGAGGAAATTGGACTAAACGATCTCTAAAGTGTCTACTAACTTTCTAGATCTGTGATCTGAGATATAGGAATATTGGTCTTTCAGTAATGATCAATTTTTGGACTTGCTGCTTATTAAGTATCAGTGGGAAAATTTAAAACGAAATAAAGCTGTCTGCATCCCTATTTCCTTGACTACTTTCCTTCCTAGTCTGCCTTACAGGCACCAAATATGGCTGTGGAACAGGAAGCTGTGGGGCCTGCACAGTGATGATATCAAAATACAACCCAGACACCAAGAAGATACGGTATCCTTTGTAATTACCCATGCTGAGGGATTTTGTGGTCGAGTGAGGGGGAAGGAGCAAATACCTTTTGAACAGCTCCCACTAGGAACCCTTAATTCTCTAGTGCTGCCCGACTGCCCAGACATTAGTCATGTTGTGAAAGAAGAATCAGAACAAAAGGGAAAAGACACAAACAAACAAACAAAATAATAGAATGCTTTGATCTGCATTCAGACTCAAAAGTACTTTCTCTGGATGTGGTAAGCATTTTCCACCATGAGCTTTTTGGAATTGTCTTGGATCATTGTTTTGCTAAGAAGAGCAAAATCTATCAAGTTAATCATCACACAATGTTGCTGTTGCTTTGTACAATGTTCTCCTGGTTCTGCTCACTTCACTCAGCTCAGCCTTAGTTCATATAAGTCTTTCCAGGTTTTTCTGAAATCTACCTGCTCATCATTTCTTATAGAACAATAGCATTCTATTATATTGAATTTTGTTCTTAAGCATTGATACACTGATACATTCTGCATTAGTGAGTCCTGTAGAATAACTAATAGTAAATTTGATGTCAGAAATCTGGAATCACTAAATTGCTATGTTCTAGTAGAAATGTTTATATTGTTCTTTTGAATTTAAATTGACCTAGAGGCTGCTTGCCTATAGGGACTGAGCTCAGCTGTATATTTGCTTTATAATTCTGAAGTAAATATTTCTTTGTAAAAGTTAAAAAAAATTTAGGCTGTTTAGCAACTCTGAGGTTAAGCAGAGGATCGTAGAATTTAGAGGTAGGAAGGCCCTTAGAATTCATCCAAGCTGTTTAGGGTCAGAAGCATCTTATGTCATCCCTCCAATTATAAGTATTATACTACAGAAAGCAATTTCCTCCTCTGTCTCAACTTGTGGTTGTTCCGCTTTCCTTCCTTCTAAGAAAGCATATCCATTTAAGAATTCTGACTTATGTGAAACCAGCTGAATCAGTCTCATGAGCTTCTTTGTGTCTCAATATGATAGTAATTGATTCAACAAGCATAGGTGAACAACTATTCACATGTCAAGTGTAGCCTTGCCAATTCTCCCAGTTGGATCTTGTTTTATTGGATAGCCTAGTGTTTTATGTGGGCTCCAGCTACTCTGAAGACTGGGTACTGCTGAGGAGAATTAGTCCCCTTTTTCTCCATTATACTTAGAAACTTACAGACCACAATTTTAGTTTCATACACATTACTCACTAACCTGAAGGAATACTAGCTTGAGAGATGTAATCTTTTGAACCTTGAAGACTTTTTTTTGTTTCCAAGATCAAAACATATGTTTTTCAAAAAGAACCCTAGGAATTATCCAGTTCAATTTTTTCTTTTTAAATATAACTGATTGTGTGACCTTAGGCAATTCCATTCATTTATTTTTTTTAAAGCAATAAGGGTTAAGTAACTTGCTCAAGGTTACATGGCCAGTTATTTCTGGGTATGGTGCTAAGTATATGAGCCCGGATTTGATCCCCAGGTCATCCCGATACTGGAGCCGGTGCTCTTACTCACTGTGCTACCTGGCTGCCCCCATTCATTTTTTAAGCCTCATTTTTCTTATTTGTCAAATGAGAAGGTAATATAGTGGGGAAAAGATTAGGAGTTAGAAAATTTTTTTTTAAATCCTTACTCTATTGTCACTTATTATCTGTGTGCTCTGGTCAACTCAATCATCTATTCTCTGGGCATCAGTTTACTGATCTGTAAAATGCATGAGTTGTGTTAAAGGATCTCTATGATCTGTTTTAATATTGACATTTGGTAAAAGTCAAATTCCCATAGTCAGTCTTAACACTTTAGAAAGAATCAGGGTAACAAAGTCCTCTGCTTCTTTTCAAAAGGGACACAAATTGGTCTCTGGGTGAAGAGGCTTATTAATTGATTGGAAGGGTAACTAAGACAAAGTTGACCTTCCTTATAATTTTGCTTGGACCAGTCAGGGTCAAAACTTTCCCAAAATTTTCATGGAAAAGGTAATTCTCCAGTCCTTGTAAGTTCAAAGAGATTTTGACTTAATTTTTAGTGGAAGGTGTAAGATTCAGGGGATCAAGGCAACCCACCTCAGGCTAGGATCCCAAGGTCTTTCCTGTTTTTGTTCAATCATTTTAGTCATGTGTGACCCTTTGAGATCCCATTCAGAATGTTCTTGGCAAAGTTACTGGAGTGGTTTCCCATTCCTTTCTCCAGCTCATTTTACAGATGAGGAAATGAGGCAAATAGGATTAAGTGACTTGCCCAGGATCACACAGAGTGTAAGTGCCTGAAGCCAGATTTGAACTCAGGAAGATGAGTCTTCCTAACTTCACAGTTGACAGTCTGTTCACTGCACCACCTAGGAGGAGTAAGGTCTTTCCCCTCCTTAAACATCGAATTATCTTGGGGACTACGGAAAAGAATGAGGAGTAAGTTTCTGTGTCTTCCCCCCAGGGATGTGACTGTAAATGTTTAACAACTAGCTCTCAGGAAAAAGAAATGTACTCTCGACATACTTTTAAGTTTAATTAATGATATTACTCCATCACTTTATCAGGTCTAGACAATCAACAAAACAGTAACTCAAGTCTGATCTGTAACAATTTACAAGGTTTTAAATGCTCACCCTGAAATTTTAATAATTTTCCTGTGCAACCCTGTTCCACCCAATTTGACTCCGAGTTCCCAGAACACATCTGTACATTGTCTCCTTAGAATTGCCCTTGTTTTACTCTAGGTAATGTAACTATGACCTAATCGTCCCCTCCCTGCCATAGACTGTGAGGATCTGTTCACAATTGGCAAGCCCAGTTCCCTGCTTTCTAATGATATTTTTGAAACTAGATTTAGGCTCCCTCTTTCTTTCCTCTCTGTGTCATCTAGATCTTGATTTCTCGATCAACTTGCTGCCAACCCGTGCTCCCTAAATAGAGAACACTCAACTTAGAGATTCTTAATGTTTCCCCGGGGTGTAGAGAAAGGGCAAGAGTTCCAGTGGGGCAAACTGTTCCAGGTGGTTGTTATTGGGCTAATGTCATCCCTACAGATGGGGATTGGACGGTAGCACTCTCTTGGCTCTTTTGAGAATAGCGAAGGGTATGGACTAGAGAAGCCCTAGTAACCCTTTTTGAAATATCCATTTGAAGGTATGGCTTTTCTAATAATCTTAGATATCTTAGGTTATAATTTCTTAATATTTTTCTCTCTGGTCTTCCCTGTCTGAAGATTATTCTACTTGACCAAGAAAAGAGCTGTATAGTTCAGTTTGGCACACAGTAATAACTTAATACATGTTTGTTGATGGGTTGAATATCTTTTTCCTTTTTGGAAAATCAAGAGAATTTTTGCCATTTTCTAGATCCATAGTACCTCTCTTGTGATTTTTAAATGATTAACAACAGGTTAAATTATATTCGTCAGGTTTTTTTATTTTTCTAGGATGTAGTTTGTTTAAAACTGATGACTTAAATTTATTGAGTTCACCTAGATGCTCTTTTACCATCTTTCCACTTATCTTTCTTTCAGTTCCTTATTAGTAATTTTTTGTTTTGTCCTTCACAGGCAGAACTATAAAAAATAAAGCAAAATTGGCACTAGATAATTATTCTTTCTCTCCATCACCATCACCATCATCATTATCATCATCATCATCATTCTATCCACCAATAAACAGCTATCCTATCCATTTCTTGATTTCCCTCTGGAGCCCACCATGGCTTTTTAATTTTTTATCTTTATTTGGCTTTTTAGAGGGAAATTGGGGTTAAGTGACTTGCCCAAAGTCACATGGCTAGTAAGTGTGTCAAGTGTCTGAGGCTGGATTTGAACTCAGGTCCTCCTGACTCCAGGAGGAGTCTATTCACTGTGCCACCTAGCCTCCCCCTATGGCTTTTTTAAACCCCCTTTTTGTTGTTTTGGGAACCCATTGCCTGACTCAAATTATTCTGAACTTTAGTCACCCAGACAGTATTCTTTTAAGACTATTCTGGCCTTTGCATTCATCACTAATGATCTCCTTTTGCTTCTATCTACTGTATCCATCTTTTGTTTTTAATTTCAAAGCTGTTCTGTGAGTTTTCTATGTATTCATATTAGTCTCATTAGAATATTTATCTTCCAGTGAAATTATCTATGCCACTAGAATCTTGATCTTGAGCATGTTCCAACCTTTTTGGATCAAATTTCCTTGTAATATACTTTCTTCAAAATCTTTGAATTCTGATTTCCCCAAATTTAGGATATACATTAGACTTTGTGTAGATTTCCCTTTTTTACCCACCTGTATAATTGAACTTACATTTATTAAGCATCTGCTATTTGGTGTGAGGCACTGTGATAGAAAGTGAAGATACATATGTATCCTTGTGTGTGCGCACACACACACACACACACACACACACACAAGCACAGCACTAGGTCCCGTTCTCAACTAACAATCTACTGAAGGGATATGGGTACAAAGATGAGTAAATAGATGATAAATGGAAAAGTGAGAAAACACTTGGCAAAGGCTTCAGGTAGTAGATGAACCTTGAAAGTAGGTAAGTCAGTTTTCTAAGAGGTGGAGCTAAGGAGGGAGTACATGTTGGCCATAAGAGATAGCGTCTAGAAAGGCACTGAGATAAGCAATGAAAGAATAAGCATGTAGTAGAGCATGTTATTACTGTGCATGAAGAGGAGTAATATAAAATGAAATTGGAATGCTGGTTTGGAATTAGATCGTACAAAGCATTAAATACCAAACTAAGGTGTTCGCATTTATCCCAGAAGCAACAGGGAGTTACTAAAGGTTTTCACAGCAGGGAAATGGCATATTTAGTTTAGTGCCTGAAAGCGCTTACTTTCATAGCTATGTGGAAGATAGATTGGAGTGGAGGCTATGTGGTACAGTGAATAGAGCACCGGCACTGGAGTCAGGAGGACCTGAGTTCAAATGTGACCTCAGACACTTAACACTTACTACCTGTGTGACCTTGGGCAAGTCACTTAACCCCAATTGCCCTGCCTCCAAAAAATATATAGATTGGAAGGAGAATAATTATAAAGCTATTTATTAAAAGAGGAGAAAATTGATGTGGCCTAAATTAGGATAGTGTCAATGAGAGCAGAGAGAAAGGAAAACATGTGAGAGTAGCTGTCAAAGTAGAATTGACAGAACTTTGTAGATGAATGGAAACAAGGAGAATAAAGGAGAGGAAAGTCAAGGATGACCCCAAAGTGGGAGAACCTGGGGTGGCTAGGAAGATTCGGTTACCTGAAAAGAAATGGGTAAGTTTGGAAAAGAATTTTTTTTCTTTTGGTAGGAGGAAGGTAATGAGTTTAGCTTTGGATATGCTTATTTTTGAGATATTAATGAGACAATGTCTGCAAAGATTTCCAACAGGCTGTTGGTGACAGAAATAGCACTAGATTTGGAAGCATTCTACATAGAGATGATAATTGTATTGATGGAAACTGATGAGATCATCAAAAGAGAAGCTACAGAGAGGAAAAAAAGAGGATCTTGTATCTAGTAGCAACCATGAACAAAATGGAATCAATTTGAAAATTAGATTAAGGAATTTTATTTAAAAAGGTCAACACTATTGCAGAAGAGAGTGGTTTTTGGCTTTCTGAAATCCTTAACAGGAAGAAATGATTAATGAAAAGTAAACTCAAATCTAAATTTGTTTTCCTTCCTTTCTCACAACAAACTAATATTCACTTTTAAGGCTAAATTATTATAATGCAGGGCCCTATTTTCAACAACTATTTAAAGAAAGGGAATTATTACACAAAGGAGGAAATGCATAATTGTCCATGACTTCTTCTGAAAAAGGAATCTTTCTATTTTTTAAAATATAATCATCACTTTCAAAAAATCCAGCTGGAATGTAAAACAAAACAATACAAAACAATTCAGTAGTAGCCTATCATTTAATTATTTTGTGTGTGTATATTGACCCAAGCAACTCTAAGACTATAATTAGCAGAATATTTATAAATCTTCACTGATAGAGGGAATTCCTTACTAGGATTTCCCTACATGGAAGAAATCACAATTCTAGATTGAAACAGCAACAACAGTGAGACTAAGTGTCTTATCCTTCAAAATGGACAAAATCCAAAATTCCCTTGATTGAAAACCAGTTCTAAAACAGGAGATTGTGAATGTGAGAACCTGAATAATCAATACTGAGGGTATGCTCCAGGACTGGATTCGTCTATGTCTCACAATAAGAACTGAGCGTTGAAAACCCAACAGGCTGGAGACCAAAGGCTAGGGAGCCTCTACAACACTACAGAAAGCTTTAAGAAACAAATCAGTTTGCTTTCTTGTCATCACAGATGAGAACTCATCCTTGAAGAACATACTCTACAATCTGACATTTCTGTAATCTTGAATATAGAGACAACAGATCACATATCTATGGATATTCTGATATACAAGTTTTTGCATAATTATTGCCCACTTTTATTATTAATTATTATTCTTTTATTCCTTTCTCTCTTTTTTGATCGTTCATTGAACTTTCCTCAAGGGCAAAGAAAAAGTAGCTCTTTTTAACAGTTGTCCTTTTGTTTTAAAAGCCATGACCACTAAAACTTCTGACTTCTCTTCATCCTAAGCCTTGATCACTGAATATATTATTGCCTTGAATTCAAGCCTCTGTGAATGTTTAGAAAAAGAAAATTCCTCTCCCAGTCAAATGTGATTTGAAATCTCCTTGATCCATATGGAGTATTTTCACCTCTCAGAGCTACTATGAATTCATTAGCACTCAACTTCTCCAGCCCTCCTTCATCCAGAAGAGTAAGCACAAGAGATTGCAGGCTATCTCCCACCTTCACTATTTTTAGTGTCCAAGTTGCCCTATTGGCTAAACATGAATATTGCTAAAAATCTTCTAAGGTTATCTCACAAGGAATGCAAATACATAGTCCCCCTATGATCCAGATACTCATATTTCCAAGGTAACAACTTTGTTCAGAGGTAAATCTTGCCCCTCTTCCTTTGTTGACCTCTCTCCCTGAGGATCACAAACCAAGTCCAGGAGGTGGTGGTGTTCTCTTCCTGAGGAAGGATCTCAGGCTTCCTCTGTTTCAATGGAAGAGATTGTGAGTCTGCCCCTCATAGGCAGGTAAGTGATCTTGGAGTTAGGATCTGAGGGAGCACTAAAAGAGTCTGACTTTATGATCTAATTTTCTCAGTGAAGTAGGAGGCAAGGGTCTCTCCTAAGAGAGGAGAAAGTTTGCAATATTGATTTAGGATAGTATGAAGGTCAGGGAAGAATTGAAGTATTGACCAGTGTACCAATGAGAGTATAGGAGAGATCAGTTACCATGAACTTATAAAAGCCTCAGTTTGCTCCATTTTTATGTGACAATATAGGAAAGTTCAGAAGCCATGGAGTAGAAGAGGAGGTGGATGGTAATGATAAACCAAGGGTTGCATTTGGATAGGAAAAAGGATTCCAAGGGATGTGTATAGTTAGGTTGGTCAACCTTAGGGTTGAGAGTGTGGAGGCAGGAATATGAAACCTGAAAAATGATGGTTTAGTATGAGGAATAATTTTAACTTTGCTGCAGAGAGATGAAAGGATAAAAGGTTGTGATCAAAGGGGGGTAATTTCAGCATTCATAATTATGCAGATGACAGTTAATGGATGATGTAATTAGAAATAAGATCCTTCAAGCAGGGATTTATATATATTTATATTTTTATATCTGTAGTACCTGGCATAGTGCCCGGTGTAGATTAGGTACTACTAATAAGCTCTAAATGTGAGCATTCTTTATTAATAGCTAAGGAGGAGTAGGTAGAATGAGTATATAGGTCATGTGAGTTGATGAGGTTAAAAAGTTAGGATGCCAGATAGGTCATTAATGTGGATATCATAATCCCTCAGCATTACTGAAGTCAGGCAGAAATTAGGAGCAAAAAGGAAAATGTGGAGACTGAACTTGAGAATGGAAGGGAAGCAAACTGCAGAGTGATAGATGGATGCAGCAAGGATCTAGACAGGGTATTATGGATGGGGTTATAAAAGTTCTGGCAAGGCTTAAACTGCCTACCCTATTATAAGGGATAAATAATTACAAAACCTGGGTAGTGTTTTTCTCCTGGCTCTAGAAGAGAGTAAACTAATGTGAGAGGAGGACTGGAGAGTGGAGTCTCCCACCATAGCAGGCCTTTTAAGGATCTCTCAGAGAGAGGAAAAGAAGATAAGTCAAGAAGAGGAGAGGCATGATGGCAGGAGAGGTTTCAATTGTGTCAACTCTCCTCTTCCCACCTTCTCCTTCTGGCAGCCTGGAGAGGAGAAGAATAAAGCAGCAAGATTTAAGATTGTGGCTTTATTTGTTTCTTTTTATCACTGACACTTGTTCAGGTGACCAGAGCTCTGAGAGGAAAAAAAAATCATAAATAGACAAGGAGGAACAAATGATCCTTATTTCCTTCCCCAATACAGATAAAGTGTGACTGGCACCTGTTTGTAAGAGTGTTATTTTGTTCTCTTAAAAATGGCATCTCATTGATCTAATTTTTTTCTCATAAAGACCTGTGATTGACCTTATTTCCATTTTCTTTTGTTCCTTTGTTGGTGGTATGAGGGAGTGTAGAGATTTGAGAGTCAAACTCTAGATGATTTTAGAAAGTTATTATTTTTATAACTGGGGACACAATCATGAGTCATTCATATAATGTATAATTACATTTCTAAGGCAGAATTATTACAAATTTGGGTCTTCAAATCTGGTCTCTTAGACCACAAGCCTAAATCTTTTGTGACCTCTAATACTTGCAATGCAAATCTAGTCCTGGAATCAGTTTTTCCTCCTCCCCACTCCCTAATATTGCTTAAGAACTTATATCAATATGAGAAGAATAAATTCTGATCTTGATTTTTCAACAATTTTTTTCTTGTCTCTCCCCCCTTCCCACCACATTTGAGGGAGAGATTATAAAATGACTTTAATGAACAAAAGATTCACAGGAAATTTAGGTTCATGGTCTGATGGGTCAATTTAAAGATCCAAGTTTATGGTAAAGAAAAAAAAACAGTCATATCTTGTAGTTGTATTTTTCATCTCTCCAGAATTAACATGCAAAATTCATAGTAGCATAGGCATGTGTATAAAAAAGAGCAAATAAACATGGTAATAATGATAACAGGTTTACTAAACAGGTTAGACCAGACAACAAAACCTAATCCTAAAAGAAGGGAAATTGCTAAATGATGGAGGAGAGAAAGGGTCTGGCATTGGCAATCACAAGCAAGAAGTATGCTTATTTCTCTTGGCCCTGTACATAGGGGCATGAGAGGAGAACCTAGTCTTAGAGAAGGAGGCTGGGTATTTGGTGACTTTGGGAGGAAGTTAGGTTTCAATGAGTGCAGGAAAGGGAAAAAGGTCTAAAATGAAGGGAAGTTTAACAACATACATCAGGTTCCAGAGGAAAGATGGCAGAAAACAACAGAAAAATGTTGAGACTGGGAAAGATTAAGGCATAATAATGGGCAGATATGCTTTCTTTAAAATAAAAATAAAAAAGAAATAGAGTTTAGAGGATTTCTATATCAATATCTACATAGACGATATCTTCATAATCCCTTTTTACCGTCCCTCCCCCATGCCCTTCTATTTCCCTTCCAATCCCAGAACAAAAGCAGTAATAATCACTTTGCACATCGCTCACAAGTACATGGTTTTGTAGCAAGACCTGTCCGGTAACCTGGTCAGAGATGATTAATCACTATACAGCAGATTCAATTAAGTACTATTGTGATGTTATTACCATCATTGATTTTCCTTTAAATTACTTAAAACACTGCAGTCATTATTCTGCCACTGCCTGCCTGGTTCCCTTATGTTCTCTCTATGGTGCTGCAGTCACCACAGTGGAAGGCATCGGAAGCATCAAAACCAGGATCCATCCAGTTCAGGTAAGGTTACATTGTAACTTGTGGAATTGGGGAAAGATCCTTGGACTTGAAATCAGAAAATATGGTTGCTCTCCCACTAACTTGTGCAACTGTAAGTAAATAACTTCTCTCCAAACCACAGTTTCTATATCTGTAAAATGAGAAGAATAGACTAGATGATTTCAAAAGTTCCTTTTGGCTCTAGCAGTCAATGAGTAGTGGAATTAAAGTTTCAGTGTTTCTAGGTTTTGTTCAGAAATGAACATTCTCAATTTAGGGGTGATGAACCATGGCAAAGTTTTATGTTAAAAGGTGTTTTAGTCCTTCACATTGTGTGAATCTCTAGATTGAACCAATTTCCTTCATCATTTAAGATAAATCCTAGAAGTTTTCTTTTCTATGCCTCTAAGTTAAAATGAAGATGACTTTCAATAAATTTTATTGAGGAAAAATGAGTGGATAAACTAGAAAATATATACTGTACTCAAATTATCAAATGGATCTATTACTTCAGAAATGTGGGAACTCTCTCCGTTGTGGTAGATGACTCATCCATTCTCCCCATCCAGTAGGACTTTAGTCCTTTTTCATTTCCATTGTCCATTTTAATTTTTCAGAGAGCCTTTAGTAAGGCTCAGTAGAATAGAATATTGTAGGCCTTTCTTTCAGATAGATGTTGAGGTCATTAAAAACTTTACAGTTTCCCAAGGCAATCCAACCTACTCCATTCCTGGTATACCATTCATCTATCTCTCTATCTATTATCTTTTATTTTTCTTTAATATTATTTTATCTTTGTAAGGAACTACTAATGTAGAAATTACTCTGGAAACCAGATTGACAATGTTCCTTATGGTCTTGAGGACCTTGCCTGGAACAATAAAAAGCTGAATTATTTTCCCACTGCCACACTCTTAGTATGTGTATCAGAGTTAGGATTTGAATCTAGGTCTTCCTACCTCCAAGACAAGCCCTCGATATGCTATCACATAATCGATTTCTCACATTATTCCTTATATTCAGGAATGTGTTGGAGTCTGCTTGAATCAGCTTGTGAAAACCAGAGAGCTAATTTTTAAATTTTCAGTGTGAACATTTAAAAATCAGCAATTGTTACAAATCAGGACTTTATTTTATTTGGATAGTTTTCAAGACTTAAGAAAGTGTTAAAATGCAGATTAAACATATACATGTATTTTGTGTTTATTTCCCCACTCAGTGAGCCTGGTTGTTAATTATTTACCAGCACACCCTAGTTTATATTCTAAAATAGAGTCATCTCTAGTGTTAGTGCTGCTAAGGACAGTACAGTGATTGATATTTAACTATACAGTTATAGGATTTAAGAAAAGGTCCTTGGAGATCTTCTATCACAATCCAGTTATTAGAGAACAGAAATAAAGGCTAGATGAAAAATCACATTGTAAACATGTTGAGTCCCAACTATGCTTAGAGTATTCTTTTACAGAAAACCCTGGTGTCCTTATAGTTCACCTTCCTTCAAAGCTGGGAAAGACACTAATAGACCCTAGCAATGAGACCCTGAATATTTGCTTATCCTCAAGGATGTTGTTTTTTTCTTAGCCCTTTAAAAATTCTTGCCAAGAATAATATTGCTTAAAATGCACCGCTGTGCCCTTCATAGAGAAATCTCAGTTCCAAGAAAGACCCGCTTATTCCTGGGTGACTTTTTTTGAATTGAAGTTTGTTTTGTCAGTTTAAACCATATACATGCTTTTTGATGATCAAGATTGAAAAATGGTGCTGGTTCAAGGTATAATTTGTTTTTCTCTCAGGAGAGGCTTGCCAAATGCCATGGGACTCAGTGTGGATTCTGCAGCCCAGGAATGGTGATGTCCATATATACTCTACTGAGGAACTACCCAGAACCAACAACAGAGCAGTTAATGGAAACTCTTAGTGGTAAGTTTCCTTTTATATGATAAATCAAATTCTCTTCACATTTCTTTCTCACTATAGGAGGAACCCCTAGAGTAGAAAGGACCTTTGAGACTTATGACACAATGGAAAAGAGTTTGAGAAAGTATCTAACCACAGATTTTGGTATAGGGCCTATACCTATATCTGATCAACTTCCAAATCTGAGTTTTCCAAATCTGATCCTTCTGCAGTTTTATGAGTTGATTCTAATTTGGAAGTTTAAAAATGGGTTATATCTGTATAAGACACTATTCTATTTAGTCATTTTGGGGATTTGTGTTCACTGTTAAGATAAAAAAAAACCTTGTATTTGATTCTGAAAAGAGAAAGTTCTTTGATATTCACCATTTTTAATAGACATGGATATGTCAGGTCAGCTTTATAGAGGAATTTGCTACTTCTTTCTATTCTTTTTGCTAACCAGGGTGAAATAATGTTGCTTTAGTTTGACTATGTAGAGCAAGCAGTGCAGGGCATTGTCATGATTACCACTTTTTGATATAGTTTGGAATCTGGTACTTCTAGTTTACCTCCTTAACATTTGTTTTTCATTGATTTTTTAAAAATATTCTTGACCTTTTGTTTCTTCAGATGAATTTTGTTTTTGCTTTTTTCTCCTAGCTTCATAAAATAATTCTTTGGCATTTTGATTGTTATGGTCCTGCATAAGTAAATTAATTAAGGTAAAATCAACATTTTTATTATGTTGACTTGGCCTACTTATGAGCAATTAATATTTCTGCAATCATTTAGATCTGTCTTTATTTGTATGAAAAACATTTGGTAATTGTATTCTGATAGTGCCTGGTTATGTTTTGACAGGTAGACTCCCAAGTATTTTACTTATTTTAAGCACTTATTTTAAATGGAAATTGTCTTTCTATCTCTTCCTGCTGGGTTTTATTGGACGTATATGGAAACAATGATTTATGAAGTTTATTTTATATACTGCAACTCTGCTAAAGTTAATAATTTTCAACTAATTTTAGTTGCTTCTCTAGGTTTCTCTAAGTATACCCTAATATCATATCCAAAGAATGATACTTTTATTTCCTCATTGCCAATTTTTATTCATTTTTTCTTGTCTTATTGTTGTAGTTAGCATTTCTAATATAATATTGAATAGTAGTCATACATCCTTGCTTCACCTCTGATCTTATTGGGAAGGTTTATATTTATCCTCATTCCATATAATGCTTTTTGTTATTTATATAGTCAATTATGCTTACAGTTTTCCTAATTTTGAACAAGCCCTCTCTTCCTGGTATTAATTTCACCAGGTCATAAGGTAACCTTTGTGATATATTACTGTAATATACTTGCTAGTATCTTATCTAAAATTTTTGATCAATATTCCTTAGGATAGTTGGCCTATAATTTTCTTTCTTTATCTTTGCTCTCCTTGGTTTAGGTTTCAAAACCATATTTTTGTCATTAAAGGAATCTGGTAGGACTCACTTTTTACCTGTCTTTTAAAATAGTTTATATAGTTTTGGGATTAATAGTTCCTTAAATGGTTGGTAGAATTCAAATATAAATCCATCTTGTTCTTGGAGTTTTTTCTTAGGGAGCTCATTTGTGGTTTTTTCAAAGTTTTTAGATAAGATATATTTATTTAAGCATTCTATTTCCTCTTCAATAAATCTGAACCATTTATATTTTTGTAAATATTCATATGCTCCATTTTTTCCATTCATGTGTTCCATAATTTTTCATAATAACTTCTAATAATTATTTTAATTTCATCTTTGTCAGTGGTATAATCACCCTTTCCATTTTTGACACTGGTAATTTAGTTTTCTTATTTTTTTCTTTTAAATCAATTTAATCGATGGATGACTTTTTTTTTTATAAAACATCTCCTATTATATTAGTTCAATTTTTTATTTTCAACTTTATTAATCTCTCCTTTGTTTTTTTAGAATTTTTATTTTAGCATTTCATTGTTTTTTCCCTAGTTTTTTAGTTGCATCCTCAATTCATCGATCTGTTCTTTCTCTCTTTTCCTGATGTGAATGCTTAGAGCTATAAAATTCCCCATAAATACAGCTTTGTTTGCATCCCAAATTTTTTGGCATATTCTCTCATTGTTTTCATCATATTTAATGAAAATATTGATTGTTTTCAGGTATTCTTTAGGATTAATTAAAAAATTCCAATTAATTTTTAATCTATGCTTCCATGACCTTTTATTAAATGTAATTTTTTATTGCAATATAACCAGGAAAAAAGTGTATTTAGTAGTTCAGCTTTTCTGTGTTTGTTTGTAACATTTTTTTTTGTCCTAATACATGGTCAGTTTTTATGAAGGTGCCATGTATAGTTGAGAAAAAGTTATATATTTTTTTCTATGCCCATTCCTTTTCCCCCCAGAGGTCTATCATATCTAACTTTTCTAAAATTCTGTTCATCTCCTTGTCTTCTTTCTTATTTATTTTGCGATTGGATTTATCTAATTCTGTGAGGGGAAGTTGAGGTCCCTACTAGTATAGTTCTACTACTTCCTCTTGTAACTCATTTAATTTTTCCTATAAGAATTTGGATGCTATATCATTAGGTGCATATATGTATAGTATTGATATTACTTCATTGTCTATTACTTTAAAAAATGTAGTTTCACTGATTTTCTCTTTTTATTATGTCTATTTTTGCATTTACTTCATCTGAAATCCTGATTGTACCCAAACTTTTTACCCAAACTGAAGCATAATAAATTCTTCTCCAGCCCCTTATTTTAACTTTGTGTATTGTTCTGTTTCAAATGTGTTTCTTGTAAATCAGCATATTATTGGATTGTGGTTTCTAATTCATTCTGTTGTAATCTTCTGTTTTATGCGTGAATTCATCCTATTTACATTCATTTACATGATTATTAACTGTGCTTTTTCCCTCCATCCTATTTTCTTCTGTTTATCTTTCTCTCTTTGTATCATGTCCCTCCTCCAAAGTCTGTTTTGCTTTTGACCACTGCCTCCTTTAATCTTCCTTTTTTTAAAAAAAATTACTTCCTCTTTTTCTCTAATTTATGCTAAACTTAAGATTTGTTTGTGGAGTGGAGAAACTTAAGGCTTTTTCTGCATTCCTTTTTTTTTTTTTTTTAAGCAATTGGGGTTAAATAACTTGCTCAAGGTTACATAGCCAGTTATTTTTTGTGTGGGTGTTAAGTATCTGAGGCCGGAACTGATCCCGGGTCTCCCAACTCCGGGGCAGTGCTCTTACTCACTGCGCCACCTAGCCGCCCCTACATTCCTGTTTTTAGAGCTTGTTCTAGGGGTTTGGAAGTTTTTAGTGCTTCTACATAAGAAGAAGTGTAGTTATTGCTCACTTGATCTGCTGCCTGGTCCTTACCCAGTTCTTGGTAAGCGATACTACTCCTCAGCGCCCCTGATCTCTCAAGACAAAAAGCACTACTCTTCACCCTGGAACTGTGACCAACAAGTGAGTATAGATAGTGGAGTTGCCAAATAGCACTAATTTCTCTGCCCAGTGCCTGAATAGGAGTCTCTTGTAATCTCTTTTTGACAAGCTGCCCAATCTCATTACTATCTTTGGCTTGAGAGTTACAGATGTTACTATTGCTGTTATGACTGTCAAGACCTTCAGCTTGTGCTGCTTCTATGTGTGCTTTGTTCTAGCCCCCACTTCATTGTCATAGACCTCTCCTTCAAACCTCCTAAATTGTTTTGGGTTAGAAAAAATATCTGATCCTGATTTTTATTGCCTATGCTTCTCTAGAATTGAATTTGATGTGTTATTTTAAAGTTACTTAGGGGAGGCTAGGTGGTGCAGTGAGTAAAGCCCTGGCCCTAGAATCAGGAGGACCTGAGCTCAAATCCAGTCTCAGACACTTAACACTTACTAGTCATGTGACCTTGGGCAAGTCACTTAAAACCAACCTCCCTCCAAAAAGCAAAAAAAAAAAAAAAGTTGTTTGGAGCAGAATGTTGGAAAAGTTTGGCCGTAGTGCTTACTCTTTACCAACATATTGTCTCTGCTCCTTCATATCCTTTTAAAAATAAAGGTACATTCTTTACCAAAATAGTTGAAAAATATTAATTAAATAATCTTACTCAAATTTATATGAAATTTTAACAAAACAGACGGATCAGAATTTAAAGAACTGTCAACTCTGAAGTATAGTCAGGTGCTTCTGAACAATAATACTTTTTAATTAATTATTATTTAATCTGATGCTGAATTTCTTCTGAGATTAAATGGAAAATAGTCCTAAAATCATCATGAAGTCATGAGGGGTGATGTATGTATATCTATGTCAGCTATTTTTATACTGCCTATATATCTACCTCAACTTCTATCAGATCCCCAATCTCTATTTCTGTATCTGTAACTATATCTTTGTCTTCATCTCTCTCTAGCTATATCATCTAAATCTCTAACTAATCTAATCTCATTATCAATCTATGTATCCATGTATGTATGTATGTATGTATCTATCTATCTATCTATCTACATATCTATCTACATATCTACCTATTTTGTGAACAGAGAACCAGTGTGCCTGAAGAAGTTAAATGTAGAAGAGAAGTGGGAAAGAAGGTTGCAAGGCCAAGTTGGGACAACAATGGGCAGAGCTTTTATGGAGAGGTTTAGTTTTATTTTGATTTGTGATTTTGTCAATTTGAGGAACTCTGTTGTGGAAATTCCTCCATTAATGTAGACCAGCACCTCATCTCTACAATATGGTATTAGATAACTGCTTGAAGTACTGAGAAGTTATTACTTACTATGGTCACATAACTAATATGTGTCAGAGGTGACATATGAACTCAGATCTTCTTGCCTCCAAGCTTGACACTCTATATACTATGACACTTTCACTCAAATTTTTATAGTTTGAATGGAAGACAAATATATTTTTGATAAAAGTACAAAGAATAAAGCAATCCCTTCGCACAAAAAAACTTACATTCTAATGAGGGAGACAAAAATACACATGAAAATACATTTATAATAAATGTAAAATTAATAAATAGAAATATACACAAAGTTGTTAAATTTAAGGTAGCTTGGGAGGGAGAGCACCAGTAGTGGGGAACAGGGAGGTGGGAGAATCAGAAAAAGCTTCATACAGAAGATAGTGCCTAAGCTACATCTGAAAGGAAGCAAAGAAGATTCTAGTCACTGAATAAACACTGCAAAAGCAGAGAGACAGGAGATGGATGATGTTTTATGAGGAACAGAAAGAAGCTCAGTTTGACTTGATCATAGAATGCAGGAGGGAGAGTAATGGCCAATGAGGCTGGAAAGAAAAATTGGAATCCAGGTTGTGAAGAGCTTTAAAAGCTAAACAGAGGAATTTACATTGTTTATATTGGACCCTAGAGTGAATAGGAAGCTCTTGGCATTGCTTGAGTGGAGGAGTCACATGGTCAGATCTGCCCTTAAAGTTGATCACTTGCCAGGAGTGTTTGAATGAACTGGAATGGCAGACAGGCATGGGGTAGGGAGACCAACTAGAATGCTGTTGTAATAATTCAGGTGAGAGATGATATGCCCCTGAAATAAAGTAGTAACTGTATGACTGAAGTGAGGTGATCGAATATGAGAAATGTTGTAAGAATTAAAAAGGCAACGTGACATCTAGTTGAATGAGGAATTCAGGATAATGCTGAAATCATGAGCATGACCCACTGGAAAAGTTGGGGCACCTTTGGCAGAAATAAGGTAGTTTGGAAAAGGAAAGTTTTAAGGAGTAGATTTCAGTTCAATTTTAGACATATTATCTTTCAGATATCCTTAAGACATCCAATGTGAAGCAACCAGTTGGTGATGAGGGACTGAAGCTATGGGGAGATTCTGTAGATGGATAATTTAAGAAAAAAAAACACCATATATCTGTATGTATTTGTATATTTGTGTATAGGCACACATGTTTATAATATCCATGTATAGAATTTATACACATATAAGCATATGTATACACGCATGCACATATTTATGCATACATATATGTATATATGTATGTATGTGTGTGTGTTTGTGTGTGTATGAATCATCTTGAGTGAACTTAGGAGGCTACCAAGAAAGAGAATATAAAGGGAGAAGAGAAAGAAGCTCATGGTACAACTGTGGGAAATATTCACAGGTAGAGAAATGTGTTACAGATATTGAGAGATCTGCTTGTAATGAGTATACCAGTAATCAGAAATCCTCAAAGTGGGACATTTCTTGTAAATGGGTCATCTTGCTGATTTTAGGAAATGTAAAGGATTTTATTGCCATTCTGTTCATTCCACTAATAATGTGAGATAAGATAGCATATGTTTATATTTTATTCCTTAAATATATGTCCTTATTAAAAATATGTATTACTGATATTTTTTGTTTTTCTATCAGTACCAATATTTCTCTTCTTGTTCCTCCAAGAGAGTCATCCCTTAAAGCAAAGAATGAAAAAGAGGAGGGAAACTAGCAAAACTTATCAACAGAATCAACCAATTCTGACATTACATACAGAGTTCCTTACCTATACATACTTTGTACCATATTCAGGTAATTTGTGCCGATGTACTGGATACCGACCAATTGTGGAAAGTGGGAAGACTTTCTGTGAGGTGAGTAAAATAAAGAAAACTGTAGTTATGAAATAGTTGATAGTTTAACCAGTTGATAATTTTTATTGATTGATGCACAGGAATCCATAGTAGGTCATGCCTGGACTGAGATTTGGACATGACAAGTAACATATAGCCATTGTAGGTTTTTGTCCAAGGGAACTGACATAGTGAAAATAATATTTTAGGAAAAACAGTTCTTGGAATCTAAGCATCAGCTAGGGCAGGAATTCACAAGGGTTTATTGGGGGAACTGGATGCAACACACCAACAGGAAATTTTGAGGACTGGACTAAAGTGGTAGCAATGAGAATGAAATATATTGTTAAAATTTAAGAGACATTTCAGATGAGAAATATTTTATATTTTATATATATAAATATATATATACATATATATATATCTTATATATATATATAAGAAATATTTTATATGGTATGGTTGCTAACTGTATATGGGAAATAAAGGACTAAAAAGGAATGAAGATCAACTCAATGATTTTGAACCAGAAAATTAATATTAGGGTAAATTGTTTTTATTTTTTTGTTTTTCTCTTTTTGGAGGGGTGAAGGCAGGGCAATTGGGTTTAAGTGACTTGCCCAAGGTCACATGGCTAGTAAGTGTTAAGTGTCTGAGGCTGGATTTGAAGTCAGGTCCTCTTGACTCCAACGCCAATGCTCTATTCACTACACCACCCATCCACCCTGGTGAATTGTTTTTGAGTTTACAATAAGTAGGACCAATCTCCACCTGCCTTGCCCCTCACTAAATAACAATTTCTATATTATTAAAATATCAAAACAATTTTCCTACTTTCACCTTGTGAGCATAGGAATTATAATAAAGGTTGAACTGCTGTTCAGTTCTGTGAGGATGTTGTGGAAGTCATCAACTACTGAGTGGAGTAATTTCCTGAAAAAAAATTGTATGGCTTGTTGAAGATTTTTTTAAAAATGTATATTTTTATTGACACTAAAGGTCAAGCTTCATTTCCCCCAAGAACATTTCCTTGACTAACTGCACTTGACTCAGACCAGTCCATTATGATCTTCCCTCACCACTTTGAGAAACCCTGTTCGGTACCATCACAGATTTATTTTTATGTTTCCTCATCATAGTTTCTAGCTATTTCATTTATGTGATCCTTCTAGCTCCCTTTTCCCATTCCCCCCACTCCTCACTGTAAGTTACTTGAGGGCAGTGACCATATTTTATACTTCTGTTGTAGTCCCCATGGGACCTAGTACAAAGCTACTCACACACTACACCCTCAATAAACCCCTGCAGAGTTAACATATGAACATATTTCTAAAGGATGTCATTTTCATAGGAATCAACTGTTTGTCAACTGCAAGGAACAGGAAAATGTTGCATGGATCAAGAGGAAAATCAGTTCTACCTAGAAAAAAAGGAAAAGGTATGTCATGAATTTGACTTGCAATTTGTGGTAAAGTTAATTTAATGATCAAAGAAGCTATGCAATTAGCTACATAAATCCAGATGAATTCCATTTTCTTTCCTTCAATGACTAGAGTATGTGGTAACAAAAAAATAATGTATAGCATAGCTTTGCAAAGCTCACCAAAGGAACCAGTCCCCAGTTGATCATGCTTCTAGGCTATGGGGGGCAGGATGGGACTAGTGGGTAAGGAGTGAAGCATTCTTCAGGGTAAAGATCATGATTTCTCTCCTCTTTGCAACTGAATCCCTTTATTCCAAGAAACATTCATTTAATGAAATTCAATTTGGTTTGTTTTTGAGATGTGTACTAAGCTGTATGATGAGAGTGAATTCCGGCCCTTCGATCCATCCCAGGAGCCTATATTTCCACCTGAGCTAATAGTAAGATTTTTTAAATTTTTTTTTATGCTGGTATATGTCAGTATAGAAGAAAACATTAAGCTATACTTATTTATCATGCTACTCATATTTTTTAAAAAAATTAATAAACAGGGGCGGCTAGGTGGCGCAGTGAGTAAAGTGCTGGCCCCAGAGTACCCGAGTTCAGTTCTGGCCTCAGACACTTAACACTCACACAAAAAAACTAGCCATGTAACATTGGGCAAGTTACTTAACCCCAACTGACCTCCAAAAGGCAAAAAATAATAAAATAAATATCAGAACATAACAGTCCAGCACCGGGTTCTCAAATGTTCTACCACATGAGTTCCAGAGGATTTGATTAAGCTCCACTTTAAAGAACAAGGATATAGCATAGAGAAAAGGACAATGACCTGGAAGACTGAAGACACAGGTTCAAGGCCTGGTTTCACCACTTATTAGTTCATAGAGCCTTAGGCAAATCAATCATTAACTTCCATGAACCTTATTTTTTTGAAAATGGTTCAGCTTCCATCTGTACCGAAGGTTTCAGAGTGATGGAAGAGGGGACTAAGGGTACAAAGAATTATATGGTTTTAAATCAAACTATAAATATTCACTTAGCAGGTGGTCCTATAAAAATGAGATCCTTTTTCAGTGACCAACCAGTGAACACTCTTCTAAAGAAACTGATTCATGACGATCATAACAATTACGGTAGAGGCAACGTCCTTCTCCTAGTCCCTCGGGTTCACAGCCTAGGAGTCGTCTACAATTCCCTTCATCTCGCTCATCCCTCATATCCCAGCTGTTGCCAAGGCCTGTCAGTTTTACCTTTGCAACAACTCTCACATATGCTCTGTTCTCTACCCTGACACTGTCGCCCCTCAAGGGCAGGTCTTTCTCAGCTCCCTCCTAGACTACTGCAATAGTTAGCTGGTAGGTCCTCCTGCCTCAGGTCATCCTCTCAAGTCCTACTCCAATCCATTCTTTATGTAGACACTAAAGTGAGTTTCCTAAAATGCAGGTTTGATCGGGTCACACACACACCCTCCACCCCCACTCAATAAACTCCAGTGGCTTCCTTTTGCCTCCAGGAGCTAATACAAAATGCTCTGTTTGGCATTTAAAGGCATTCATAACCTAGACCCCTCCTACCATTCCAGTCTTTTTATATCTTTCTCCTCAATATACACTCTTCAAATCAGTGACAATGGCCTCCTGGTTGTTTCAGGAACAAAACATTCCATCTCTCAGCTCTGGGCATTTTCTCTAACTATTCCCCATGCCTGAAATGGTCTCCCCCCTTCACTCTGACATCAGACCTCCTTGACTTCCTGTAAGTCCTTACCAAAATTCTACCTTCTACTGGAAGCCTTCTTTAACCCCTCTTAATTCTAATTCTTTCCCTTTTTCAGTGATTTCCTATTTATCCTGTGCATAACTTGCTTTGTGTATATTTGTGTGAATGTTGTTCCTCCCATTAGATTGTAAACAATCTAATGCAAACTATTTGAGAGCAGTCCTGTCTTTTGCCTCTTTCCGTATCCCCAGCTTAGCACAATGCCTGGAACATAGCAGGTGCTTAATAAATGTTTATTGATTGTCAAAAATAAGGGGACATTTTACGTGTCATTTTTAATTACAAATCTGTTTTATGTCCCTTTTATTCCCACCTTGTTTAAAAAAAGGGAAAAGAAGATCAAATTCTTTGTAACAAATATACATAGTCAGGCAAAACAAATTCCCTCATTGACTGTGTTTAAAAAATATGTCTCTTTCTATATCCTAAATACATCACTTCTCTGACAAGAGGGGGAGAGTAGAAAACTAAAGGAACTTGCTGTCCTATGGAAGGATGAATTAAAGGTTCTTTTAGAGAGACAACGGAATTGATTTTATCATGAATCTAAAGGCAGCAAAAAATATAATTTCATGAGAGACATAGTTATCTTGTATGGTATTATTTGATTGGATAATTCTTTTTGAAAAGATCATCTTGAAAATGATTATAACTAGAGTTCCAGTATCTGCCACAGAGAATAAAGACGTAGAGAAATTCTATGAAAAACTTGATGATACTCCCACATTTAATCAAAATATACTTAAATTTTTTTTTTTTGCAAAATTTTGTTTTTACAAAGATATGGTAGAATTGGGACAAAATAGTTTGGTCCTTGTTCAAGAGTGAGAAGTCGGTCTTATGACTGGGTATCACAAATACTTTTTGTTTTTGAGAAGAGTTAAAAGGTACTGGGCATAGTAAGAAAAAGGTAACATTATAAAAAATGGAAATGTTTATATTTTAACAAACAAAAACTCTGGAAAACTGTTTTGGGAGTCACTTAGTAATTAGTCATTTCACTATAGTCAAACCAACTTGTAAGAGCAAAAAAAAAAATCAAAACTGGAACCAAATTAGAAAAGAAAATGAAAATGAGAAGGCCGAAGTAATGCAACACCAATATTACCTAACTATTTCTTCTGGAAAATGGAAATAGATAAAAGAAATATTATGGGCACAGATTATTGCTTTTTCTAAGCAATTTTAACCAATGTAGGTTAATCACATCAATTAGGAGGCTTAAAGGACCTAGGCACCACCTTACCTAAGAAGAAGAGAGATGGCAGTTGAAGGTAACACCATTTTAGAATATATGCCTGTTTGTAAGATATTGCAGAAAAACAGCAGAAGCTTATATGAAGTATTGCCTCATAGAACAGAGAAAAATATTGGCAAAAAGCAAATCTTTACAGTAGAGTTTTTAAGAGACTGAAATATACAAAAATGTTCTTATATCTGAAAGAGGGGAGAAAAACACATTTGGGAAAAATCTCAAACCCTATTGTTGTAAAAAGATTATTCAGGAAATATTAAGTTCATATATAAATCTATGCTATAAACCCATAGCAATATTTCCCATCTATATAACATGTTTATGAGAATAACCTACTCACCCATCAAGGGCATGCTTAATAATATCATAAGAAGCTTGTCATTCACAGAAATGATTCTATTCCAGTTCACATCTTTACAATAACCCAATTGACTAAAAGATATAATATATAAAAAGGTACACTATGCTTATTTGACTATTAAAACATTTGACTTGATTTAGTAAAAGAGCCCTTTAAAGATTTCTTCATTCTACTGTCCCCTGCATATGACAGAATTTCACAAGCTTTCTGGAAACACATTTTTGTAAGGTAGTCTTGATAATTAGGTAACTCCAAAAGAAATTAATCTTTGGCCATACTTTAGATTTTTATTTTAAATTTATTTTTAACATTGATTTAAAAATTTGACTTCTAAATTATTTTCCTCTTTTCACCACTCTCCCACCAATTGAGAAAGTACACAATATGATATCAACTATACATGTGAAGTCAGACAAAACACAGTTCCATATAACCATGTTGTAACTGTTTGAAAAAGCAAGAAATATAAAGAAAGTAAAAAAAAGTATGTTTCAATTTACATTTAGAGTTAATCCCTGCTCTCTTTTGAGTGGATAGCATCTTTCACCATGGATCCTGCGGAATTATCTTGGATCATTGTCTTGATCAGAATAGCTGTCTTTCATAGTTGATCATACTTCCAATGTTGCTGTTATTGTGTACAATGCTCTTCTGATTCTGCTTATTTCACTTTGCATAAATTCATATAAGTCTTTTTAGTTGCTTCTGAAACCATTCTTCTCTTCATTTCTTATAGCACAGCAGTATTCCATCACAATCATATCCAAAACTTGTTCAGCCATTCCCCAATTGATGGGCATCTCCTCAATTTCCAATTCTGTTATACCACAAATGGAGTCGCTATAAATATTTTTTTTGTAAATACAAGTCCTTTTGCCTTTTCTTTGATCTTTTTGAGATAACAGAACTAGCAGTGGCATTACTAGGTTAAAGTTATGCACCATTTTAGATCTCTTTGGGAATAGTTCTAAATTGCTCTCCACGAAGTTTGGACCAATTTACAGCTCCAACAACAGTGCATAGCATCTCAATTTTTTCACATCCCTTCCAGCATTTATAATTTTCCTATTTTTTTGTCATTACAGCTCATGTCATAGGTATGAAGTGGTACCTCAGATTTGCTTTAATTTACATTTCTCTATTCAATAGCGATTCAGAGCATTTTTACATGACTTTTGATAACTTTGTTTTATTTTCCTGAAAACTGCCTGCTCATATAATCTGACCATTTTTCAATTAGTGAATGGCTTGTATTTTTTTTTTTTTATAAATTTGCCTTAATTACCTATATATTTGGGAAATGAGGCTTTGTCAGAGAAAATTACTGTAAAAATTTCCCATTTTTTTTTGCTTTTAAAAATTGTCTACATTGGTTTTGTTTGTGCAGACCCCTTTTAATTTCATGTAACCAAATTTATCTGTTTTACTTCCTGGATTCCTCTCTGTCTCTTGTTTGGTCATAAACTCTTCCCTTATCCAAAGAACTGAAAAGTAAAATTTTCCACATTCACCTTAATTTGCTTGTGATATTACTCTTTATATCAAGTCATGCATCCATTTTGACTTGGTATACTGTGTGAGATTGTAGTCTATACTTAGTTTCCACCTAACTGTTCTCTATTTTCTCAGCAATTTTTAGGAAACGGGGAGTTCTTGTCCTAAAAGCTTGGATGTTTGAGTTTATCAAACACTAGATTCCTGTGGTCATTTGCTATAATGCATTGTATACCTAATCTATTCCACTGATCTACCACTCTATTTCTTAGCCAGTACCAGTGATTACCACTTTGAAATAGAGTTTGAAATCTGGTGCTGGTAGGCAGCCTTTTGTCACATCTTTTTGCATTTATTCCCTTGACCTTTTGTTCTTCCAGATGAATTTTGTAATTATTTTTTTCTAACTCTGAAGGGGAGGGGAGGGAAAGGGAGGGAAAGGGAGGGAAAAAGGAAAGAGGAAGGGAGGGGAAGAAGAGAGGGAAGGGGAGGGAGCTGCATTGCTCAATTGGAACAGGCCACTTAGTTCTCCAGTGGGGCAGCTTGTACTGCTCATAGGTTGTTGTTTGCCCTTTGTTGTTGAAGAGGACCATACATCAGGAGAGTGATGCCATGACTTGCAAGTGAACTGGATTTAAGTGAGGGAGGACTGTGCAAATTTGCCAGCCTTACTTTGTCCTCCAGAGTCATCTGGGTCCAAGATACTGATCAGGATGATTGGAAATGGCCCCCTTCTTATAGGCTTCTAAGAATCTAAACAACCAACAACCTCAACCAGACCCCTAAGACAACAGTTAATGATATCCAGAAGACATCACTGAAATGATTTCTGAGATCCTTTGTAGATCTAATAAACCATCATTTTAGGACTGCAGACTCAGAGTTTATAACTACAAAATGGTGTTCACTTTTTATGGCTATTTTTACTTTAGTTTTTTGCTTGATAGCTTTACCTGAGGACTACCTCCCTAGCATTTCTTATTATTTGTTTCCCTCTAGAGGATGGCAGAAGATCCCCATAAAAAAACTCTTATTTTCTGTGGAGAGAAGATTTTATGGATGTCTCCTACTAATATGAATGAAGTTCTAGAGCTAAGAATGAAGTACCCTACAGCACCCCTTGTCATGGGTAACACCACAATAGGTGAGTAAGGTTACAAAGCATCTTTTGTCACTGAGTTTCTTAAAGAATACTGAACTTCTTTTCCATTTTTATCCCTTTTAAACTCAGCCTTTCATTCATGTGTGATAACAATAAGGATGTGTAAGATATATTTTAAACTCCCTGGAAAAGTCATAGCTTTGTAGATAGAAGTTTGTTACTTTAGAATTCATAAATATGGTCTTTTAGAATGGTTTGTGGGATTTGTTTGTTTTTGTAAATGAATAATTGAAATCGCAGTCAGTTCTAGAAAGTCAGCCAGTTTTATATATTGAATAGTTACTAAAGAAGAGTCTCAGCTTCCTTTATTTACTTCTAAATGACTTTTCATTGAAGGACTAAATGCGGTATTAAAAGGAGAGTTCCACCCTATGATTATATCTCCGGTTGGACTTACAGAATTAAATTTTGTGGATTTTACAGATGATGGTAAGTAATTTATTTTACTAGTAAGATATCAGTAATTGGATCTTTAGTAAGATCTTTTAGTAAGATAATATTAATGGGATATTCATATTAGAATGTTTATGCTTCACTACAATCACCTGAATATTCAATTTATCACTTTATAATCATAAAGTTTCTGTCCATTGACCTTTTTCAAATTATCTGACAAAGTACAGTGCTGGCTATGATATAATCTAAAGTCGTCTGGAAGGATAAAAATCTCATTCCATCAGCCTGTCTATACTCTTTTTCTCCATCAGACATGGATTTATTAGGCAAGAACTCATCAGCAAATTTAACATGACACATACTGAATACCTACTTTACATTAAATGCTGGAGGCACAATAAAACACATTTGTCCTCATGATCCTTATTCTATTAATTAATCCATTCTAATAAAATGATACAATATGTACTCAAATATAATACAAAATAGAAGATAATTGCATAAAGTATATATAATTAAAGTATTATTTAAGTAAGGTTTGCTGTCCAATAGGAAACTTGTCCTCTGCTTAGGGATACAGCTAGACAAAATTAGGAATTGCTTTTGGCAATGTGGCATTTTTTTTCCCCTGATAGCCAAAATTACAACATATTTGGAGATGGAATCTTTTTGAGATCTCCAAAAAGCAATGTGTTTCACACTAAAGAATATCAAATGGGTTTTCTATAGGAGCTATAGACATATGTTCAGATGATCTTATTAACTAAGATTGATTGAACACTCGTCTTGTGGAAAAAGCACCAGAATTGGAACCAGGATACTTGAGTTTTATTCTCAGATCTTGTGCCCTCTAGTTTGTACTTGGACAAATTATTTTGATTCTCTGAGCTTTAAAATTTTCATGTATAAAATAAAAAGATGAAACTGAATGAATTCAAAGCTTTCTTCTGGTTGAATATTCCATGAATACTGGTTTTCTCAATTTATTCTTCCTCTCTGGGTTTCAATTTTTTATTTAAAATGAAGGGATTATATAAAATAATTGCCAAGGTACCTTGTCATGCTAATATTCTTTTATGTAAATTTTATAATATAACAATAAAAAATACTACACCTTTCTAAAAACTTAGTTGAAGTGATACATGAGAATAGAAGATGCCCTTCCTAATGATTTTGCTCACTTGATTTGAACTGTTTTGTGAATCATCACCACTACTTTTTGGTTTTCATTCTTGCTCAATATAGGCATGTCCCATTGATATCATACAGGTCCAAAAATGATGCTTGAAAACAAACCGAATCTTGTAAAGGATATATAGTTTCTCTGTAATCCACTCAAACATGCTCAGTGTCAGTCATATTGACTTGAATGTAAAGAATGGTACAATAAACTAGGAAGATATTTAAGTGAACAGAAATCCATACCCATTAAATTCAGCAAATATCTATGAAGCACGATGTCCAAACTACTGTTCTAGGAACTAGTTATATAAGGACAAAAAGGTGGCAACTCCTGCCCTTGGGGACCTTATGCTCCAGAAGATCCATGTGTTCTATACAAATAACTACAATTCTAGTTAAAAAGTGACTAAGTATACAATAGAAGTCAAACAGTGTGTTATGTGGGTAACCCAAAAAGGGGAGGTGGTATAATTTCTAAATGAGGGGGTAGGAGCAGTCTTTCTGGAGGAAGAAGTACCTGGTATGGGCTTTGAGAGAAAGGATTTGTTCCAGGTACAGAGAGTGTTTCAAGCAGAGCTAGAAGAGACAAGATAAAAATAGGGAATTTTTAGTTGTACAGTATGGCTAACATTGTATGAAGTAAGGCTCTGGGTGAATTCCATGAATGCTGAAGTGATATAACATTATGGGTCAAAATTTTTTTTTGTACGGTATGTGTATTGGCCACATAGGTTATACCTATTTCTACATGGGTTTTCTAAATGTGACATGGGGGAAGGCATGAATAGATATCTTTGTAATGTTTCCCCTGTCTCTCCAAGGGAGACTTTAATTCTTGTCTGAATGGGAGTGAGAAAAGCCACAAGTTGGTCACTCTGTTCTCCTCCAAAAGAGGGAATTATACTAAAATTGTATTTATTCTTCCTCCCCTAAAATTGCTAATGTAGAGAATTTTTAAAGTTATTTTCCTTATTATCATCCCTTAAGGAGGAAGTACCCAAGCTTGTTTCCAAAGATTTGACTCCTTTGCACCAGATTCTAGTTACACAAAAGATCTTCATAAATGGTGAATAGCAAAAACCCTGAAACAAGAGAAAGCATATAATGAATTTTTCCCCTCAGAAAGCAGAGAGAAATCAGATAACTTATGCAAATTAGAAAGCACCAGACAACATTAACTGAGAGATAATAATATTTTTCCCTGGTAGCAATCTAGCTCAGCTCAACCAAATGAGAGTCCTCTATCTCTCATCCAAGGAGAAATTATCTGAAGCCTCTAGGAAGGCAAGATGAAAATCAGAGACATGTCAAAATGCCAGCTCCTCTGTATGTTTTGTCTATCACTTCCCAAAATGTGTCTCTCTGATTCTATTTTTCTCTCTTACAAGAGAGGATAGAACTATATGTGTCCTCTCCTAAGGCATGAATGAAGGTCTCCCTTTCCAAAATTCTGTGCCAATTCCAGTCCTTACACAGGTTCTCAACTTCCAGTCAAATCAAGGCAAATCAAATTTGCTAAATGACCACTATATGCAAGGCACTCTGCTAACATCATCATTTTCTCTCTCAAGGAGGAGAGTCTTATGCAAATGTTCCAGCTCTGAACTTCCATTATATCTCTAAGGGGAAATTTCCATTTTTCCTACCTAGCTAAACCTCCCTTTTAGAGCAGAGAAACAAGTGGTTACTTTCTAAAGTCAAAACAATATATTACACTCCAACTTTACAAAAGTCTTTATAAAAAGTAACATCAAAAATAGCATAATGTCTTATCCTTGGTAGATGCTCAACTAATGTTTGTTGAATTAATTTGAATTGATAATGTATTAATTTAAAGAAAATAACATATAATCTTACTACCTTTATACTTTAGGCTAGAAAGGAGAATATATTTCTTTAAATTAAGCAATCACTTAAACCTTAAACCTCATGGCTAAACTTTTTCCAAAAATTAGCATAGGTAAAATTTATAGATGAATGGATAAATATGCATGTGTTCTATCTTAGATACAGGTAGAATAGAAGATGTTAGTCTTTTGTTACTGTTGTTTTTCCTTTAAATAAGAGAAATTGCATGACTTAACAAGTTTTAATCAACTCTAAATTATACCTGGTTAGTCTCCTCATTGTGTTTTTGATAATCATCATAAACTTAAGGGCAGAGGCAAAGATCTTTTTATTCTTCAGGAGTCAGTGACTCAGAAAATATCATTCACTGGTCATTCACACAGGACATGCCTTATAAAAAGGCTGAATATGTAAGGTTAATATTGTGGTTAGAATAAGGACTCAGTCCTATACTTACTATTCCCTATTCTTCTCTCTACAATCTACATCATTCAATTTAATTCAGCATACACTTATGATGTATCTACTGTGTGCAAGTTTTTCTAGACTGTGATTATAAAGGCAGAAATGAAACAGCTCCCACTCTCAAACATCTGGATGAATTCCATAAGTTAATACTGCCTTAAGGATCTTGTACTGTACTAAGGGGATGCAATATATATATATATATATATATATATATATAATACAAAATAATTTCAAGAGAGAGGAAGCTAACAGTTAGGTGATGAACAATCAATCAATTAATACATCAACAAGTATTAGTAAGCATCCATTACATGGGAGGAACTGTGCCAGACACTGGTGATATGAAAATGTGAAATAAAAGTCTCTATCCTTAAAAAGCTTACATTTTCTCAGGGAAGACAGCATGCACACACACATATAGACACACACACAAATGCAAAATAAATTCAAAGTATTTTTGTTGTTCATTTTATTCTTTGATAAAAATCCTTGGAGGATTAAAAAAAGCTTTATGTATAAGATTGCACTTGACTTGAGCTAAGTATTATTTTTCAAAAATGAAAACATAAAACTCATAGATGCATAGGTACGTAAACATGTGTTCTTTTCCCACAGTCAGGCAAAACATATGAAAATTGGTCTTTTTTTTTTTAAGGGAAAGTTCATTGCTAAATTTCAAGCTTCAGTCATTGCTCAGTTTTGCCTATATGGATTATCATCATTGGAATGGTTTTTATTATCATCGTCTGTTGAATGGACAAATAATTGAATATTTATTTCCCCTCCCTCTCCCCCTAAAAAACTCAACTTGAGAGATCTTTAGTTTCTGTCATTATAAATAAACTTGACAACCAAAAAATCAAGTTTTCTTAATTGCAGGTATGACAATAGGTGCTGGCTGTACCCTGGCTGAAATTAAAGACATTTTGACTTCCACAGTTTCAGAGGAGCCAAAAGAGAAGACTAAAACATACCGTGCTCTCCTAAAGCACTTGCGAACATTGGCAGGACAGCAGATCCGGAACATGGCTGTGGGTTCTCTTTTTTTACAATTAGCGTCCTTAGATATAGCTAGGCCTGTCAGAAAAAAAAAAAAAACCAGTGATGTAGCTTTTACATAAAATCCAAGTCAATAATGACAAACAGTCATCATGATTTCATTGGCCTTGTGTTGCCAAAATAAGAGGTAGGGAATGCAGTAACAAGAGCTCTGTCCTGAGAAATCAGAAGACCCAGGTTCTAGTTCTAGGTCTCTACAACTGACTCATCATGAAATCTTGAACAAGTCACTTCCCTTTAGTGTGTAGTAGAAAGAACACTGATTAGAGTAAGATGAGTTTAAATCCTACTTCTTTTTTTTTTTTTTGCCTTTTGGAGGGCAATTGGGGTTAAGTAACTTGCCCAAGGTTACTCGGCTAGTTTTTTGTGTGGGTGTTAAGTTTCTGAGGCTGGAACCGAACTCAGGTCCTCCTGACTCCAGGGCCACTCCTGACTCACTGCACCACCTAGCTGCCCCTAAGTCCTACTTCTTATTACCTATATGACCTTGGGCAAATGTCTTAACACCCCTGGGCCTCACTTTCTTCATCTGTAAAATGAAAGGGTTAGACTCGATGATAACTGAAATACTTTCTTCTGACTTTAGAGCTATATATAATCCCATGGTCCCTCTCTGGGCCTCAGTTTCCCCATTTGTAAAACAAAGGGAGGTATTAAATGATTGCTAGAGCTCTCTTCAGCTCTTAAATCAATGTTTCTTTAAATAAGGCGACATCATATTTTTATGACTTCGTAGACATGAGTCTACGTTGTCAGAAATCTCCTGTAGAGTTGTTGTTCTTGGTCTAGCACCTTGTATCTTGAGGCCAAAGCCTGGGTATAGAAGTTGAACTCTCACTCATTCAGTGCATCCCCTCTTTCGCCTTAAATCAGAGTTGTTCACTTTTAGGACCTGGCATAGAAAGTAGACCTTTGCTGGTGCTACTTAGAGATAAAAAAAAGACTTAGGTACAGTCCTTCCAGCAACTGGGGTCAACTAGGTGATACAGTGGACAGAGCACTGGGCCTGGAGTCAGAAAGATCTGAGTTCAAACCCTGACTTAAAACACTTACTAACTGTGTGATCCTAGACAAGTCACGTCACTCCTATTTTCCTCAGTTCCTTGTCTGTAAAATGGGGACATACTGGAGAAAGAAATGGCAAACCACACTCCAGTATCTTTGCCAAGAAAATCACGTGGGGTCACAAATAGGCAGACACACAACTGATAGATTGAGCACATTCTTCTCAAGAGTAACTCAAGGTCTGTTAGTAATGAAAGTGAGCCCCAAATTTGTTCAAAGAAAGGCATATAATTAATTATTTCAGCAACTAGAGATGAAAATATCTATGTATTTCTTTTCATTTCTTTTTTTTAGACTTTAGGGGGGCATGTGGCAAGTAAACATGATTATTCTGATATCAACCCTATTCTGGCAGCAGGCAAAGCCACCCTCAATTTAATCTCCAAAGGTGAGATACCAAATTGTCTTTCTGCTTTGTAAATGTTATTGGTAGTTAAGTAGAAGCTTATCACAAATCACTGACTGAAGATGATCCTTTGGTCCCAAGTCAGCAAGTATTCAATTTAGTCTCCTTGAAAAGATGAGTTCTTTGAGAGCAGGGTCTGATTTTTGCCTTTGTATGCCCTGACCTTAGCATACTGCTTGGCACAGAGGTAGCATCTGATAAATATTTGTTGAATTGTGGCATCAAACATCTTCCTGAAACTACAGACAATATATGATTGGTTCATAAATTTTGGTTCAATTATCCAATATTTGATTTTTTCCATTTTTGTCTTGCATTTACATTGCATGTAGCTATAGTTTAAACTTTGCCAAAATCTTTTTGTTGAAAAAGATATGTTAGGTGTCACTGAATTTTCTATTTTAAACTATTATTGCTTCTTCTTACTTCAAAATATCTGTTATTTTGTGGAAATAGATTAAATCCTTTCACCAATATAAATCACAACCTCTCCATGTCTTATAAAACAATCTTTATGAGTTGCTAGGGAAAAAATAAAGAAATGCAAAATCATCTGCTGGTCAGATTTCTGGCGATGAGCCTCTTTGTACAAGAGGCAACAGGCATACTCCATACATTTGCTGACCTCTACACAAAGCCTTTATGATATGCTAGGATCTGTCAAAATTATCCTTCCTGCATCACTTTCTAGAACTCAGTCACTTCCATATCCCAATAAAGCATCAGACTATGAATTTGGTGGAAAGTAAAATTTTATAATAAATTTTTAAAATTTCTAAGAGTTTCAGGGGGAGGCAATTTTTCTTGAAGGACTTTCCATTTGAGACGAAATAATATTTGCCAGGAAAATTAATTTTTTCTCTTATTTAACAATACATTGGCCTCCTTAGAGTAAAGATACATTTTTTTTAAGAAATTAAGAAACCAGATTTAACAAATACATACTACTGAGGATTGCAGAACTATTAGATTCCTTTTCTTTACCTACAAGTATTGTTTTTTAAAGGAAATTCAAAAACTTCATCTTTAGAAAGAACAGAATACTCTGTGGTTTGTTAAATTCTTCAAACAAATATCATTTTTTTCCAGCAGAAGGGAAACGGCAAATCCTCGTAGAGGAACTTTTTACTACATCTCTCAAGGAAGAGCTTCGTGATGGAGAGGTTATTTACTCTGTTGTTATTCCCCAACTCAGCAGGGTGAGCACTCTCTTCATTGATTACCTATGTCTATGCCATCACAATTGACCATTTGAAAAAATCATTAAATTAGTGCTTAGAGAATAGGTTGTTGCTCCAGCAGTAAAATCAGTTACCTCACCAGAAAGACATTTTGGTTTCTTCATAGGGAAGTGCCTTTATAGGTATTCTATTGCTTTATACTCATTTCCACAATGTGGCAATCTGCTTATAATAGGAACCTTCCGCCACTAAAGCTTGAAGTGCTATCCTGTTGGTGCTTGATAAACTTGTCACTTCTTCTACCTGTGCCTCTCCATGGCCAAGCCAGCCCAGGGTGTCCTTGAGCATGGACCTCCTTAGTCAGTTTTCCTCAGACTTTCTCTCTCATTCTTTATCTCCTCTTCAAAGTTGCCTACGCTTAACTTCCTATGACTTGTTGGGGGTAAGCTGACAGCCTGAACACTATTTGATAATCCTCAGTTAGAGATTCAGTCACTTCCTTCCCAATGCCCCTGTTGTTTGTAGGATATACTCAGAGACAACTGCCGTCACTTTCTCTACTCACTACAACAACATCCACTTAAGATGAGAATGTTTTAGCTTCTTCCTTCAAGTACGTTATCATTAACATAGAGTGTTATTTTCTTGATCCCTTTCAGTGTAAAAATTCAGATCAATGTTGTATTCTGAATATCAGTGATAGCAAGGATAACAGACATTATATTCTATGTGTTTCCCATGCCGTAGGATAACAATTAAGAGCTTTTCTTTTTTTAGTGGGAAATTATAACAGCCCAACGACAAGCACAGCATTTAGAAAATGCCTTTGCAATTGTTAATGCTGGAATGAGAGTCCAATTCAGAGAAGGAACAAACACTATTAAGGATCTTAAGATGTTCTTTGGAAGGGTTGGTCCTACCACAGTCTCAGCAAGCAAAACTTGTGAGCAGCTCATTGGCAGGTAGGTTAAAAGACATGGGGTGAAACTATCATTTTTGAATTTAAAGCAATAACTATTTTAAAATTGCATCTCTAGGGGCAGCCAGGTGGCTCAGCGAGTAAGAGCACCGGCCCCAGTGTTGGGATGACCTGGGGGATCGAATCCGGGCTCAGATACTTAGCACCACACACAGAAATAAATGGCCATGTAACCTTGAGCAAGTTACTTAACCCCAATTGCTTTAAAAAAAATTGCATCTCTTCTGTCACTTGTGCAGTATTCGAATTAGTATATTGTACTTCATTCTGTTAGGGGTCATTCATTTCAGCAGTGAAAGTATCACCTAACTGATGGGTCATAAGTTCTCTATGAATCTTGTCAACCCCAGAGTTCATTCTAAAAAAAGACAAACAAAATTAGGTTGTGTGGATGCTTTTATTTCTCTCAAACTGGCAGCATATAAGTGGAGCTGCAGTTGGAACTGAACTCGCTTTGGGGTTAGTCTGCACAGATCATAAAACCACGAAGCAAGGAAGGCCCCTGTCTCAGGAAGTCTGGCCTTTGGTCAGCCAGGATTACAGTTTTCATAAAGCAAGGAAGTACCCTTGACTCAGGATATCTATGCAAGTTTAATCCAATCTTGTGGTTGCTGACATAGCAGGAGAATTTTGGATTCACTCGAGGAGTCTTGCAGAGGATTATTGGTATGTCCGTCCAGAAGGGCTCAAATTTTCCTGTCTGAGTAGTCAGTCCAGGCTTTCAGCCTTCTTCAGTTGATGAGGGCCTCAAGTGAGTCCCACAATCTTTTTAAATTATTGTAGCCAAAAGAAAAATAATGATCTAGTAGATAATGTTCTCATGATAATTCTTTCTCAATTGGTTTTCAGAAAAAAAGGCATTCTAAATGGGAAAAGGGTGATGGGCCTTCATTTTAGGAATGGAGAACAAGGACGAAGAATTAGAGACAGATGATAGCATGGCACTAGAGACAGCTAGGTAGTACAGCAGATAATGACTTGGAGTCATAAAGACCTGAGTTCAAATCCAGGTCAGATGTGCATTAGCTGGCAAGTCACTTAACCTCTGTTTGCATCTATCAGGGTTGTTGTGAGAATCAAATGATTAACCAAATACTAGTAAATTAATTTACTGCAGTGCTTAAAGCATACAGTATAAATGTTTATTTTCTGCCCTCCTTCCCTCATTTGAGACAGGCAATTTTCCTCTGTATATTGCATTTTATATTTGCCTAATTAAGTAGATTTATGAATTATACCATCCTGCTGTTGTCTAGTTGTTTCAGTCAAGTCTGACTCTGTGATCCCGTTTGAGGTTTTCTTGGGAAAGATACTGGAGTGGTTTTCCATTTCCTTCTCCAACTCATTTTACAGATGAGGAAAGTGAAGCAAACAGGGATAAGCAGTTTGCCCACACAGCTACTAAATGTCTGAGGCCATATCTGAGCTCAAGAAGATGAGTCTTCGTGACTTCAGGCCCAGCACTCTAGCCACTACACCATCTAGCTGCCCTTTATATCATCTAGCTCTCAATTAATCTTCAAAAAATGGATAATTGTCTTTAGGGAAGGTCATATTTATAACATGAGTATAAGTGAAAAACAAGAAAATGAAAGAACTAGCACTATTCCCAGTGTAGGTTCTTCATCAGCCAAATGATGAGCTCAAAGCCATGTTATTTTATACTCAGGTTGTTATTTTATAAAATTTCACTAAACTTAAGGATCAATGTTTAGAAGCCTCTTTTGAGATATTTTATTCAATAGTGAAAAGCAAAAATCCACATGATTTTGAGGAAATACTTGTTCTTCTTCTTGTGATAAAAATCATTAATCTAATACATAGAAAACATGACAAATTAAAATTTGTCCTTTGTCAGGAGATGCTATTGGAAGATATGTAGACAGCATTGTGGAAGTTTTGAAGACACAAATGTGGAAACAAATTATAAAGTGTGTGAAGTCTAGAGATAAAAATACAGGTGTTTCTATTATTGCTCAGCATACAATGCATATTAGGTTCTATTTATTTATTTTTGTTAGGTTCTATTTTAAAAATGTATGAAGAACTATGCTTTTGTACATTGCTAAAGGGAAGATTACACATGACCATCTTGCATATGGACCAAAGTAAAAGCTATATCCTCCCCAGTAAATGATTTCTTTAATAAAAACAATGTTTTTTGGGAAAACTGTTTAAGTGTAGCCAATATCAGAACTGTTGCTTTGTCTATAACTTTAAAAAGACTGCAGGATAAAGTTATAGAGATAAACTTATACCTTTCCACATATGTCACTTGGGAAGGGAGAAGAGACCAATAGCAGAAGTCAGAAAGGAACCATAGGGAGCGAAAGTAAACGTACATCTTTCTCCTTATCACATCTCTTTGTACTCTCCCCACCACATGTGAAATTCATCGATTGTATTATTCATTGGTGGCATTCTAGCTGTATGAACCTGGGCAAGTCGCTTAACCTATCTCAGCCTCAGTTTCTTCATGTGTAAAATGATGACAATAGCATCTACCTCCCAATATGATTCTGAGGATCAAATATCATATTATTAAAGCAAAGCTTATTTGCCATTGGGGCAAAGAAGTTAGAGCTAGGAATGCATACATCTTTACAGAATGTTATCAAGATGGTTAAATCATGCAAAATCAAGACGTTTCAATAGTCTAATCTTTAAAATACTTTATAGTGAGATGGATAGTAAAAATGAATATCTTTTATACATCTTAAAGGTTTGTTGGTTATCTTATGACAAAAAGGTATCAAACTTTAATATGTAATGCATTTTTATTTAAAAACGTGTTCCGATTTAGCTGACACTTTTTTCTAATGACAAATAGTTGTCAGTATTATATTACTTAGCAGATGTTTGTGGAAAAAGGAAAACAACAGAATCTGTCTAAGATAAAGGTGACACTTTAGGAATGAGTGAGAAAAAGTAAGATGATCTTCTATTTATAAATCTGATGACCCCCTTTACCTAACCTCTCTTTCTACTATATTAGTGAAATTTATGCTATCATAAATGGACTCTCAGTAACAAATTCGTTGCTTGGTGAAGCATATTAAATTTTGGGGACATTAAAATGTTTCTTTTCAGAACATTTTGAAAGTGGAAATGAAATTATTCTCATGGCACTATGGAACAGGTAATAATTTGTTGTTATTTAGTAGTTTCAGTTGTATCCATCTTGAAGTGATTCCATTTGTGGTTTTCTTGGCAAAAGTTCTACAATAGTTTGCCAGTCTTCCTCCAACTCATTTTACAGATGAGAAATGGAAGCAAATAGAGTTAGGTGACTTGCCCAGAGTCATATGGCTAGGAAGTGTCTGAGGCCAGATTTGAATTCAGGAAGATAAGTCTTCCTGACTTCAGGCCTGACACTCTCTATCCCCTGTATTACCTAGCTGCCCTTGCTAATAATATAGTATGTCAACTATGTCCACTCTTTTCATCTAGACAATGGAATGATGAAATGTTGAGTGAAGCCTGCAGATTGGTGCTGGATGAAATTCGAATTCCACCGACAGCTGTAGGAGGCATGGTGGAATATAAAAGAACCTTGATTATCAGTTTCATTTTCAAATTCTACCTCAAAGTGCTAAGAGAACTGCATAAGTTGGTAAGCCACTTTTTCCTCTCTTGAAGTTCTTTGATATTTGTGTATGTTTTGTAAATCTAATTTGTGAAAGATTTTTTTTATAGCAGTCCTCAATAAGATTTCCTAAAAGCTAGACTTTTCTATCAGTTTTAAATTTATATTTGTACAAATATTTGTATATTTGTATAATATAATATGTTATTTTACATTACATTATATTAGTATATATACATGTGTATATATGTATGTGAATATCTATAGCTATATATTTAAATTTATATTATCAGGTCTTTGTACAATTATATAAGATTTTACAATTGTTTACTACATGCCTGACCTATAGAACCTGAGTTTAAAGTAGTTAGTTGCAGAGGATTTCTTTTTGCTTTTTTTTTTGGAGGAGGGAAGGTAGGGCAGTTGGGTTAAGTGACTTGCCCAAGGTCACACAGCTAGTAAGTGTTATGTGTCTGAGGCTGGATTTGAACTAAGGTCCTCCTGACTCTAGGGACAGTGGAGAATATTCACTGCACCACCTAGTTGCCCTCACATGATTTTTTTTTTTGCTTTTTGGAGGGCAATTGGGGTTAAGTGACTTGCCCAAGGTCACATAGCTAGTTTTTGGGTTGTGTGTGAGGCCAGATTTGAACTCAGGTCCTCCTGACTCCAGGGCTGGTGTTCTATTCAGTGCATCACCTAGCTGCCCCATCCCCACAGGATTTCTGAAGTAGAAAATGCATCCACCCTTTCAGTGCCAGCTAAAGCACATCCTTAACGAGGAAGAAAAGTTTCAAGGGTTTGGAACAGGAGCCCTTGGCCCTGAGCCCAGAGTCTGCTGGTGTAAAGGAGAAAAAGGAGCTTGGTGGTAGTAGTGCAGGGAAGAAACTTTATCAGGGGGCTACACTCATGCCTTTCCCCATATGTCATCTGGGGAAGAGAAAAGAGAAGAGTGGCAGAGATCATAAAGGAACTATTGAGGGTGAATGTGAATGTCCTTTCTCCTTCCTGCAGATCTGCTCTATTGTCTCTAGCCACAATTTGTGCAACCACCAAAAGGGAGATGCCTTAGGTTCAAAGCTGATGCAGAATATGGAACTTATAAGGCAATTTTCCTGTCTAACTTCAATATATGAGTCAGCTGAAACATTAACAATTAGACAAGTGTTGTAAGGGAGGAGGGCTGATGGTGAAAGGTTCTTAAAGAGATGAGTGGTAATGGTCAAGGATAGAGGTGAATGTGCTAACTTTAGCAAGGAAGATTCTCACTTCTTTCTCTGAGGCTGAAATGAAGGAAGAGAGTGTGCATGAGGACATTTAAAAGGTTTAAACATATAGATGAGCCTAATTCACATTGGATCTCCTTAATAGTCTTAATACAATAAGAAGGGAGGTCATCTTCTTAGCTAGGTTGGAGGGAGTGGAGTTGAGGATTTTATGAGAGAAGGTAAGATTTAGAATTTCTCACTGTGTGAATGCCATAGAGAAGTTAGGAGGAAATGTAGATTTAGGGGAACAGATATTGAGTTGTATTTTAGAAATCTTGAGTTGAAAATGTTTATGAAACACTTATTAACTGACAGGAACTGTGCTAGACATTGCAGAAGGAAAGATAGGCAAAAATCTGGTCCCTTCCCCCAAGGAGCTCACATTCTAGTGGAAGAAAACTTTCTAACAACTATGTATCTACAAGATATAGAAAGCGCAGATAATCCAAGAGAAAAGGAATTAGCAATGGGAGGGGTGAAGAAAGTTCTCTTATAGAAGGTAAGATTTAAGTTAAATCTTGAAGGAACATAGGGAAACTAGGAAACAGATAGGAGGAGGAAGAGCATTCCAGACACCAGGCAAACCTGGTGGAAAAAAACTGTCAGGAGAGAGTATAGAATTAGGTAGGCCAGCGTACTACACTGGAATGTGTATAGAGAGGGGAAAGCATAATGTGGCTAGAAGGGTATGAAGGAGCCAGGTTATAAAGAGCTTTATGTCAGCCAATGTGATCCTGGAAGAAACAAGGAGTCACTGGAGTTTAATAAGGAGTTTAACTTATTGAGACCTAGGCTTTAGAAAAATCATTTTGGCAACTGAGTGAAGGATGGATTGGAGTGAAGAGAGATTTGAGGCAGGGGAAAAAGACCAGAAGGCAAGAGTCCAGGTGAGAGTTGATAAAGTAATATAAGGAGGTAATTGTGTGAGTAGAGAAGATGAGATATATACAAGAAATGTTGTGAAGGTAGAAACAAGAAGATTTGATAACTGATTGAATGTGTGGGATAAATTAGATCAAGGATGACAGTGATGTTGTGAACCTGGGTGACTGTGAGGATGTTAGTACTCTAGACAATAATAGAGAAATACACAAATTAACACAAGATAATCTTGCAGAAAGGTAGTATAGGCTGAGGTGGGGTAGACCAGGAAAAGTTTCATTCACAAGGTGGCACTTGAGATGAGTCTTGAAGGAAATGAGTGAGTCTAAGAGGTGAAATTTTAGGAAGGAGAGTATTCTAGGAATGGGGACAGTTAGTGCAAAATCACTGAGTCAGGAAAGAGATTGAATGTTAAGAAATACTATTTCTAAGAGGAACAAGAAAGCCAGCATGGTGAATCATGAAGGGGAATGATAATAAAGACTCAAAAAAAGTAAGCCCAATTGTGAAGCACATTAAATGTCAAAGGATTAATCTTTGATCCTTTAGATAATTGAGAGCTACTCAGGTTATTTGGGTAAGGGAATGAAGAAAAACAGATGTATGCAAGAGATGTTATGGAGTAGAAACTATACCATTTATAGGAATCTCTCCCACCAACGTTAATCACTCTCCATTTTGATTAGTATTGTATAGTACAAAGTTGAATCAAGATTCAAGAAAGCTGAGGTTTGATTCTTGCTGTGATACTAGATGTATGACTATAGATAAGACACTTAAACTTTCTGACCAGTTTTCTTATGAGGAAAATGGAGATAATATTCATATACAGAATAGTTGTGAAAGTCTCACAACTCTTCCTGCCTTACATCTCAACAACTAATAAGAGGATGTATATAAAATATTTTGTAAACCTTAAAGCACTATATAAAATGTCAGTTTGGTCATTAAGTGGTACAGCCGATAGAGCCCTGAGCTCAGAATCAGGAAGACTCCTCTTCATGAATTCAAGTCCAGCCTCAGATACTAGCCTTGTAACACTGGGCAAGTCACTTAACCTTGTTTGCCTCAGTTCCTCATCTGTCAAATGAGTTGAAGAAGGAATGGCAAACTACTCCAGTATATTTGCCAAGAAAACTCCAAAATACATTGTCTGATAGGACAGAACAACAGCAACAACAAAATATCAACTACCATAATCATTACTATCATTATTTTCCTCCACTTGTGAATAGTGCCAGAGTCTTCCCTGATCATTCCTTCCCAAGGTCTTCAAAGCACTTAAGCCCATGTCAGACAAACAAACAAAAAGCACATGGTTAAGATAGTTTTCCAATGATCTATCTTAAAATGAGAAATGTTTCACACAAATAAACTCATATACTGGAACAACATTTTACCTATTTCTCATAGTTCTTTATTATGAATAATATAAGAGTGGGAATTTATCATGCTATACTGGTCATGATTAAGAAAGCATCAGGTAAAATTTTATAATCTCAAAACACATTACTGATTTACCAAAACTAAAAGACCAAGAATTCCTAATTCAAAGGTATGGTCATTCATGATCTCCTTTATCCCCCTCTCTCTTCACAATTGCTCCCACTAAAATCCATGGGCATTTAATGTTTTTGTTTTCTTTAAGAGATTGAAATTGCATGCACATGCACACACACACAGACACACACAGATACATATAGACAGACAGACAGACAGACACACACACACCTGAAATGCCAATGCAATAGTCACAGCATCCATGGCCACTATAAATTTACCTTCATGGGGCTCAGTCACAAAATATAACAGCCTCTCCATAGAGAGGACAGAAGCAAAACATTTGTTCAGACACCAGAAAACCAAATCCCTAAACCAGTAAGCTGATTCCATTATAGTAGCAAAGAAGTTAATAACATAACAGCATAGAATGCCAGACTATCCTTTAGCCTTCCCCAAAACCAATATAAGACCAATATTTACTTGCAAGCCTGTCTGTCTCCCTGGGAAGCATGCTCTCCTCCCAATTATCTAGTCTAGCTCTGATTTCCTGCTTTCTGTGGGCTCTGTTCCACCCTTTAGAAAACTCCCACCACAGGCTCCATGCTATTAAATTCAGGCTATTAAGAGAAAGAGTTTATTTTCAAAGCAGGGAAGGTCTTCAAAATCCTTTAGGCTTATTAAGGGGCAAGGAAGATCTTCAAATTCCCATTACCATTGCAAAACCACACCACGTCACACCACATATATCTCTACATATGAAGAATCAAAAGCAAGATATTACACTCTTCAAGTTTATTCTCACTTTGTCATTACTAAAGAAAGAAAATACTTCCCACCAAATAAATTAATCTCTTCACTAGCATTCATCTAATAAAAACAATCTTTCTCTTGTGAGGTTGCTTCCTATGGCTTCAGATCTCCTCCACTTATTTATTAAGACTTTCTCCCCTAGATTCTTGATCCTTGTAGAGATTTCCCCTTCTCTTATAAACCCTTTAAGTGTATTTTCATGAAGTTTCCCAAATACTAGCCTGTATCAAATGCAGAATGTATGTGGTCCATTTTCTTTGATGATCAAGTGAATAGTTTTGAGTATCTGATATCTTGAAAATGCAAATGGAAAAAATAATTCTAACTGTACCAACATATTTGCCCTAATATATTTCCCAGAAATCATGATCAGCTGTCAAAGACATGACTTTGTATTTTGTGTTTAAAATATTTAATACAATTTTCATTTGCAACTTAGCATGCAATTTGCCAATGGATTGACACAGACCATACTCCAGTTTAACTCTGTTGATGCTTGGAGAAACCTAAGAAACATTAAATGTCATCCATCCATATACAGACACCCTTTCCTTTGCCAACCCTCCTTCATTTAGACACTCTTTCTTTTTTGCATTTATGTTGATTAACCTATGATAATGGAAACTACCCAATATAAGAAATTCACTGACCTCTTCCCCTCCATTACTGTTCTTGCACAATGAGCTCTCATCTACTCCCCATTATGTTAGTTGGAGCTCATCTAGTTAAGTTCCTCTATAACTTTCTTTGACTTTGATCATTCCTTTAATCATTCTGCAACCATTTAATTAGCATCTAATTCTTATCTATTATATTTGAATTATTTCCCAATAAAAGCTTGCCATTTACCCAAAGTTCTCATTTTATCCCCAAAGAAGCAGGGCATAGTGGAAAAAATAATCAGAGTCAAAAAACTTTCTATTCTAATCCTTAGTATAAGATGTTCAATCTGCCACTTAGGAGAGACAGACAAGTTAAGTTAAAAAGGATTCACCAATCTTCCTGAAAGGAACCCCCAAAGCAAGAGTCCTTGGAACATCACAACTTTGATTTCAATTAAAAAATACTGCAATCATCCATAAAAATGTTTAATTACCAAGAAACTCCATTCATGATCAAACAAGATCTAGCTGCTTCTATCAAAAACCAGAGGAGACCTTGGAATATAACATTCAGAAATACAAGAGATGCCAGTTTTAAAACAACAATAACTTCCCATAAACCTGGGCAAAATTTAGTATGGAGAAAATGAATATTTAATGTTGTAGAGGAGTTTTAAGCAGTTCTGATGCAAAGCCCAGGGATAAGCAATATAACACAATATAAAATAAAAACACAAAAGAAACCTATAAAGATAAATCTATTTAATTACATTGGAAACAGTTGCATGATTGTGTAATGATAGCATTCTAATAGAGGGAGAAGAAACAAGAAAAAAGGATTTGGGGTGAATAGGTTCTGTTCTTGGAGTTCAAGAGAGGAAAGTAAAGGAAAATAAAATGAATACAGTGGTGTGAAAAGGAAGAAGGGGATGAACTTGCAATTTTTCATTTGGTGGGGTGTAAGAAGAATATACAATTATGGAGGAAAGAATGCGGACAGAATGGGAATTGGATGCATCTATTATTTGAAAAGTACAAATAAGGGTTAAACACAGAAGTTGATGTAGAAAAATATGAAATTCAACAAAGAAATAAGTGGTTATTAGGGAAAAGAATGTATTAAAGAATAATATAGGAGAGCATATAGTCATAAGAAAAACAAACTTCTTAATCCTGAAGCATAACCAAAAGGGGTGGGGATAAGAAAAACAAAGAACTAGAATCTATGGTAATCTTTGATCACCTCTTTGACAATTGTGGAATGGCTGAACAAATTATGGTATATGAATTTAATAGAATATTATTTCACTCTAAGAAATGATTAAAGAGATGACTTCAGAGAATCCTGGGTATGAAGTGATATAGATTAAAGTGAGTAGAACATGAAGAACAATTTATGTAAGTTCACAACATGGTAAAGAAAGACAATTCTGAAAGATTTAAGAACTCTGATCAAAGCAACAACCAACCATGTCCTATGATGAGGAATGTTACCTATCTTCTGACAGATAGGTGATGGGCACAAAGTGGAGAAACATACATTTTTGGATGTGGCTACTGTTAATTTATTTTTCCTTCTCTAAGCTTATTCATTATAGTTTTTTCTTTCCTTTTTCCGTTTTTATTTTGGGGAGGTAGGTGAGTGAATATAACCTCCCCCCCCAAAAAAGAGGGTCATTGTAACATTTTTAAAACATTCACAGAAGAGAACAGAAGGAAGTTCAGAAGGAAACAAAGACAAACAGTTCAGTGTTGAACATAATGTGTAGAATTTATGTACTAAAGAAACACAGCAAGTGATATTAAGTGGAGATTCATGGTTTCAAACAGAATCCTCTTTTTCTGTTCTGCTGTGTGCGTAAAAATACACTTTTTTTGTTGTTTAAGTTCAGAATAAAACAGACTTTCAAAAATGCAAGTTAATTTAGCACCCCTGGCCCTCAGTTTCCTCATTTGTAAAATGGAGATAAGAATAATACTTGTGCCATCTGCTACATAGGTTTGTTATGAGAATTAAGTGAGATAAGACATGTAAACACATTTCATAAAACTTAAAGTGCCATCTAAATATACACTATTATTATGCATCATTATATACCCAGGACTTAGCCAAGAGTCTAGAACCTATTAGATGCTTGAAAATGAATGCTGCACTGAAATTTTATATGGGGTCAGACAAGCAGATAGGAATAAGAGAGAGGAACAAGGAAGCAAACCAAAGATAGTCTGAGGAGACTTGCTTTGTTTTCTTGCTCCACCAAGATTTTTTGGAAGTTAGGATGGAAGGGTATCTTTAAGTGATAGTTTTCAAATTCATATTTAGCTACCCATAACCCATAATCATCATGTTTCAATTAAATAAACTTGGCTTTTTGACCAGCATGTTAGGGTGGGATGCTATGACTGGTTCTAGGGACCACTGACTATCCTCATCATACCTCTGCTCAAAGTTATCTTAAGATCAGAATTTTTTTTCAATTAAACCTATGGCTATTTCATAGCAGAACTGGCAACTGAAGCCTTGGGAATAAATGGAAAATGTCACTTTCAAAGCCACACCCTCAAACCTTGATTTTCATAAAACATTTATATGTGAAAGCATTTTTTTTCCTTTTTCAGGATCCCAGAAGGTACCCAGAAATCCCAGAAAATTCCATAAGTGCTCTGGAAGAGTTTCCCATCAGGGCTCCACAGGGAATACAAATGTTCCAGGTTGGTTGCTTCATTTAATTTGAAAACAGAGAGGAAGCTTCACTCCTGAGGCTGTCAGGCAGCAGATCTTCTCCATGCCTTCTCCCCATTTTCAACAAGCACATTTCTTGTTAGGGACTCTTCTGGAGCCAGGTAAGTTTGATTGCTGTCATCTACATGTGACTTTCTCAGTTCTTGCTCCATGCTTTACATAAGGAAACTTTAGCTGAATATCTAATTTGAGACATTTGTCAAAAATGCTTTGTTTTTTTCTACTATTTCATGTTTCTCCTTTAACATCAGATGCAAATCTCATTTCTAGGAAGTTTGCCTTGATTAATCTCATTCCACTCTGATCACTCTAACAGTGGATTAACATTTTTTTTCATTTAACAGTGTGTAGATCCCCACCAACCTCCCCAAGATCCAGTTGGACATCCAATCATGCACCAGTCAGGGCTTAAACATGCCACTGGGGAAGCTGTCTATAATGTTGACCTACCCCGAGTGGATGAAGAACTTCTCCTGGCTGTAGTGACTAGCTCCAGAGCTCATGCAAAAATCTTGTGAGTAAAGAAAAACAAACATCCTGCAAAATTACTGAACAAATTAAGGCAAAACTATAAAGAAATCTGTGACTCAGCAGGAAAAATATCTGCTCAATAATGATGCCAACCAATGGGGAGGGAGAGAAAGGATAGGACCTAGTGTGCCTGAAGGACAACATAGTGGTTATGAAGATATTACAATATATTATAAGTGATTTCACAAGTGCATAGTGGTTTCTCTTTCTTATTTGAAATGACTTAAAATGTACTGCACTAAAAATGTACTATAATTAACTTTGCAGCAACTATGTGATTCTCTGATCCCACAGTACCCAGGAGTGTGCTAAAGCCAACTTTTCTTGGCTTTGCAAGATGATAGTTAAATGTTCAGTGTGAGCCCTTACACTTGAGAAATTGGAAAGTAATATAAATAGGGTGTGATTTAAAAAAAAATTTTCTAGACTTAAGATGATGGAGAAAATGTTAATACTGGCAGATTAAACTTAAAGGTATTTTGTGAATACATTTTTTTGGGGGGGAGAAAAGTTGTTAACTTTTTACCAACACACCCCTGTCTGCTGTGCCCCATTCCCTTCCTCCCACCATGATTTCATCATAGTTTCTATTAAAATTCCACCTTCTTTTGTAGCTTTTGTAGTTGTCCCCCACCTCTCCAAATTCCAGTGCCTTCCCTTATTTCTTTTTTATCTTGTACATAGCTTGATTTGTGTATATTAATTTGCATGTTGTTTCCCCATTATATTTTCACCTCCTTGAGGGCAGGGACTGTTTTTTGCCTTTCTTTCTTTTCTTTTCTTTTTTTTTTTTAAGCATCTCCAGTGTTTAACACAGTGCCTGGAAAATAGAAGGCACTTGATAATATTTACAAGTTGATTGATTGATCATTACCTTTCCCTAGTAACCTGAATGACTTAGGCTACTGGTATCTTTAGGTAGTTTCTTGCTACTATCATCTGTCTTTTAAGAACCGATATCCAACTTGATTTGCTAGACAGGATAGAGACATTTCTTCTTTCCATTCTTACCTTATTTTCTACTTTCCTCCTTTTTTCTCTGACTGGTCTCTTACTTCTACCATTTTTCTTTTTTCCAAATGCTTTATTAACTTCTGGTTTACATAATTGATTTCCCCCATATTTTGAGTTACAAATTTTCTCCCTGTTTTTCCCCTACCCACCGCCCTAGAATAGCAGTCCCACAGTATATCCCCTCCTCCAATCTTCTCTCTCCCATATCTTCTCCCATACCCTCTTCGACTTTTCCAGTAGGGCCTGGTGGATCTCTATGCCCCAGTGCCTGTATATCTTATTTCCCAATTACATGTAAAATAGTATTAATAATAGTATATATATATGTATATATATATATATATATTTAAACATTTGATTTTAAAACTTTGAATTCCAGATTCACTCCCTTCCTCCCTTGTCACTGACCCTTACTGGGAAAATAAGCAATTCAGTTTAGGTTGTACATGTGTAGCTATGCAAAACATTACCATAGTAGATATATTGTAAAAGACTGACTATATTTCCCTCCCTCCTATCCCACCTCCCACTTGTTCTATTCTCTACTTTGATCCCATCCCTATTCAAAAGTGGGTGCTTCCAACTTCCCTCTCCCCCAGCCTGGCCTCCCTTCCACCATTCCCTTTCTACTCCCCTTCCCCCCTACTCTCTTGTAGGGTGAGATACCCTATTTAGTGTATATGTCATTCCCTCCCTGAGTCAAATTCAATGAGAATAAGGTTGACCCATTCCCTTTTGCCTTCCTGTTCTTCCCCTCCATTGTAACAATTTTCCCTTGCCTCTTCTATATGAGATAGTTTACCCCATTCTGTCTCTCCCCATCTCCTCTCATTATATTCCTCTCTTACCTCTTAATTTCACCTTTTAAGTATCATCCCTTCCTATTAAATTGTTCCTGTGCCCTCTATCTATGTATACCTGTAAACATATACATTCACATATGTATTCATTTGCCCATATACCCTCCTATATAGACATGTGTATATATATATTCCCTTCAACTATTTTCATACTGAGAAGCATTTCATCAGTTACAATTATCATTTTTCCATGTAGGAATGTAAATAGTTCAACTTTGATAAGTTCCTTATGATTTCTTTTCCCTGTTTATCTTCCCATGCTTTTCTTGCTTCTTGTATCTGAATGTCAAATTCAATTCTGGTTTTTTCATCAGGAATACTTAAAAGTCCTCTATTCCACTGAATGAACATATTTTCCCCTGAAATATGATACTCAGTTTTGCTGGGTAGGTGATTCTTGGTTTTAATCCCAGATCCTTTGAACTCTGGAATATCATATTCCAAGCCCTTCAATCCCTCAGTGTAGAAGCTGCCAGATCCTGAGTTATCCTGATTGTGTTTCCACAATATTCAAATTGTTTCTTCCTAACTGCTTGTATTATTCTCTCCTTGATCTGGGAATTCTGGAACCTGGCTGTAATGTTCCTAGGAGTTTTCTTTTTGGGATCTTTTTCAGGAGGTGATGGGTGGATTCTTTCAACCTCTATTTTGCCCTCTGGTTCTGAAACATCAGGGCAGTTTTCCTTGAGAATTTCTTGGAGGATGATTTCTAGGTTCTTTCTTTGATCATGGCTTTCAGGTAGTCCAATAATTTTTAAATGATCTCTCCTGGATCTATTTTCCAGGTCAGTGGTTTTTCCCATGAGATATTTCACATTGCTTTCTATTCTTTCATTTGTTTGGATCTGTTTAACAGCATCTTGATTTCTCATAAAGTCTCTAGCTTCCATTTGCTCCAATCTAATTCTGAAAGAATGATTCTCTTCAGTGAGCTTTTGAGATTCTGTTTCCATCTGGCAAATTCGGCTTTTTAAGGCATTCTTCTCCTTATTGCCTTTTTGAGCCTCTTTTGCCATTTGAGTTACTCTATTTTTCAAGGTGTTATTTTCCTCAGTCAGGCTGTTGACTCTCTTTTCATAATTTTCTTTCATTGTTTTCATTTTTCTTCCCAATTTTTCCTCCACTTCTCTTTTTTGATTCTTAAGGTCCTCTATGGCTTGCAACCAGCTTGTATTTTCCTTTGAAGCTGGAGTTCTTCTTGGAGTTTGAAGTGCAGGAGTTCTGACTTCACTGTCTTCCTCCTGTTCCATGTTTTGATCATTTTTGTTGCCAAAATAGAAGTGTAAATTTGGGTTGCTATGTTTATTTTGTTTCCTTTGCCTACTCATGTCACCATTTAATCACTTGACCCCTGGGCTTTTTGCCACAGTAGGACTCTGCCACCAGACAGGGGAGCTTTCATCCTAAATGATGGGGTTTTCTCAGCTGCTTAAGGTATTAGTTGGGTGCCCTTTCTGAAGCCTCCATCCACTCTGGCAAGCTGGTTACACCCCCCCAGGACCTCCACCCTAGACTGCAATCCAGATCCAAGCAGGTTAAAGTAAGAGCGATTACCCCTGAGACTGGTTGCTTGGTCCCCCTACACTCTGCAGACCAGGAGCTGAAGCTGCCACATGGGGGTGGCTGGACAGCTGCAGCGTCTCAGAGGCTTCTTACCCCTGGGGCAAAAGCTGACCACACTCCCAACTACTTGATCCCAAAGTCCACACTGCACTGACCTCTCACTTTGTCCTTAGCATCTATGTGTTGATAATTCTGGAAACTGCCACAGCTGCTGTTGATCTGAAGTCCCTTCAGCCAGTGGTTGGTTAGACCCACCCTTGGGCTAAAACCTCTGGCTCTCTTGCTTCCTTGGGACTGGGGTTGGCTTCCAGAGCGCTGTGCTGGCCGCTTGCTGCTGGCCTGCTGGACTGTCCTCAGTGGGAGGTTAGCTTCTCTGTGTCATTTTGTGGGTTCTGTAGCTTTAAAGTTTGTTCAGAGCCCCCTTTTACATGAATTGGGGGAGGTAGAACCCAGAGCCCCACGGAAATCCTGTTTCTACTCCGCCATCTTGACTTCACCTCCCTACTTTTTTTCTTCCAGCATCAACTAGACCAATTTTTCTGAGCTAGCTATCAGATTAGATACTGGGTCAATAAATAATAGACTTGGTTTGATAAATGTGCCTCAACTTTTCCTTAATCTGTCTTTAGCTTTGACAGTGCTTGCCTAGAGGTCTGATGGAAGTATTCTCTTTCCTATTTCAAACTACACCTCAAATGATACTTTTATCTGACTTTCTAGCCTATAAAGAATGAACTTAGAGTTACCTCCTTTGTCTTAGAACCTATAAATAAGGAAAATTTTACTTCTTTGGACTTGGAAATTTTCAATTTGGGCTTTGAATTTTTTGTACTGATGTTTTTGTCACCTGCTACAGCTTCCTAGAGATGCCAATGTCTCAAGTCTTGGAAATTCTTTCTTGCTCTTCTCTTTGTTGAATGAGCCTTCCCTCATTTGAGGATTAGGTGGACGGGGCATTGGAGAACTTCTTGAATAGCTGAGAATTGGAATGAAGTAGAAATAGTGTAAGATTCAAGAATGGGAACCAAGTGAGAAGTCAGAAGCTCCCAAAGTGAAAGCCAGCATCAGATGCAGTGGCAGTAGCTGACAGGGACTTATTATGAAGCAAGAACTTTCAGACTGCAAAGGTTCAGTATCACACATGCTGTGTTTTGCTAGACAGTAACCTAAATTTGTTCCACTTACTGACTTCTTCAAAAGTACAGACTTCAAGCAGACCCTACCTTCCTTCCAACCCACCCAAATTCACTTCCCAGAACAGTTCACACTACCACCACCTGCTACATTAAAGAGGAGACTGTGTCAGTGGAATTGGCAGACTGACTTTCATGACTTGGGTCTTTCCTAGACATTTTTAAGATTGCTGGTTTTGCAATGTGAAACAGTTATTAGCACACATCTCCAATTCAGTCTTAAGGTCAAAGTCATGGCATCATAATCTGTATTGTTAATCCTAATATTTTTCTTCCAAGGTCAATTGATGTTTCAGAGGCCCTTGAATTTCCAGGTGTTGTTGATGTTATAACTGCCAAAGATGTCCCAGGAGAAAATAACATTGATGGAGAGATAATATATGCAGAAAATGAGGTATACTATATGTTATACTATATGTTCCAGGACCAATGAGAACTTCATATTTGATTGATTATTTCATGTGTGATTTACTATTCTAAATATTCTACCTTGAGTCTGGAAGAGACATTGGTTTCTGTGCAGCTATCATATGGTCTATGTACATCATATACAGATACTTATAGGCTGAAATCCTATGCTTGAGTCCTAGCTCTAGCACAACAGGAGACCTCTTACTTTTACTATTTGTGTGCCCAGTTTAACATAGTACTTTGTATATAGTAAGCACTTAATAACTGTTTTATTTATTTTGTTGTTGGTTCATTTACTAATTCATTCACTTACCACCTGTGCAACCTTAGGAAAATTACTTTATCTCCCTAAGATTCTGTTTCCTTAGCTGCAAAATGAATATAGTAATAATTTTTTGCTATTTAACTCACAGTTGTTGTGGGAATCCCACAAAATAATGTAAGGAAACTAAGTTTTTTTCTGAATGAGTGTGGGTCAGTGGAAAAGTATTGAATTTGGAGTAAGAAAATTTTGGTTCCGAGCATGCCTCTGGTCCTTACTACTTGTACGATTATAAGCAAGGCATCCTAGATGTCAATTTTCTAATCTGCAAAATGAGGAAGTTGTACTAAATGATAGCTGTGATCTTTGCCAGTTCTGAATTTATAAACTAATTTTTTCTCTAGTGATAAGGAATAATAGCTAACATTTATATAGTGCTTACTGTGTACTGGGTACTATGCTAAGTACTTTATAAGCCTGGGAGGTAACAATAATTATAGTAGCTAACATTTATATAATGCTTACTGTATGATAACCACAGTGGTGAAGTAGATAGAGTGCTGGGTCAAGGGTCAGGGAGACTCATCTTCCTGAGTTCAAATCTGGCCTCAGATGCCTACTGACTTTTGACCATGGGTAAGTTATTTAACCCTGTTTGCCTCAGTTCCTCATCTGTAAAAATGAGGTAGAGAAGGAAATAGCAAGTTATTTCAATATCTTTGCCACAAAAACACCAAATATGGTCACGAAGAGTCAGGCTGAACTGAAATGATGGAGGAAAAACAACATGTGCTAAGAACTTTATAATTATTATCTCAGTTGATTCTCATAACAACCATGGGAGGTAGATGCTATTCTTGTTTTCAGTTAACATATGAGGGAGCTGAGGCAAACAGGGTTAAGTGACTTGCCCAGGGTCATATGGTTAGTAAGTGTCTGAGATTTAAACTCCTTCCTAACCTCAGGTCTGATGTTCAATACACTGTACCGTCTAGTTTTCCTGTGTTTTACAGGAAATAGGATAAACTCTTGTCATCATAGTTTAAAATTTATGGTGACCATTCTCATGATTCATAGATAATATTTGGTTGCATTATAGGTGATTTGCGTGGGTCAGATTGTCTGTGCTGTGGCTGCAGATACATATTCCCATGCAAAGCAAGCAGCTGAGAAAGTGAAGGTTATTTATGAAGATGTGGAACCACAGATCATAACTATAGAGGTAATCATACTATTTCCTAATCTTTCTTGTAAGAAGAATGCAGCTTTTTTTCAGAAATTTACATACGATGTCACAAGCTACCCATATTCAGGCTTAATTTATATACATTCTGTGAATCCTTCCCTGCCTAATTTCCTGTTTTGTGTTCCATTCATTTATCTACTGGGCCCCATAGAATTAAAGAAAATTAAATTAAAATTAAACTGTGCCCCTCCTGATAGTACCTGGATTGTTCTTTGGTAATCTTTTGCTAAGAACTGGAGACTGATTGTAGGATATGACTGCCCTTAGATTTATTCATGTCAGGATGCATATTTGTGTGTGTGTGTACACATATATGTATCTGTGTATATATATATATGCATTTATCTATAAATATATGATCATACATAGGAGAAAGGCTTCCACTCAATGGAAAACCAGAGTACTACAGAGATTTAAAAAATGAGCTCTAGGCCCCTCATATTTTGTTTTCTTTCTTTTTGCAAGACAATTGGGGCTAAGTGACTTGCCCAGGGTCACACAGCTAGTAAGTGTCTGAGTTCAGATTTGAACTCAGATCCTCCTGCCTCCAAGGCTGGTGTTCCATATACTGTGCTACCTAGTGGATCCTTCATATTTTCGTAAATGGCACTTCAAATACTCATCAGAGACTGCTAGGTCATACAGTTGGATTTGAAGATGGGAAGACTTCAGTTCAAATCTGGCTCCAGAATTTAGTAGTTTGTGACCTTGGGTCTTGACTCTTTTCAGTTTCAGTTTAATTGTCTGTAAAATGGGAGTAATAAATGGTAATAAATTAAAAAATGGGGATAGGTAACAGCACCTACCTTACAAAGTCAATGTTAAGTTCAGATTCAATAACATGGAAAGCTCTTTGTGAAACTTGAAGTGTTAATATAAACACTGCCTGTTATTTTCAGAGTTATAATTAGGATAGGGAAGGTAGGACTTTTACTCCAGCAGATGAGGTAGAGGCTCATTCAGCACCTTCCTGGTGGCAGTTTGACTTCCAGAAGCCAAGAAGTCCCTGGTTTTATTCACTAGTGCCCTTTAACCGCGCTGAAGCAGGAGTATACACTCCCTCGTCTCCACTCCATTGCCTCCTCATCCACTAGCACTATGTCACTCTTGCTCAGCCCTTCCTCCATAACAGGATGCTCTTCCTCCCCTGGTAGCTCATGCCTGCCTCATCCAATGGATGCACTTCTTTATCTATCCACTTCCTCCCCTGCTAGTAGAAGTTTATTTCTACGTGTCTCCTGCTTTGCTGGCAGTCTCGCCCAGTGGAGTCTTTATTCTTCCTGCTGACCTCTGCCTTGGTGGCAATGTTGGCCTTTTCCTTTTAAAGTACAGTTGGGTAGACTATAGTAGTCTAGTCGCTGATTCCTGTGATATATGAAAAAGCAGAAATTATAGAAGTGGGTTGCCTATGGGCCCCAAGTCCAGGTTACAGCTTTAGTGGTAGGGGATCAAAGAGGCTTGTTTCATTTGAAATTTTCTGTGCCCAATGTGAAGTTTACTGTCTGGCTCTATGGAAAGATGGTGCTTTACAGGGAGGAATATTTCCACTATACCTTGCTATCATTGGTTCTTTGCAGTCAAAAACCAGAAGAAGCTTCCCAGATTCCAGAGTGATGGTGAGGAGCATCACACTGTCTTCTAGCCTTCTTTTCTACTCTACTCTAGCACCTTGAAAGTGGCCCCACCTTGAGTAATTCATGGTGCAAATATAATACCTATCTATCACTAGTTGTTATCAAGCTCAAGACTGCAGGGATTCTTGACCTGGATTTCACAGACCCCTTTTGGAGTCTGCAGACAGTTTTCATTGGGGGTCAAGGAACTAATATGGGAAAAATTAGATCTCATTTCACTGTTAACTGAAATTTTGTATTTTCTTCAATTATGAATTAAAAAAAATTCTCAGTAATTATCCATAAGTTCTCTGGATTGCAAAAGGATTCATGACACAAAAAGGGTCAAGAACCCCTCTTGTAAAAAATGCTAGTACAAATGACATTGCTATAAGGTAGGGTCCAGAATTGCAGAGAGCTTCAATGACACTATATTGATCATGGTAGACAGCCCTAAGCATACAATGGAGTACACAGAATCAACTATTCAACTACAGCATAAATTTATAGATTGAAGGGACTTCAAAGGGGAGTTTGATTAACTTTTTCATTTTTAAACATGAAGAAACTCCAAGAAGATTAAATGACTTTCCTAGAGACAGACAGACAGACAGACAGACAGACAGGAGAGAGTGAGACAGAGGGAGAGAGAGAGAGAGAGAGAGAGAGAGAGAGAGAGAGAGGCAGAATCTAAACCTATATTTTTTAGTTCCGAAGCCATTACTTTTCCCACTGTTTCCCACTGCCTCCTTAGATAAATGGAAATGTAAAGCTTTACACAATTATTATTGTAAAGACTACCTTGAAGCCTGCTGGATTTTTGGTATCTCTGTTAAATAGCAGGACTCATGAAATCTTTATGGATTTTGATAACTACCAGACACATCTCAAGTGACTGTGCAAATCATGAGGGAAAAAAGGAATACACCCAGGTTATGAACCTCTCTCCTACAGGAAAGAGTGAGAGAGTGATGCAGGCTGTGGTGAAGATGGTCTGAGCATGAATATCTGAGAGAATGAGTTGATTCATGCCAGAGAAAATAAGGAACTGAAAGTGTAAGACTAGGAGTAAAAGGCCAGGAGAGGACGAAAAACAGCAAGGGAAGGTCTATTGGCACTTGGTGTAGTATGCATACCAGTGGAAACAGTGGTGATAAGGGGAGGCAAAATTAGATTCTGTGACATGCAGCTCATCTGAATCATGGGTTTTCCAAATTTCATCCACTTCTTTTGGGAAGAGATTACCTGAGGTGCAGTGGGCCACCGCTAGGTGACCTAGTGTAAAGCCAAGCACAAGAAGCTTTCCAGAGAACTGCTGCTGTGAAAAGCTTTCAAGGTTCTCATTACACAATATAGTGAACTTTCTATTTATTCAGTAACAACTCAGAGTAAAACATTCACAGAAAATCAAAATACAGCATTCACCATGTCACAACTTATCCCTAAAATGGCCACGTAGTTTTCACCAAAGTGGTAACATAGTTTTAAACAAAGTACATTCATTTAGTAACTCAATCATTTAATACCTCCTTTAATTCAATCATAAACTACAAAGGTCAAAGTCCTCTACCAACAGGGTGCAATCAAGTTACAATATCATCAGTCACTACTCAGTACCCTCTTACAAAGGCCATCTACCCCTAGGTCACAACTAAGTTACAATTTCATCAGACAGCATTAAATACCCAAAGAGAGTTCTTTTCATCATGACTCGAGGCAGGCTCTCAGCTTCCATTGTTCCTCCTCCATGGTCCCAGCTACTGCCCAAATCTAACCACCTAAGTTCAAAATCAGACAGCTCCCAGTTCCTTGTCCAGCTCTCCATGTAGGTCCTGTTCCAGACTGAAGCTCACAGTGTCCAGTCCACCTCAAGTCCTTCACAGTTTCTGTTCTTGGGAAGAGAAAACTTAACAGAGCCACAACAGTATCTACACACATCAAGTTTAGCAGAATTACCACAATATTCACACAAATGGTTGGCACTATCATCTCAATTCACTTTCTGCCTGTGAAATCAACATAGACCCCAAACAGACAGACAAAATACCGACACCATATTCATACTTCTTCTGGCAGTGCCGGCTGGCCCTTGGAAGTCTTCGGCAGCTCTGGCTGGTTCTTGGAAGCTCTCAACAGGAATTTGGCTGGCTCTCAGAAGAAGCTCCACCACCACAAGTTCTGTTCTCAAAATCAAAATCACTTTCTCCACCTCTGTTCTTAAAATCAAAATCACTTTCTTCAGCCTCCATGCAGCTTGCTCCAAGAAATTCTGTTTCAGTTCTCCATTCTCATTTCTCTTCTCAGTTCTTCTCAATTCTCAGTTTAGTCTTCAGTCTAGCAGTAGCATCCCAGCCTCCAGATGCTTGCTGAGAAATTCTGACTTTCCAGCTTGTGTTTTTCCTTATAAGGTATTAACTCCTCCGTGTTCCATCCCCTTCCTGTTACATCAGCAACAGGAGTTTATATCTTCTTTTTCTTAACAGGGGCTTGATATAATTAACTTGAAACTAAGTGCTAAGTACCTGTTAGCTTGCAAATAAAAAGGGATCTTCAAATTACATTACTATTACACCTAGGACATAGGATATTTGTGATTTTTAATGACAATAGCTCCTTGAGAATAGGTATCAATTTCTTACATAATCTTTCAAATCATCTTCCCAGAGTAAGTACTCAATAAACCCATGGAATGAGTAAATGAAGTAAATGATGTTTATGAACCAATCCAAATCATACTTTTGTTTACTTTTTTGTCACTGAAATAGGTCTGTGGGGAAGGACAGCTAACAATGATATTAAAACTCCTCTGAAAAATATTAGTATGTCCTTTTATTGTTCTCTCCACAGGATGCCATAAAATACAATTCCTTTTTTTTTAAAGAGAAGAAAATAGAAAAAGGAAATATAGACCGAGCATTTTACTATGTAGATGAAATAATTGAAGGTAAGTTCTTCTTTATCTGGGATGGGGAACTTGCAAGTGTTCTTCAGAGAGGTAGCAATGTGAACTGTGAATTCAGAGAGAGACTGGATCTGGATATATCAATCTGTATGTAAAAGGTATAGAAATGATCATTGAAACCATGTGATCTGGGTACTGAGAGGAAACAGAGAAAGGCTCAGGACAAATTTTGGTCAGATATTCATGAACGGGAAAGTGGGAGATACCAGTACAATGCATAACATGGGGGCAGGAAAGGAGATGAAGAAGCAGTCTTATTGGTAGGAGAACCAGAAGACAGATCCATCATGAAATCCAAGAGGAATGATGGCCAACAATGTTCAATGCAATTTTTTAAAGTCTAGGAATGTAATTTAATGTTATGCAAGAAGCTTAAGAATTGTGAAACTCTGCTAATTAATATTAACAATTGTTTTTCAAATTATTTTCTTAAGCATATAGAGGTTAAGCAATAGGCCCAGGGTTACACATCTAGTATATATGTAAGAGAAAGATTTTGATCCCTGGTCTTCCTGACTCCCAAACCAAGACTTTATCCACTATGCCAAACTGGCTTAATAAACAAATATAATGTGAGGAACTAACTATATAATTCAATTTATTAATATTGTGATATTTAGAAAGTGATTTTTATCATGATATGTAAGGAAAGTGTTATACCCATTCAATAGTTGAAGAAACTGAAGTTCTAAAAGAAAAAAAAAGCTTAAACATACTTATAGAGCTAATAATTCACAGAGCTAATGAACTCAGAACTCCTGATGCTATTAAGTGTCCCTTCTGCTTTATTACGTTGCCTCTCATCATAACTATCAAATACTATCCAAAATTCCCTGATTCAATGGTTTGTCAGATTCTAGCTAGAAATTCATGAAATAGACTTAGAGGTTTTATAGACCCCCCAGTCATACTCACTTTGACATCTTTCTCTCCAAAGAAGATGTGTATGAAAGAATATATATGAGAGTTTGGTTAGGACGCGAAATATAGACTGACAATCACTGTTGGACTTTCCCCTTAGATTTTTATGGTCTAGAGAAAAAAAAGCCTTTGGGATACAGATATTTTTGTTTTGTCTCCTTGCAAGAGACAATCAACACTCCCCCCATTCAAAAGTGTCATTATTTTTCAGTGAATACAGTTCAAATATATCCTAAAAGTCAAGGAAATGGAGGTTTAGTTATTTCTGTATCCTCTGATCAAAACATCTAATTCCTAAAAAAATGCCTTCTGACAGTTATTTTCTAGACAACCATATGGCATAATAGAGTAAATAAATCTAATTTATATAAATATGTATATGTGTGTATGCATATGTATGTGTATATATATAAACATCCACACATGTGTACATGTGTATATATGTGTGTATATAGCTATATCTATATATATCTATATATATATAGATATATATATATATATATCTCCAACCTAATGTCCCTACAACTTGAGGCCCTGCCAGTGTTGTGGACAGCTTGTCCACAGTTCAGGAAGACCTTGAAAATCAGTTCGTCACGTCCATTTTTCTGAGCAATGTGGAAATTATAATGGCAGGATTAGTATTGGTGCTCTCTCTCTCTCTCTCTCTGTATATATATATATATATATATATATATATATATATATATATGTGAGTGTGTGTGTGTGTACATATACATATATATGAAAAATGAAAAGTTTGGCATTACTTCAGTCCTTTTCCCTAGGGATAATGTCCTAGAAGAAAAATATATGTGGTTTGAGGCTTCTTAAATTCTTGTTCCTACTTTAGATATTATCTTCATTCATCTGGATGTGCTATTCCTAACCAGTAAAGATATCAGTGACATGGATTAAATGTCATTTTCTTTTTTGCTTGTGTTGGCCTTAGGAAAAAAAAAACTTTAAAGTCAATAATAAAAACTAAAACAGACCAATATATTCTAAAGCTAAGATTCAGCATCCCTCCTATCCATAAAATTGATGAGCTAAAACCCCAGAGGGTGAAAGGAGAATCTACTGGCCAATTTGATAATATTCCTTAATGACCAAAGTATGTAAAAAATATCTAACTCCCTCTATCCCAAAGCTATGCCCACTGATTCAGATAGCCTAAAAATCTACCAATTGTCTGACAGAGAGGGGAGGGACTTTGGGTGCAGATTGGGACATATGCGTCTTGGATGTGGCCAAAATAGGAATTTGTTTAGGGTTTTGTTTTATCTTTTTTAACTGAAGATATAGGAAGAGAAAATAAATTTTTGTTAATTGAACAAATTTATCTTAAAAAAAACTTATGTAACATCTTTGAGTAGTTAGGATCATAGGATTATAAACATGCAACTCAACCTAGCTTTGGTCCCTTTTAAAGGAAATCGGGAATATAGGCAAACTAGGAAGAGCTAGAATATTATACCAAACATAAAAGTGTGTGTATTAAACTCCATTATAATGCTGTCTTTGCATTCATATTATGAAGTGCTTTGAAAAAGAAAAGGAATTAAGCAAACAACATTGTCAAAAATTAGAATGAATTATACTGAAAGGAAATGCATCCTGGTTCTGGGATTAATTTTACCTAAATAGGACTTAACTCCTATGAATACACAAGTACTCTACAAGTATTGTAAATATATGACAATAAAAGTTCCTTCTTGGTTAAGTAGGCCTAAGTTGATATTTATGGTGAAATGCTTTAACACAATGGAGAATAAAATATCCACAGTATGACTGAATAGCAGTCCTAAAAGTCCATATAGTAAACATAATGTGAAAAGCAAGATTTTGTATGTATCCCAGGAGAGGAGTGTGAGTCCCATAACTATCTCAATTTCAAAAACCAGATCTGAATATAACTAGAATTATAATTATAGATCAGCAGCATTAATATCTGAATGTTTTAGAAAAAGGATTTGATCAATTCTAAAGAAATTACAGGAGAATATTTATAAGAAAAGGAGAAGAAAGATTATAGAGATTTTCTCAGTTTGTATAAAAGTTACCAATACAGAGAAAAAAAATGATAAATTCTCAGTGAAGTATTTCTAGTCTGACCAAGTCTACCAAAAACTTTTTTAAAAGTTAGAGAGGTTAAGTTCTCATCAAACATGGTAGAGATGTGATGAACAGTTTGTATGAAAATTTCTTAATCTTTTTTTTTGTGTGAAATGGTCCCCCTTTGGCAATCTAAAGTATATGGACCTCTTTTTAGAATAATGATTTGAAATGCATAAAATGAAATAAAAATATAGAAGTATAAAGGAAATCAATCACAACTAAAGTGCAAAATTTTCCCACATGAGTTCACAAACATCTCTGAAATAACTACAAACCTCTTTGGGGTTCATGGTTAACCTGGTTTTAACCAGGTTAAGAATCCCCCTGTTTACATTGATTCATAGAAGGTTAGAGCTAGAAAGAATCTCAGAAATCATCTAGACCCATATCTTCATTTTATAGATAGGAAAACTGAGGCACAGAGAGGCTCTTTCTTTTGTCCCAGATCAGAAAGCTAGTTAAAGATAGAATCAGGAGTAGAATATATGTTTAAATCACAAGAAATAAAACAACCATGTAAGCTAACATAGATTTCTCTGTATAGGATGAAAATAATAAATGATTATTACCCAGTAAAGATTTTCCTTTATGTTCCTTCTGGTTATAATAGGTGAAATCCATGTTGAAGGACAAGAACATTTTTATATGGAAACACAAAGTGTCCTGGTATACCCAACAGGAGAAGATGAAGAAATGGTGATACATACAGGAACTCAGTATCCAACCCATGTTCAGGTAAAATGGAACATTTTCAGAGTTATGTCTTCTTCCCTCTTTGGGGCCATGACATAAGTTTGTTATTTGGTGAATCCCCCACAGTATCATCATAGACATGGCATAAGGGTTCTCTGGTCTTTAGATACCACATCATCATCTTCTTTTCTAGTATACTGGCTACTGATAACATTCAGGATATTAAAAAAATAAATGAAAATATGACAGGAGTTTCCTTAAAAAACTTTCAAAACAATTAGAACATTTCCTACATTCCTAAATCCCAGAACTAGGTTTTATATCTCTCTAAGAACTGAATTATATATCAGCTAAGTTAAAGAAAACAAATCATAAAATTTGCATTATTGTTTGAAAGATCCTTTTTCAAATATTGGTTTGATTGTTGTATATAACTTTCCTGCATTAGCCAATTATGTATATGTGAAAATATGACATATGAACTTGACTTAGGATTTTAGACCAACTTTATTTGGTATAGCAATCTGAATCATTCTGTTTTATGAGATGTAATAATGTTGATTCAATAACAGAAGAAAACACTACCACCAGATTAATTTCCTCTCAAACAGGCATTTGTTTCATTTCATTTTATGAAAAAGCAGAAGTGGCAAAAATAATTGTAGCTGCTGCTGATAATTATGCCTTCAAGGAAATCCTACTAATATTTTCACTACATATTAAATTTTAGACCTATACAAATGAAGAGAATCAGGAAAATAAATACACTGGACACAACAATATAAATGAAAAGAATGACAACTACAAAAGTGAATCTGAATACTGTGAAAACTTAAATACCAAGCTTAATACCAAATAATTAATATGAGAAGATGTATTTTCCATATTAGCAGAGGTTGTGAGCCCTGGGTGATAAACACTACAAATTAGGTCAGACATTTTTGACGTGTTGGTTGGTTTTCCTGAAATGAAAATTTTCAGCCTTTACTCCAGAATTAAATAGCACATAGATTGAACTTTCAGTAATAGTTAAGATTTCTAATTCATCTTTATTGTAGATCAGCTTATTGGCTTATTTTAATGAATTAATTTATTTCACTTGGCAAAAATATTATATATACAGCCCTAGTCTCTTTCCTGAGCCTTAATTCCATATCATCAGTTTCTTTTTGGTTATCTCAAACTAGATGCACCATAGGTGTCCCAAATTCAAATGTTTGCCTCTTCCTAACTTCCCTATTCTTTAGGGCACTAACATCCTCAGTTACCCAGGTTCACAACCTTGATGTCATACTCAAATGTTTACTCACATTCACACCATATAGACAATTTATATCTAATGTGTTGCCAAGATTTATAGTTCTTACCTTCACATTTCTAGTCCATGCCGCCCCCCCCCCTCTTTTGGCACTCACACAGCCTCAGCCCTGGTTCTTTACTTCATGCCTGGACTATTGCCACCGCCTTCCGATTGGTCTTCCTACTGAGTTTCCCCATACTCCAGTCAATCCTCCATTCAGCTCACAAAGTGATTATCCTAAAGTTCGGGTCTGAAAATGTCTTCCCCATCCAGGCACCACCACCAATAATTTCCAGTGACTACCTCTTATCTCCAAAATCAAATGTAATACGCTCTATTTGACATTTAAGGACTTTCATAGTATGGCTCCTTTTTATAATCCAGTATCTTTGGCTGATCCTTGAACAGGACAGACTACATCTCTTAACTCTACCTTTTCTCTGACCATTTGTCATGCTTAGCATACTCTCCCTCCTCACTTCCATTTAGTTTCCCTGAATTCCTTTAAGACAGCTAAAAATTCTACTTTTATAGGAGGTCTTTCCAGTCCTACCCTTAACTAACACCTTCCCTCTCCTGTTTCCTTTAATTTACCCTGAATTTATTTTGAACACATTAATGCTTCTTTCTACCCCCTGCCCCATCTTTGTAAGCCCAGAACTTAGCACAGTGCTTAGGATATAGCAAGCACTTGATAAAATCTTATTAGCTGACTTATGCATTTAGTTAGCTATTATTCTAATTTTCATCTTATTTATAAAACTCAAATTGATCCATCATAAAATCCAGGCATTGCCTCTTGCAGGATTTAGTAGCTGCTGTTTTGGGTGTCCCAAGGAACAGGATCATGTGCCATATGAAACGAGCTGGTGGAGCCTTTGGAGGAAAAGTGACCAAGCCTGCTGTGCTGGGAGCTGTTGCTGCAGTGGCTGCTCACAAGTAAGGTTTTTTTTTTGGTAACTTAACAGACTAATTATTATTCATATTAAAGACTCAGTCAGGTGGAACTATGTGACTCATTAGAGAGAGTACTAGACTTGGAGTCAGGAAAACCTGAGTGCAAATCCTGCTTTAGACACTTAATATCTGTCTAACCCTGGATAAATTACTTAAAGTTTCCATGACTCAATTTCCTCATCTGTAAAATAGAGATAATTGTGTCAATCTCCAAGGGTAGTGTAAGGATCAAATGATATAATAAGTACTTTGGAAACCTTACAGCAATATATAATCACTATCATAATCAATATGAAAAATTCTAGAACTAAATATTATCTTTTGGTCTTGCTTAATAATTATAGCCAGGCATTTTTGTTAAGCATATTTCACCTATCATTGTCTTCAAAATATTGAGTTTTGCTGTTTTCTACCCAAAATTGTATTTTTGATTCAAAATAATAATTCAGAATAGGAAGTAAAACTATATTTTGAAGCTTATCAACAAAGTAACAGATAATTTAGAGGACATGGCAATGCCTGTATCCTCCTAGGTCTGTATTATTAGCAGTGATTTTTTTTTGAAAGGGAAAAGGGGACATTGTGAAGTTTCTAAGAATCACAAATGCTCTCTATGACCATAGCTCACTGAATGCCTTTGACATATTTTGTAATACATTATAGATAACAGAATATAGAGGAGAAGTCATGGAAGTGCCCTAGTATGATATTCAGAAGGCAGCTTCCATGGTGGATATGTGCTTCTCTTTTTTTTTTTCTATTTAATTATTTTTTATTAGCATTTAACTTGAATTATTCTACTTAGAGAAAGTATTGGAACTTCATTTCTTTTTTTTAATGCTTTATTAATTTCTGGTTTACATAATTCATTTCCACCAGATTTTGAGTTACAAATTATTCCCCCCATTTTTCCCCTACCCACCGCCCCAAAATAGCAGTCCCACAGTATATCCAATCTGCTCCCTCCCATATCTTTTCCCATACCCCCTTCAACTTTTCCAGTAGGGCATGGCGGATCTCCATGCCCCAATGCCTGTATATCTTATTTCCCAATTACATGTAAAATAGTATTAATAATAGTATTTATATATTTTTAAACATTTGATTTTAAAACTTTGAATTCCAGATTCATTCCCTTCCTCCCTTGTCACCCACCCTTACTGGGAAGATAAGCAATTCAGTAGAGGTTGTACATGTGTAGCTATGCAAAAAATATGTGCTTCTCTTCACTAACTTTTTTTTTTTAATGTTTAGAGGGCAATTAGGGTTAAGTGACTTGCCCAAGGTCACAAGGCTAGTTTTTGTGTTAAGTGTCTGAGGCTGGATTTCAACTCAGGTCCTCCTGACTCCAGGGCCAGTACTCTATTCACTGCACCACCTAGCCACCCTGATATGTGCTTATAGACATATAACATATGTCACATATAGAATAGAAGAATAATGAATTTTGAATCTTTTTGGGTCTGTGAAGTAGGAGTTGGATTGTGCATATAGATAGATTGTTTCAGAAACTCACCCTCATATAATTTCTTCCTAGAAATGAACCAATTTATTAAGAACATAAACTTAAACTTTATGTTGATCGTATTGAGAAAGGTTGACCCTTAGAAAGTTTTGTTGATCAAAGAGATAGCTTGTTCTTTTGTATGACTGCTTTGGATGAATTGTCCTTAGTCTTAGTTTTTTCCAACAGCAACTTACACATGCCACAATTAGATTCAGAAAATAGAGGAGAAAATTGGGCTAAAACTCAGAGGAGAAACATACATTCATATGCACAAATAGAAAAGTGGAATAGAAGTGGAATCTCCAGTATTCAATGAAAATAGTTCTTGAGACATATTTCTGGGTCATGTGAATGAGAAGATGGAGAAGTGCAGATTTTCTCTAACTCCACCACCTCTCAAAGCTTTCTAAAATACAAATTAACTTAAGCAACTTAAACCATCTCCATGGTCTAGAACACTCAGATGCCAAAAGACGGCAACTCCCTCTCCCCACCAAAAGCTATGAATTGATGTTCACTGATCCTGAGTTTACTCAGCACCCCCACACCCAACCTCCCATGCTACTGGCAGTGAGGCTGCACTGACACACCCAAGAACATGGCACAGACTTACAACAAAATTCAGCCCCATACCACAGACCCACTCCCTATGTCCAGTGCAATGTAGACCTTGACTACAGACTGCATTATGGATCATAGACTTTCAGGAATAGAAGCTTTCTGGGGGCTGCAACCCTGTAGCACCAACATTGCAAAGTCCTGAATTGCCAGTACTGGGATAGAAACAGTAGGAAAGGTAACCAGGACAAAATGCCATGATTGTGCATGGGGGAGGGGCTATGTAGCACTCCATTAAGCCTAAGGGAAAGAATATGGCATCCTACAGGGGCCCATTCTGACCATCCATCTGCAAGTCAGTTGGAACAGAGACCTAGGCTGTTGAACTGTAAGTTTTAGGGTCCCTAAAGAAACTACCATCAGAGGGGACAATCAGAAAGTGAATAGGGGAAAAGACAAAAGGGAAAAAGACTTAAATTACTGAAGATCTAGGGAAGAATAAAAGACCTTGAAAATAAGTGAATAAATCAACATGGTAAACAACAGAAGGAAATATGGCCTATAGATCTAGTAAACAAGTTTGGTATCCTATGAATAAGTATTGCAAAATAAAGGAAAGTTATCTTATGTTTCATGAGACAGAGAACCCTATAGAATGTGAGGAGAATATGTAGACACAAAAGGTTATTTCTGAGTAGTTGGAAAGAGCTCCTAAGTGGTTCAAAAGAGTAATGAGAATAGTGAGAGAATTTATTAAAATCATATTAAGAAATATGATATACATAGTAGAAAAACTGGAATCTATAATGCCAAATCTCACCAAAGAAACAAAAGGGAGAATAATAAATTGGAAATGCACATATTTGGATACAGAGGACAATCTAGAAGGGGAAAAGCAAAAAACAGTAAAATTAAAAAAAATTTTAAAAATATGCTTACTATGTTAGTAGAATATACTGAGCTCAAAAATAGAGAAAACTCAAGGACATTGTTATATATGAGGACATCACAGGATAACACCATCATACAGGAAGTAATATTAAGAACTATCCAGAACTTCTGAACATAGAAAATGATATACCAATTGAAAGAATTTATAGACAACCTCTAGAAAAAAACCTGACTGCCAAGTATAAGATATATAGTATTTAAATTTAGCAACTAAATTTAGAAGCAACAAGCTCTATAAATGATTAGGAGTCAGACCTTCAAATACAAAGGGAAGGAAATTAGAATAATGTAATACTGTTCTTCACCCACCTGAAAATATAAAATAGAGTGGAATAATGTGTTCTAAAGAGCAATGGAACTCAAGATACAGCTCCATGTGACACACCCTGCAAATCTGAACTTAACCACATAAAAGGGGCCAGGGGCTCTGGTCTCAGATCAAAGCAAAAAGGAGCACTGGAGCCTGTGATTGCAGAAGAGCAGGGAAACCAGGTCACACTTTCAAGGCTAAGAGGAACAATAGCACTTGTGGTTGCAGGGGAGAAAGTTCCTTCCTGAGTAAAGACCAGAGCATGGGCCAAGAGAGCAATGACTACAAATGTCTTTGGATCTTACTACTTTGGAAGCACTGAAAACTTATAGAAACTCAGGACTAATTCTGAAAACAGCAGCACAAAAAACCTTGATAGGATGATAGGAGCAGAGTTTAATATAAAATTAAAAGTCAAGAAATGGATTGGAAAATGAGCAAACAATGAAAAAAGAATCTGACCATAAAAAGCTACTATGGTGACAGGGAAGATCAATCTCAGGAAACCATGGTGTAAAAATATAAAAGCAAAGCCTTAAAGGAAAAAAAAGTTAATTGGACCCAAACCCAATAAGAATTCCTGGAAGAGCTTTAAGAAATGTTAAAAATTAAATAAGAGATGTAGAAGAAAAATTAAAAAAATAAATGAGTGATGCAATAAAATTAAAAGAGAGTCAACAGTGTGGTAAAGGAGGCACAAAGGAAAGAATGAAGAAAATAACACCTTAAAATTGAAATAGCCTAATAGAAAAAAAAGCAAAAATTCACTGAATGGAAGAATTAATTAAAAAGCACAATAAGCCAAATGGAAAAGGAGATATGAAAGCTCACTGAAGAAAATAATTCTTTACAAATTCAAATAGTTCAAGTGGAAGCTAATGTGACATTAAGAAACAATGAAATAAAGTCAAAAGAATGAAAAAATAGAAGAAAATGTAAACTATGTAATTGGAAAAACAACTTACCTGGAAAAAAATTGAGGAGAGAAAATTTAAGAATTATTAGACTACCTGAAAGCTATGATTAAAAAAAAGAACCTAACATCATAAACCAAAATTTTATGAAGGAAAACTATTCTGATATTCTTAAATCAAAGGTAAACATGAAAGAGAAAGAGTTAAAGGAGTATACATAGATATAAGGCATAGGTATGAGTTGACTATAATGGTATCTTAAAAAAAATAAAGGAGTGAGAGAGAGGGCTGCACTGGGAGAAGGGGGGAGAGGAAGAAACGGGAAGAGTTTTTGCAGTGGAATGGGAAAATGGGGAAGGGGAGAGGCAGACAACACTTGAACCTCTTTTTCTTTGGAACTAAATCAAAGAAGAAATAGGATACACACTCAGTTGAATATAGAAGTCTATCTTAACCAAAAGAAATAGGAGGAGAAGAGGAGAAGAGAAAGAGACAGTTACATAAAAGAGGGAGAATTAAAGGAGACAATTATCAGAAACAATACAGACTTTTGGGAGGAACAAGATAAAAAGAGAGAAAGATAAACAGGGTAAAAACTGGATGGAGAGAGATACACAGTAATCATAACTGTGAATGTAAATGGGATTAGTGGTTCAATATTAGGAAAAGTATTAGCATAATTGACAACATCAATAATAAAACCAACACAAATCATGTGATTATCTCAATAGATGCAGAAAAAGTTTTTTTTTTTCCTTTTTGGAGGGGGAAGGTAGGGCAATTGGGGTTAAGTGACTTGCCCAAGGTCACATGGCTAATTTTGTGTTAAGTGTCTGAGGCCGGATTTGAATTCAGGTCCTCCTGACTCCAGGGCTGGTGCTCTATTCACTGTGCCACCTAGATGCCCCCAGAAAGTTTTTGACAAAATTTTTTTTTCTTTTAAAACTTTAGAAAGTATAGGAATAAATGGAACTTGCCTTAAAATAAGTTGTATCTATCTAAAACCAGCAGGAAACATTATCTGTAATTGGGATAAGTCTTCCAAACAAGATCCAAGCCATGTATCTATCAGGTTATAAAAACCTTGCAAGCAAATGCAGGAAAGCATTCTCAGAAAAAGGAAATAGATTTAAATTTAAAGGATATACCTGAATATGGTAATGGGGGGAAGAGGAGGAGGAGAAAGGGGAACTCCTAATACTGAAAGATTCACAGAATGCTATCAAACTTTTAAAGAATAGTTAGAACATATACTTCACAAAGTATTCTAAAAAACTGAGAAAGAAAGCACCCTACCAGAATCCTTTTATGAAACAAATACAGTCTTAATACCTAAACCAGGGAAAAATGAAATACGGAAAGAAAACCTTAGGCCAATATCATTAATTAACATTGAACCAAATTTAAAAAAATTCTGGTCTTACAGACTACAGAAATTTATCCAAAAAAATCATTCATTATGTGTAAATGAAATTTACATCAGGCATGAAAAGTCATTCAGCATTAGAAAAGCAATCAATTTAATTTTGTCATTGTCAAAGTACAACACTCTTTTGTGCTAAAAACCCAATAAAGCATAGGCTGAGGGATCTTTAAAAATATGACATGAGGTATCCATTTGAAACCAGTAATAATCATCATATGTAATGGATACATAAGAACTTTTTTTTACAATAAATATGGGAATGAAGCAAAAATCTCATTCTCCCCACTATTTTCTGGTACAATTCTGATTACAATAAGACAAAAGAAAGAAATATTAGTCAAAAAGATAGGTAAAGAGGGGATAAAATAATCCCTATTTACCAATCATATGAGAGTTTACTTAGAAAATCCTAGGGAATCAGCAGATAGTAATTGAGAGAGTTAACAGCTTCAGCAAAGTTCCAAGCTACAAACTAAATCCTCATAATCAAGATTTTTTCCATATAATAATAACAAATTGCAGTCAAAGCTGAGCTCAATCTCCATCTTCAATATGATGCCTTTTTTGATGCTCTCAGCTGCTAGTGCCTTTCCTCTAAAATAATTTTGTAATTATTGTATTTTGTTGTTCAGTCATTGTCATGTCCAACTTTTTGTGACTCCATGGATTTGTCAATAGAGTTTTCTTGGAAGAGATATTGGAATGGTTTGCCATTTCCTTCTCCACTGTGTCCCCATTTTACAGATAAGGAACTAAGGCAAATAGGGGTTAAGTGAATTGGCCAGGGTCACATAGCTAGTAAGTGTCTGAGGCCAGATTTAAGCTCACATCCTGATTTCAAGTCCAATACTCTATCCACTGTGCTGCCTAGCTGCTCCTAATACATTCCATTATCTATTCTACAATATACCTATATATGTACATATTGTTTTTCCCAATTAGATAGTAAAGCTCTTTTGAGGGCCAAGACTTTTTCTTTCTTTACTTTGTATTCCTGTCACCTACCTCAGTCACTGGCATGTGAAAGGGGCTTAATAAATACTTACTGATCCAAACCCTGCTTTCCTAAGTCCTAAGGCCACTTTACTGATCTTATCTCACATTCCTTGATATCCATTCAATTGTGAGAGCTTCTTCACGCACATGTTATGGATTTTGCATAGTTTTCATGAGTATTCCCAGGCAACACAATACCCATATAGTTAAAAGTATTAATTTGTTTACTTCAGAACTGGTCACCCAATACGTTTTCATCTGGAAAGAGGAGATGACATGCTAATAACTGCTGGTCGCCACCCATTGCTTACAAAATATAAAGTAAGTGGGAGAAATAATAAATTCTCCAAAGAAAAGTTATTATCTTGCCATTTAGACAGACTTTCAGAGACCTGCTAAATATTAGTGGAATAATATTTGGCTGAAAAATTAGAAATGGAGACAAGTACAACTTAGGCATCACATTCAATAGAAGTTATAAAATTCCAAATTGTTGAATGGTGAAGAAAATGGAGAAATATTTAATTTAGCTAATGGCTTAAATATTATTTTTCTCCTAATTTGTTTTTGCTTCTTTAATGGCATATCCTTATTTGTTCATCACAGATATGCAGTATTGTAGTATTTCAACATACATATGCAAGTTTAGCATAGGCACAATATTATAGTTAAAAAGAAGCCATGTGATATAAGGAGTTCTCTCTGTCTCTGTCTCTGTCTCTCTCTCTGTTTCTCTCTCTGTCTCTCTCTCTGTCTCTCTCTTTGTCTCTCTCTCTCTCTCTCTCTCTCTCTCTCTCTCTCTCTCTCTCTCTCTCTCTCTCTCCCTCCCACCCTCCCTCTTTCCCTATGTTATGCATATAGATATATATGTGTGTGTGTGTATGAGAGAGAGACAGAGAGACAGAGACAGAGACAGGAGAGAACACTTTAGGGAGAGAGAACATAAACCCAGAAGTGATAAAGGTTGCTCTTGTGGAAGATCAAAAAGTCATTCTCAGAACAGTGTCCATTTATCAGCTCAGGTTAGTAGGTAGCTTCCCACTCTTTCAGTATGGGAACCCCTCTCCAAGCTCTCTTAGAACAAAGAAAGAACTTATATTTCCAGTGTGCCCCTAAAATTGTGTAGCTTATGATTTATGAACCATTAATTGTAACTTATAATAGCTGTGCTGTGTGATTTGACAACTGGGATCATTTTTTTACACTTGAAGGTTAAGCTACTAAATTCAAGTATTTGTAATTTACTGACATCCTTATTAATACATTGTAGATAGGATTCATGAAAAATGGCTTGATTAAAGCTGTGGATCTCCAATATTATACCAATGCTGGGTGTACTCCAGATGAGTCTGAAAGGGTAAGTTTCTAATAAAAAAGATAAAGCAAGACTTCATATCTCAGTAATTGACTATACAATTTAGGAATATACCCATCCTTATTCATAATTCTGTCTGAATTTAGTCCTATATCATACTTTTCTATTAATATATGATTATAACAAAAATCCTTTCAGTCCAGAGTTCAGTTCAAAGTTATAATGTTTGAAATGCTAATAGGTGTGTACTGTTTCTTTTCAATTTAGGTGATAGAATACATTGTGCTGAAATCTGAAACTGCTTATGATATTCCCAATTATCGGTGCAGGGGTAGGGCTTGTAAAACAAATTTGCCATCCAACACAGCGTTCAGGGGATTTGGCTTCCCCCAAGGAGCTTTGGCAGTTGAGAATTACATAACAGCAGTGGCATTCAAATGTGGCTTACCACCGGAGAAGGTAAATAAAAACTCAGTGACTGATAAGAGTACCAATAAGGATTTAAAGAGAAGATAAAGTGTACACAAAGACATGCAAAGTTTTCCCAGATTTCCTTTACAATTGTCTTCTTTCCTCAGAACATTACTCATAGTACATAAAGCATTACTTAAATGTGATATAGTCAGCTTCTGTCTTCATGATTTAATTGTTTTTTTTTCTCTTTCAGGTTAGGGACATGAACATGTCCAAAACAGTTAACCGAACAGCTTACAAGGAACTATATAATCCAGAGCCATTGCTAAAATGTTGGAAAGAATGCCTGGAGAAATCTTCATTCCAGAGTAGGAAAGCAGCCATAGAAGAATTTAATAAGAAAAATTACTGGAAGAAGAAAGGGATTTCTATTATTCCCATGAAATATTCAATTGCAGTGCCTAATGGATATGAAACTCAGGTGGGACATGGAAAGAACTATCATCATATGAAAGCCTTTGCTAAATTGTTGAAGATAAATATATCAAAAGAACTTTCAAGTAGAAAGGAAAAAGAAAAAGAGTGATTTAAAAAGAGAGAAAGAAAGGCAGAATGTTGGGAAAATACAAAAAGATGGGAAGGGAGGGAGAGAGCAAGTAGGAAAGGTGAGGAGATATAAAGGCAGGAAAGAAGGAAGGAAATAGATGTGGTACTAGCTGTTATGCCTTTGGAGCTTTGAAAAGCACTATTATGCTTTAAAAATTTATGGGCCCATGAAATATGACCCAAAGCATAAACAAGTGTTATTTAAATAATAAATAACTGTGTCACTTTTTTTCACTTTCAAAACTCACTTTTACACATGTTATTATATTTTATCCTTAGAACTGGAGAGACAAAGAAAGTAGATGGTGGGGTTTTTTTCAATTTAAAATTTTAAAAATTTATTTATATATTTTTAGTTTTCAACATTCATTTCCACAAGATTTTGAGTTACATTTCTTTCTCCCAATTTTCCCCCTACCCCCACCCTAAAATGACAAGCCTACTGAATACCCCTTCACCCAATCTGTTCTCTCTTATATCCTCCCCCCTTCACCCTTAAATTTCTCGTAAGGCAAGATCAATTTTCATACCCCAGTGCCTGTATATCTTATTTCCCAGTTGCATGTAAAAACAATTTTTTAAACATTTGTTTTTAAAATTTTGAGTTCTAGATTTTTTCCCTTCTTCCCTCCTCACTCGCCACCATTGGGAAGATAAGTAATTTAATATAGGTTATACATGTGTAGTTACCCAAATCATTTCCATAGTAATTATATTGTGAAAGACTAACTCTATTTCCCTCTATCCTATTCTGCCTCCCACTTTTTCTATTTTCTCCTTTGACCCTATCCCTTTTCAAAAATATTTGCTTCTAACTATCTATCCTCTCCCCCAATCTGCCTTCCCATCTATCATCCCCCCTCTTATCTCCTACCCCCCCTATTTTCCTATATGGTAAGATACCCAATTAAGTGTGTATGTTATTCCCTCCATAAGCCAAATTCAATGAGAATATAGTTGTCCTATTCCTTTTCACCTTCCTGCTCTTCCTGTCCATTGTAACAGTTTTCTCTTACCTCTTTTATATGAGATAACTTACCCTAATTACTATCTCTCCATTTTTCCTTCTCCCAATAAATTACTCTCTCACCTCTTAATTTTATTTTTTAGAAATCATCCCTTCATATTCAACTCATCCTGTGCCCTCTATATATACATGAACCTACATATGTCCACACTCACATATATATTTATATACACATACATACTCCTATAATACATATATGTGTATACATACATACATACATACACACACACACATATATACACACACACACACACACACACACACATTCCCTTCAACTATCCTCATACAGAGAAAAGTCTTATGAATTACAATGATCATTTTTCCATGTAGGAATACAAATTGTTCAATTTTAACAAGTTCCTTATGATTTCTTTTTCCTGTTTACCTTCTCATGCTTCTCTTGCATCTTATACTTGAAAATCAAATTTTCTGTTCAGCTCTGGTTTTATCATAAATAATGCTTGAAAATCATCTATTTCATTGAATAACCATATTTTCCCCTGTAGCATTATACTCAGTTTTGCTGGGTAGGTGATTCTTTGTTTTAATCCTAGCTCCTTTGACCTCCGGAATATCATATTCCAAGCCCTTCAATCCCTTAGTGTAGAAGCTGCTAGGTCTTGTGTTATCCTGATTGTGTTTCCACAATACTCAAATTGTTTCTTCCTGACTGCTTGAAGTACTTTATCCTGGACCTGGGAACTCTGGAATTTGGTTATAATATTCCTAGGAGTTTTCTTTTTTGGATCTTTTCCAAGAGGTGATCAGTGAATTCTTTCAATTTCTATTTTGACCTCTAGTTCTAGAATATCAGGGCAATTTTGCTTGATAATTTCTTGAAATATTGGGTCTAGGCTCTTTTTTTATCATGGCTTTAAGGTAGTCCAATAATTTTTAAATTATCTCCCCTGGATCTCTTTTCCAGGTCAGTGGTTTTTCCAATGAGATATTTTACATTGTTTTTTTTTTCATTTGTTCATATCTGTTTTATAGTATCTTGATTTCTCATAAAGTCATTATCTTCCAATTACTCCAACTTAATTTTGGAGGAGTTATTCTCTTCAGTGAGTTTTTGAAATTCCTTTTCCATCTGGCAAATTTGGTGTTTTAAGGCATTTTTCTCCTCCCTGGCTTTTTGGGCCTCTTTTGACATTTAAATTAGTCTGTTTTTTAAGGTGTTATTTTTTTTCAGTGTATTTTTGGGTCTCCTTTAGCAGGCTGTTGACTCACTTTTCATGATTTTCTTGTATAATTTTCATTTCTCTTCCCAATTTTTCCTCCACTTCTCTTACTTGATTTTCAAAATCCTTCTTGAGCTCCTCCATGGCCTGCAACTGATTCATATTTTTCTTGGAGGATTTTGGTGCAAGAATTCTAATTTTGTTGTCTTCCTCCTATTCCATGCCTTGATCCTTTTTTTGTCCCCCCCCAAAAAAAAAGATTGTATGGTTTGTTTGTGCTTCCTCTGCTTGCTCATATTGACAGCCAATTACTAGACTTTCGAGCTCTTTGCCATGGTAGAACTCTGCTTCCAGAATGGAGAGAGCTTTATTCCAAATTGCTGGGGTTTTTGCAGCTGCCAGAGGTATTAGGAGGGCACCCTCTCTACAGCCCCGACAAGTTCTGGCACACTGGCCACACAACCCAGGACCACCACCCAAGACCACAATCCAGATCCAAGCAGGTTAAAGCAAGAGTGATTACTCTCTGAAAGGTCACTTGTTCCCCTACAATCTGTGGGCCAGGAGATCTCAAGGCAGCCACACTTCAGTGGCTGCACAACCACCATGGCTCCACTGCTTCTTGCCCTGGGGAAACGGGCTGGACCATGCTCTTCCATCCCCCTTCCTTCCTCACCCCATTCCAACAGAGTTCCCCACTGACCTTTTATTTTCTCTTTGGCATTTATGGGTTGGGAAGTCTGGCAGCTACCACAGCTGCTGGTGATTCACTCTCCTAAAGTCTGCTCTGACTGCTGCTGGTCAGTGCCGTCCTGGGGCCAGAACCACAGCTCTGGCGGGACTGTGCTTGGCTCCCAGTCTGATGTGATAGACCCTTCCTGTTGGCCTGCCCAGTTGCTCTCAGAAGGAGATTTGTTTCTCTCTGTCCCTTTGTGGATTCTGTAGCTCAAAAGTTTGTTTAGAGTCATTTTTTTACATGTATTGGAAGTGATTGGAGGGGAGCCCATGCCAAATTTGGGCTTCTACTCTGCCATCTTAGCTCCACCCCCCCCCCTTTTTTTCAATTTTAAAGAGGAGGGAACTGAAGCTCAGGGAAGTTATTGTCCAATGTCCAAAGCATAAGGTCGTACAGCTAGTAAGCTCAAGTAGAACTCAAACCTCAGTCTTCTAATCCTTTGACTAAGGTTCTTTCCACAGGTGCCAACTCAACCCCTAATTATTTGTATCTCAGAAATCAGCAGGGCGATAATGCAGGGATCACAAAGTCAAGCTGCTTTTTTACTATAGAAGACAGTGGTGGTGTAGTGAAAAGCATTCTAGATTTGGACACAGAGTACAAGGGTTTGAATCCTGGCTCTTCCATTTACTAACTGTGTGATCCTGTAATAGTTCTTTCACCTTTCACCTTTCACTTTAGCTTCTTGATCAGTATAATGGGAATATTAATAGCACCTAAATCACAAGATTGTTGGGAAGATCAAATGAAATAATGAAGGTAAATTGATAGGATTATTGTGAGAATTAAATGAGATGAAATACCTAAAGAACTTTGCAAACCTCAAAACACTACATAAATATTAACTATTATACATTGGAGTCAGCGTACCTTGTATGGAAGCTGGACTCTGCCACATACTAACTATATGACTTTGTTCAAACTACTTCCCTTGTGTAGGCTTCAGTTTTTTAATCTGTAGAATGAGAACTTTGCACTAGATAAAAGCTAAAATCCTTTCCATCTCTAAATCCTATGATCCTATGAGATGACATTGCATTTATTCTTCTAAAAAAAAGAGTGTATAGGAGTAATTCAACTCACAACTGGGTCATGTTCCAAAAACTAATTCATAAATTGGTTTTTGAAATATATTTTCTCGTAAAGCATAAGATGCCCATTAGGCACTTTCCAAAATCCCATTTGTCCAATAAATTTGGAGATATATAGTTCACCATAGGTTTTGTAATTCCATTAATATGTTTGCCTTCCTCAACTCCTGTCACCAAAACAAAAAACAAACAAACAAACAAAAAACACCCCAAAACAAACAAACCAAAAACAACCTAAAAGTGTAAAGGCAAGAGGAGGTAGAAATACATTCTTGTGCTGCCAATAGTAATATACTAGTGAGAAGTGATTATAGGGAAGTGACTCCTGCTAGATACTTAAAGGATCTCCAGGGAGGATGATGGGCAGCAACAACTCTTACAGAGGATTCTCAAGGTGGTAGAGGGAGAAAAACAGAGGGGGGCAACTGTCATTTAGAGGCAGGGAAAAAAGTCTGGTCCCTGGGCATGGAGGTGACCATTCATTCATACATTTGAGTGTTATATTTAATCCAGGCATTTTAGAAAGTTCCTATAGTCACACAGATTATGGCTTTCTTCAGTAATACAAAACGAAAAGACAGTTGTAAATTGCAAGATAACTTCCTCTCCTTGGCTATTTGTGCCAGCTGTTGGCAGCATTTGTTTGCTCCTTCACCTATATCTTGGCATAATTGTATTTGTTTCTCTTTCTAGGCTGCTTCTCTAGTTCACATCTATCAGGATGGCTCTGTCTTAGTGGCTCATGGTGGCTGTGAATTAGGACAAGGTCTTTACACCAAAATGATTCAGGTGAGATATGAGAGTCTCTGCTATGGGACAATACGTGTTTTAGCAGACAAGAAAACTGACCCACATCATTGGGGTTGGATTATACCTTCTTTTTAGAAAAAAAAATCCAAATCTGTTACAATCTAAGCTTTTTGAGACAAATTGCCTCATCTTATTCTTATATGTTCCCCAAGCACTTTGCACATAGCAAACTCTTAATGAATTTTAGACAAATGAACTTTATTTTAAAGACAATTAGAAAATTATTCAATGCAATTGATAAATTGGAAAAAAACATGGATTATATAGAATGAGAAATATAATATGCTTTGAGTTTTCATTCTCAGCATGGGAGCCTGGCCCAGTTGATAGTTTTGTGCTAATTCAAGAAACTGTTTCCATTCCTATTGACAGAGAAAACAAATTACAATTTGGTAACATTTCTCATTTTGTTTTATAGGACTGGAGGATTTTAAAAATATGTTTGTTCATGATTAAAAACAAATTGAATGACAATACTAGATTAGAGACTATCATAAGAGTGGAATTCTAGGTGACACAGTGGATAGAGTCCTGGGCCTTAAATCAGAAAGACTTGATTTCAAATCAGGCCTGAGTTACTTATGAGCTATGTGACCCTGGCCAAGTCACTTAACCTCTGTTTGCCTCAGGTTTCTCAGGTGACAAATGGAGATAATAATAGTATCTATTTCCCAGGGTTGTTATGAGGATCAAATGAAATAATAATTATTAAGCACTTAGTATGGTGCCTGCAACATAGTAAGTTAATTAATCAAATGTTAGCTATTATTATTGTTAGTTATTAAGTAATTTTACCAGTTAACTGTAGGTTATGAAATTGTCCACATATAATTATTTATTTGTTTATTATATATCTCTCCAAAATACTTACACTTTTTATGTATGTTCATTCCCAAAGAGAAAAATGGTGATGAAATGACAAATATGTTACATCTGGTACATGACAATGTATTTTAGTGATCATTTGGTGTTGAACCAGAAACATCTAATTACCATATTACCTTCAACCACCCAATTCCACCTCCTAGTTACATGTAGTTCTTTAATTTAACAATGAAGGGGTAGCTAGGTGGTGCAGTGAATAGAGCACCAACCCTGGAGTCAGGAGGACCTAAATTCAATTCTGGCCTCAGACACTTAACACTTACTAGCCATGTGACCTTGAGCAAGTCACTTAATCCCAATTGCTCTGCCTTCCACCCTCCAAAAAAAAGCAAAATAAATTAACAATGAAAAGGAAGAAATTTCTTAAAAGCCAGACCTCTTTATGGCCTTTCATATAGTCACTTTTAAAAGTATTTATTTAGTGGCATTTTCATTCAGGATAATGTACTTTATTCAGTACAATGAGGAGACATTTTCACCTAATCTATGGTTGGTGACTTTATTTGCAAAAGGTGATTCAGGGTTTCTGTTCATCCTAATCTTTTATCTTGTGAGCCCTTCCCACTGGATCCCTAGGGATGTCCTTCAGTTTAGTCATCGACTATGGCTATCCCTCCATCCTGAATTACTGAAGGCAATCATAGCAGACAGAGTGCTAGTCTTCATGGTATATCTGTTTCTTACTGGCACAGAACATCATAGGAGTAACCACACTTGGAGGAGAGCCCATCTTCAGCCGTCTACCTGAAGTGGTACATCTATTCAAATGGTATTTTCAATATTATAATTATGCAGTCTCCAAGTACAGAAAAGAACCATTCCAAATGTGGGCATTTTAGGAGGATATCCCCATCTCTGCTTATAATTTACTGTCAAAAATTGCCAAAAGTTCTTAGGCTTTGGGATTTGGGTACTCAAAGATTGTAGCATGACAGTGAAATCAGAAATGTTTTTTTTCTTCTTGTGCTTCCTCCAGGTTGCTAGTCGAGAGCTGAAAATACCCTCCTCTTATATATACCTTTCCGAAACAAGTACTACCACTGTGCCCAATGCCAGCTACACGGCTGCATCTATGGGAACCGACATCAATGGAAGAGCAGTTCAGGTTAGATTTCTTTCCATTTTGAGGTCCTCTTCTCTTTCATAACTGTCTTCTTACACAGGTAAAGAGAAATAGTATAAAGTTTGTGAATATTACTTATTCTAGATAAGAATCCCAATATTAATCTATGATGACTGTGTCCTCAAAGTAACCAACACCTAAATGAAACAGAACCATATAATGAGTAACCAAAATAGGTTCAAATAACTTATATCATTTAGATAAAAAATATTATTGACTCTTTTTACAGCTATACATTTGGGCTTCTACAAACATGTTCTTTTTTTTTCTTTCCATTCTTTATTTCATGATTATTGGATTTGGTCTTTTAGGTACTGTTTAGCAAAGCAGATTTTAAGGAATGACC